>NC_139830.1:3848962-3927519 GCF_963691815.1 Echiichthys vipera | reverse complement strand
GATAACGACGATTACTGAACAAAGTCATGCCCTTAAAGCCCAGTTCACACCAAACTCCTTTCAAAACAGTCTGAGGGTGTTGCAGAGAAACGTTGCAGCGGTGTTAACTGAGATTTTCATATCAGACAAGCTCTCGTTTCTTTCCTGCACATAAAACACGTCAGCCTACTTTCCACTGAAAACAGAGGGTTCAGCACGTACTCATAGAGCTGGAGATACATCCAGGTAACTACTACATGTCCCCACAAGCAGGGTTCGAGATTAACACTCACGAAGCGTCATATGCGAGCAGTTTTTCAGTTTGTCCAGTGAATATCAGAGAATCCTGTGCCACATTGTGGGTAAATGTACCAAAAACAGTCATGTCATTAAAAGCATTAAACAACATTAAATTGTCACGTTAAATGCCCAAAACATTAAGGCAATTAGCTACAATTTGACACAAAAATGTGATTTAGTTTTTGGCTCAGAAAAAAATATGGTTAGCTGGCGGATATCTGTCTAACTCACAGAAACTGCGTTGCTTGATGCATGGATACACTGATCACCATCTTCACCAACAACGCAGCTACAAATGCAGTGGTTGAAAATCTCACATTGTCCAGTTCCACGCCAGGAACTGCAGGTTAATGCAGGAGGCTTTTTGGTCTCGGTGCACTCTGCTGAGCGAGGAATGTCCGACGGGATGGAGCTAGACTCTCTCCATTGCAACGCAGAACCTCAATAACATTATTGAGGACACTTCAGGTTTATTGTGCCATCTAAATCATGACATTCTTGGACAAGATGGCCTTGGTTTTCAGAGCATAGGTGTAGTAACTTCATGTTGCGCCATTAGAGATTTGAAGAGTAACCAGTTTGGTTTCTTTCTTCCAAGTGACTATGAGAAATAGGTCTGCTAGCTGTGGGGAAAGATTATTTTTCACTCCTGTACTCCCTCATCTGTAACGTCTAGCTCCAACATATGGCAACAATAGAGAGTTGACTCCATCCTCCTCTACTGTTCCTGGCAGGGTGAGGCGGAGGAGGGCAGGATGAGGCAGAGGAGGGCAGGACGAGGTGGAGGAGGGCAGGACGAGGCGGAGGATGGCAGGACGAGGCGGAGGAGGTCAGGGTGAGGCGGGGGAGGGCAGGATGAGGCAGAGGAGGGCAGGACGAGGCGGAGGAGGGCAGGACGAGGCGGGGAGGGCAGGACGAGGCGGAGGAGGGCAGGACGAGGCAGAGGAGGGCAGGACGAGGTAGAGGAGGGCAGGACGAGGTAGGAGGGCAGGACGAGGTAGAGGAGGGCAGGACGAGGTAGGAGGGCAGGACGAGGTAGGAGGGCAGGACGAGGTAGAGGAGGGCAGGACGAGGGTAGGAGGGCAGGACGAGGTAGAGGAGGGCAGGACGAGGTAGGAGGGCAGGACGAGGCAGAAGAGGCAGGACGAGGTAGAGGAGGGCAGAACGAGGCAGAGGAGGGCAGGACGAGGTAGAGGAGGGCAGGACGAGGCAGAAGAGGGCAGGACGAGGTAGAAGAGGGCAGGACGAGGAGGAGGGCAGAACGAGGCAGAGGAGGGGCAGGACGAGGTAGAGGAGGGCAGGACGAGGTAGGAGGGCAGGACGAGGTAGAGGAGGGCAGGACGAGGTAGGAGGGCAGGACGAGGTAGGAGGGCAGGACGAGGTAGGAGGGCAGGACGAGGTAGGAGGGCAGGACGAGGTAGAGGAGGGCAGGACGAGGTAGGAGGCAGGACGAGGCAGAAGAGGGCAGGACGAGGTAGAAGAGGGCAGGACGAGGTAGAAGAGGGCAGGACGAGGAGGAGGGCAGAACGAGGCAGAGGAGGGCAGGACGAGGTAGGAGGGCAGGACGAGGTAGAGGAGGGCAGGACGAGGTAGGAGGGCAGGACGAGGCAGAAGAGGGCAGGACGAGGCAGAGGAGGGCAGGAAGAGGCGGAGGAGGGCAGGACGAGGTAGGAGGGCAGGACGAGGTAGGAGGGCAGGACGAGGTAGGAGGGCAGGACGAGGCGGAGGAGGGCAGGGCGAGGCGGAGGAGGGCAGGACGAGGTAGGAGGGCAGGACGAGGTAGGAGGGCAGGACGAGGTAGAGGAGGGCAGGACGAGGTAGGAGGGCAGGACGAGGCAGAAGAGGGCAGGACGAGGTAGAGGAGGGCAGAACGAGGCAGAGGAGGGCAGGACGAGGTAGAGGAGGGCAGGACGAGGTAGAGGAGGGCAGGACGACGCAGAGGAGGGCAGGACAAGGTAGAGGAGGGCAGGACGAGGGGGAGGAGGGCAGGGCGAGGCAGAGGAGGGCAGGAAGAGGCGGAGGAGGGGAAGGACGAGGCGGAGGAGGGCAGGACGAGGCAGGGGAGTGTGACCTCTGCTAGGTAAGAGTTCAGGGAACAGTCTGCGCCAAACGTTCCTTCACTCCCTTTTCTAGGGAAGCGGACTACACTGGACAGGTGTGTGTGTGTGTGTGTGTGTGTGTGTGTGTGTGTGTGTGTGTGTGTGTGTGTGTGCGTGTGTGTGCGCATGTGTGGAGAGTGAAAGAGGGAGAGGTCCAGCAGTAATCTGGGGCAGGATTAGACCATTATGCGAGGTAATACTGGTGTTTTATCAAAATCAAATCCGGTTACATCAGACTTGTCCACCTCAAATATGATGTCATCGATTAGCATGTTTAGCTAGACATATATAGTATGTTAATTTTTGCACTACAGTTCTTAGTAAAATAAGAAAGCAGAAGTATATTTAATTTACACATATAGACATACTTCCAACTCTCCCGATGCTTGTGCGGATTTTTATCCCTATCTCGGGCGGTGCGGTCTGTATTTTCTCCCGCTTGTCTCCCAATCTTACAGTGAAGGAAACAAGTAAGTTTGTGGGGGGTATTTGTCACAGTATCTGGCAACCCAGAAGGAGAAGAATAACAAAAAGAACAAGAAGAAGAATAACAAGAAGAAGAACAAGAGGAAGAAGAACAAGAAGAAGAATAACAAGAAGAAGAACGAGAAGAAGAACAAGAAGAACAATAAGAAGAACAACAACAAGAAGAATAACAAGAAGAAGAACAAGAAGAACAAGGAGAGGAAGAAGAAGAAGAAGAAGAAGAACAAGCACATGAAGAACAAGAAGAGGAAGAAGAGGAAGAACAAGAAGAGGAAGAACAAGAAGAAGAAGAACAACAACAACAACTACTACTCCGGCTCAGCGTTGGGACTACAGATGATACAGATGGATGAAGTGACACCTGACACACCAAAAAAGAAAAGAAAAACAGAAGAAAAAGGAAAAACCACTTAAAGTTCAACCCACGTTGGGCGGAGACGTTTTCCTGGTTAAAATACAAGGCAAGAAATGACAGATTACACCGTGGGCCGATACACCGATGACAAAAACATCCTCATTTTTCACAACCCAATGATGGAAAGTTTACATTTAGACCATTTTTCCTGAACGAACCATACAAAACGAGGAACATCGAGATTGAAGATTTCAGCCGTATCGCCTCGCAGCCTCACATGGTCGACATTGGGATCCGACGACTCGTGACTTACAGACACCAGATGGAGCAGACGTCACTATCAAAACCACCTCCATCACACGGACTCCTCACGTCTGCCCACGTCACGGCCTGTTTCCCGTTAAAATTTGGCCACTGAGGCCGACCTCTCACCCAGAGAGTTTAGATTCACACTTCAACAGAGGGGAAAAGAGGAGGCTGCCCCTTCACCTCAGTCCATTACACCATTTCTTTAGTCATTTTAAACGTCACGTTCAATGACTTATTTCCGAGAAACGCATGAGCACATCTCCAGATTTAAAGTGGTGCTTTTGTATGGTTATATATATCTCTGTACATATATATGAGGCCTGGCTCTAATAAACGCTTATTACCTTCCAGAAAGAATGAACAGTTGACACTGGTTAAACCATTTTCTGTACTGTTGTTTCACATGTTGTTAATCACTGTATGCTGATATTGTATCTTCTGAGATGCCTCCTGTTCCCCCCCAGGGCTCCTGATAGTTTCATCAAACCTCTGGAGAGTTTACAATTTGAATTCATTCCTCCTCACAGTGATTGACAGGCGGATAGATTAACTCTGGGTCGTGTTCTTACTTCTCCTGAGCCCCCTCAAAAGGCCCAAAGCAGCATATAACTGGGTCACCCTCCTGTGGTGGTGGTGGTCGTGGTGGGAGACATGATGTCTGACGAAACCTGAAAACTCCAGGAACCCCCTGCTCTCACCCATGACCCCTGCACGGTGCCACCCAACCTCTCAAACCCATTTTCCCTTCTGGGCATTCCTCCAAAAACACTGGATCTGGTAAACACTCCTGCGGTGGGTTGAGCTGACGTAAGCCAGAGAGGACAACCTTTAAAAAAAAAATGTACTTGTGCCTTTCCAGTAAGGCTTACTGGTTCCAGAGGGCAGCGAGGGCGAGCTCTCCCACCGGCCAGTCAGTTATTAACCTGTTTCCACAGAGATGATGACGGGAACACGGCCTATTGTCTGGAAGTCATTAAGAGAACCAGGGGTAGCCAGGGAGTGGCTGCATACCTCTGTTAAACCCCCAGCACACACACTCACACACACACCAACACACACTTTCTCTTCAGCTGTGCCCTGTTTTCAGCTTCTTGCTTCTATAATCAGTGCAACATCTATTTTAACGTCTTACTAAAAGCACGTCTTTATCAGAATAAGCATTCAAAATGGCCTCGATAAGGAGTTTGCATCGTCCAACCACTAATGAATAACAGACGGAGAGAACAACAGCAGTGTGGAGCTGGTTTTGACGTTATGTCAGGTGACATTAAAGTGTTATTAAGTCAGTTCATATATGGAGTAAACTTTATGCTTGTGTGAGTGTTTGTAGCTCTGTTTTCTGTCTTGCTCATGGCTGTATTAATAGCAACGTAAAAAGGGGGGTTGGTGCCAGGAATCCAGCCTTAAAATGCAGCCGAGCTCTGAGGGGGGAGATTGGGGGAAGGGTGAAAGGGTGAGGAAGGGGCCACAGAGGCAGGGAGGAGTGCATGCATGGAGGGATGGAGGGATGGATGGATGGGAGCTGCTGCAGATCAGAAGTTGTAAGGTCACAGTTATCTGGCTCAGGCTGGGGAGTTGTAAATGTCAAATGACTTTGTTGTGGAGATAAACAACACTACATTGAGCTCACACACACACACACACACACACACACACACACACACACACACACACACACACACACACACACACACACACACACACACACACACACACACACACACACACACACACACACACACACACACACACACACACACACACACACACACACGCACACGCACACGCACACGCACACGCACTCATTTCATTATCTGTTGAAATTTTTCCTACCTTCATTTTTGCCAGTGAAAGGTTACGGACAGAAAGTCATTTGAAAATTAAAGTAATGAAATGAAGCAAACAAGAGTCAGTATGAAGCAGAAGTTAAGGCTCATTTAACGTTTCCTTTCATTTAAACCTCAATTTGTCTTTCAAGGATTTTAGAAATAAGGTAATTGAGATGAAGAAGATAGAAGGTAGAGAGTGACGTGGACATTCTGTGTCTCGAGTCGGAAACACACCGGCTCGGCGAGTCGAGTGCAGGCAGCGTTTATGATCTATGATTTAAACTGATATTGAACACACTACCGTGCTCATAGACTGTAAAACACCGACCCCTCACGGCACAAATCCTCCCGCTGCTCCAAATTAGCATCTAGTGTATGTGCCATCGATAGCGGGCTGTATTCAAGTCATGGTGCAAGTGCAGCTATTTAAGTAGCACAACAGAGCTAACGCTAACACGGCGTGTTCCTCAAACATCTGTTGGAACAGTCCAAATTCAAATTAAAATTAAAATTCAAAAAACTTTATTTGTCTCCGGGGGCAATTCAGGAATCCATCGGAGAAGCAAAGCCTCTTGTCCCTAATAGAAACACCACCACACGAATGACCTCAGTCCAGGTGCAGATGACGGAGTTAGCATGCTAATGATGCTAATCCTGACAACTGGCCTCCGAGGAGAAGTGAGGGCCAGAGGCTAGCTGTCACTCAAGAGGCCACGCCCCTAATAACCCAAACTTTAACCTCCAATAAAATAAAAACTAGCCTCCCTCCCCCTCAGTGTTGTCATGGAGATATGACCTAAACACACGGACCAGAGTCTTAAACAGGTTTAATGATGCTGTGTAAACGGCCTCTTTAACATGGGGGTCAATGAGAAACTGCTCTATTATGAAACAAGCCCGTAGTGGACACTTGGAGAACTGCAGGTTTTGGCACTTCCTGATTGGATCAACCAGGAAGTCACTGTGGTGGGGGCCTGGATTTTTGCTAGAATCGATTAGCCTTACTTAATTTACGTGCAAAGAACTCTCACCGGTTACCCAACACCATGATAATATTTTTTTAAACTATGAAAAATCTGCTTTACTTCTACTTCGACAAGAGAACAGACTCTCTTTATACTTTATATGGACCAAAACAACACCGGCCAGCTGCTGCATCACATCACAGCATGCAGGAAAATGTCCCTCCACGTGTGTGTGTGTGTGTGTAAGTGTGTGTGTGTGTGTGTGTGTGTGTGTGTGTGTGTGTGTGTGTGTGTGTGTGTGTGTGTGTGTGTGTGTGTGTGTGTGTGTGTGTGTGTGTGTGTGTGTGTATGTGTGTGTGCGCGCGTACACTGCAACAAGAACACAAATTCCATAATTTCAGTGCATGTAAATGTGTGCACCAGCAGGCAGTAATCACAGTGTAATTCAGTTTGGACTGGGATCAGTGCACTTAGTGCCCTGAACGTACAATCTATCCATCAAACTGTTCTCAGAGTGGGATAAAGTAAAAACCCTGCAGGCTGAATGCTGCAGAAACAGATAGCATCATGGTTAAGTTGGGCCGTGTTAGTGGGAGATGGAGCTAATGGGTGCACAGAGGGGGGGTGCAGAGTACTTGCTGATACCTCTGCGGGATGAAATCAGACCATCAAATAGCATCTTAAATGTTTAATACTCCAATTTTTGAACTCCGACGTGTCATTACTGTCAAATTACCTTTCATACTTTTGGGTAACTGCTTAAAAAAATGAGACGAGGTTCGAGACAATGGGTAGCTCCTGTCTCGCAGCAGTGGTGTTGAGAGTACAGATGTTTCTGAAAATTAAAACCACATTTCCCATAAATCCTGTTGCTTCCTGCAAGAATCTGTTGAGAGGGATTTTCTGGTTTCAGCCACCACCAACAGAAACGTCTGCTCAGTTTTGAACCACACTGATGACAGAATAAGAAAAACCTTCAAAGTGCGCTCTGTAAACGGTCTACTGATGTTAAAGGTTTGGAAAAGCAGAGACGGAAACAAAGCGGTGGTTTTAAGTTTACACAGAAAGGAACTGAAGCTGTTTTCTTTGCTCTCGTCAAAGCCGCCAGACTCCATCGACAAAAAATGTAATTTATCCTCTCAGAACACGGGAGTTGCTGGTCTACCGTCGCCTCGGTTAGTTTGTTCGTTCTTAACTCTTTAAAAACACAATAACACAAAAACTAACAAATCGAGGCAGCGGTAGACCAGCAACTCCTGTGTTCTGTGAGGTTAAATCGCTGTTTTTGTCCTTCAGTGCGTTTACATGCAGTTTAAAAACCTGATTATAATCGAGTTAAGGGCATACTCCTGTTTCTCAAACAACATGTAAACACCGTACCCCAAGTTCTCATACCCCGGTTAACAGACCTAGATGACTCCTTTGGTAACTGGAGCATGTAAACGCTTTACCCGGATTAATATCGGGTTTCTCGTCTGCGCATTTGCCAGGGTTATAACTCCCCCTCCCCACTCCGCGGCGGTGGCTTTTGATTGGGAAATAGAATAAACCAGGAAGCAACTGCACCGAAAACAACATTAAGAAACCAACAATAGATCGTTACCTTAAAACTGAGGAAGGACTTTGTCATGGCAAGAAGAAGAAGAATACCCGTTTCTGTCCTCATTCTGTCCAAAAGTTGGCCATTTTCCTCCCGTTTGTGATTTGGATAAAGGTGAACCGGGAAAAAAATCCCTATTCAGAGCAGCTGCCTGTTGGTGGAGCGCCACCTACTGTACCGGAGAGTACTCCTTCATTTTACCATTCAATCCCCTCTTAACCAGGGTAAGGCTATTTTCGGGTAACTGAGTCTGGTGGCTTTGACGAGAGCACAGATAACGGCTTCAGTTCACCCTGTAAACTTACACAAAAGCTGTCTGACTGCAAGGGAAAGTGGTGAAAACATTATAAATACAGTATCTGATCCGTCTACTGTAGGTAACACACCGACTGTGGATAAATACCTCATACAACCACACTTCTAAATATCCAAACTATCCCTTTAAACCCTTGTGACATCAACTCAACCTTTCAATCTCAAAGAAATCACCCTATTTTATAACGCGTGATGCAAGTGTGTGTGTGTGTGTGTTGAGCCATAAACCAAGCGCACCCGGTGTCCGTGAACTGACAGAGAACAGTAGATAACCCTCTGACCTGACTGTGCTAATCTGATATGTTCATCTGCTAATGCACACACACACACACACACACACACACACACACACACACACACACACACACACACACACACACACACACACACACACACACACACACACACACACACACACACACACACACACACACACACACACACACACACACACACACACACACACACACACACACACACACACACACACACACACACACACACACACACACACACACGGTACAAGAGGAATGTGCTGATGTGCTGTGTCTAATGCTCCGCAGCACTGGTGTAGGACTGAGTGTGCGGTTTGGAAAAGTATTTGTCGGTGAGAAGGAAAATGAAAGTGTGTGTTTCTGTGACAGAGTGATGAAGGTGAAGTAAAGTCACAGTAATATGTTAATTATGAATATATGCACGCATACGTTTGTAACTGTCTATGAAATTCAAAGGCATTAGTCCACATAAATATTAATTAGTCAAGCTGTCCATCTTTATATATCTGTTTATTTAGCTTTATATCTATGGAGGGGCCACAGACTGTCACCACACAAAAGATAATACTAGTAATAAAAATAAGTTAATGAAATTCAAATGCATTTCCTATGAACTGAATCATATTTGTTACTTTTGAATCCTATTTTTTATATACATCAGTATTATTCGTCTGTTTTATCATCATATGTATTATTATTATTATTATTAAGTTGAGTAAAGTTTATTTAATGTTTTGTTTCTGCTATTAAGATTGACGTCTTTTTAAAGTATCAGCCTGTGGTAACAGATTTGTTGAGGTGAGATAAGGGTGTGTGTGTGTGTGTGTGTGTGTGTGTGTGTGTGTGTGTCTCAGGAGGAAGAGAAGAGGGTTGATCCTGTAATCCTTCCACACTCAGTTTATTCCCAATGAAGCACAAGAACCAACACAATGGCCCACTGAGACGGCTGCTTTGGCACTGTAATTGGCAACAGCGGTGTTGTCTGCTGACGTGTGTGTGTGTGTGTGTGGGTGTGTGTGTGTGTTTGTGTGTGTGTGTGTGTGTGTTATGATGGTGGGGAGGAGGAAGAGGCGACATTGTTGAGGAGGCTTAGGTCTTGGTCCTAATCCTAATCTTGACTAATTCCTGTTACCCAGAACCATTAGAGGATAGAAAAGAGCCACACAGCTGCTTCTTTACGGATCTCCAGATGGAAACACACACACACACACACACACACACACACACACACACACACACACACACACACACACACACACACACACACACACACACACACACACACACACACACACACACACACACACACACACACACACACACACACACACACACACACACACACACACACACACACACACACACACACACACACACACACACACACACACACACACACACACACACACACACACACACAAACTATTACACACACAGCTGGACACACAGCTCGTATTTTTATACGAATTCCTATGAACTGAATCAGAAAAGTGGAACAGAGGCGGCAAATTAGGACACGCAGGCCAGGCTGTCGTACATTTACCTGCAGAAGAAAGTACGTCGGGTACTAGGAAGGAAATCAGGTGATGTAGTGTAAGAGCGTCAGAATCCACGTAGGGAGAAGGGTCAGGTGGTTAATGGGTCCCAAAAGACAGGACCTTCACCCAGAGGACCGGTATTTGTGTTCTGGACGATGTAATCCATCTCATTTCATCTTCAGACTCTTATCCAGGATAAGGTCGCGGGGGCAGCAGCTTTAGCAGGGGACCCCAAACTTCCCTTTCCCGGGCCACATTAACCAGCTCTAACTGGGGGATCCTGAGGCGTTCCCAGGCCAGTGTGGAGATCTAATCTCTCCACCTGGTCCTGGGTCTTCCCCGAGGCCTCCTCCCAGCTGGACGTGCCTGGAACACCTCCCTAGGGAGGTGTTCCAGGGTTCATCCTTACCAGATGATCCTGAACCACCTCAACTGGCTCCTTTCAACGCAAAGGAGCAGCGGCTCTACTCCGAGTTCCTCACGGATGCTGAACTTCTCCCCCCCTCTCTAAGGGAGACTCCAGCCCCCCTCCTGAGGAAACACATTTCGGCCGCTTGTACCCGCGACCTGGTTCTTTGGGTCCTGACCCAAGATTGACCTGTAGATCCAGAGCTTTGCCTTCCTCAGCTCTCTTTTCGTGACAACGGTGCGGTAGAGCGACTGCAACACCGCTGCTCTGACATCCGTCCACATGACCTCGACTCAAGAAATATCCGTGTCCACAGGAAACCAGTGAAACCGACTCTAAACGCTGTAGTTCACATGTCGGGCCTGGATGAATCCAAACACCGGAGACCTTCTTCCCAAATCCTGCTCCATCCTAGAGAGAAATGTGTCCCTGTTTCCGGTGTTAGTGGAGACTTTGGTGCTGTTCTGGACTCTGATGCACCGATCACTCTGCAGTTAGTGTCCTCACTGAGCAGAGGGTGCTGCTGGGATGCCTTTCCCCGTCCATAAGAACTCACAAATGTGCACTTTTCTCACCTTATTGGTAACTTTATTCATAAAAGGAGACTAGCGACCTATTAAGCGCCTGTAGCTCATTTTGATTTTTAAAAAAAGTAAGTAAATCGTGATGAACCGTATCGAATCGTGAGTTGAGTGTATTCTTTCATCCCTACACCACACCTTCATTTTGATTTCTCGTTTGAAGAGCAAAAAAAAAAAAGGGCAGACATCAGAAAATAAAGCAGGCCTTCATATTTCATACAGATACGTGCTGCAGGTGTGTTTTCCATATGAAGAAGATCATGCTGACATGCTGCAGGTGTGTTTTGGAGGCCCGTGTGTGTGTGTGCAGGTGTGTGCGAAGGTGCACAGTAACAGCCGGAGAGCAGGCTGCAAGACAGACACGCGTATACACATCTCTGCGGCACAGATCGCTGCAGCTTGGATCGGAGCCACAGAGTACGGCAGCAGCGCGTTGTTGGTGTGTGTGTCATGTCAATAATGGAGGCTGTTCCAACAGTCTGCGGAACTTTTCTCTGCCGTGTCCTCCGCACATCTATCTCTTGACAGGCAGGTGAGGATGTGGCAGGAAGAGCGAGCTGCAATTATGCCTCAAACAGCAGAGAAGCAGCACGCACACAGTCAACCTTTGTGCACTAATTTGACAGTATTTTCTGGTGTTTGATCCGATCGGTGTGTTTCTGCAGCCGTGTGTTTGGCTGACAGCGGGGGATCTCCCACAGCAGAGACGCGCAGAAACAAAGGTGCCCTTGTGTTGTTTCGCTCTGACCACATGATTTCACAGAAGATAAAATTCCTCTGTCGTATCCACCGCATAGTTCGGTAATTACAGATACGAGACTAACAGCTATTTGCATAACGTAGTGCATGTACATGCGTGCGTTTAAAGGGAGTCTTATCCGTGTCTGTATCATTATGTGTGCACGTGCTGTGCAAGACTTTTGATATGGAATAATGATGAACACCTGAAGTACAGATATATCTGTGTCTGTGTCTGGAAAATCAGGACCTCATCATCTTTAAACCAGGTGCCAAAACTGTGTCCTATCATATTGTGAACGCAACCCCCTGCCTGGGAGGAAGAGAGGCTCTGAGATAACGTTACCTTCTACTTTCTGCTTAGAAGTGGCGAATTTACCACTCATACAATGAAGTCTGTGGCTTTTGTTTAGTGATAGATGGACCGATGCGGGCTGCTGCGTTGACCGGCACTATTTACAGACAGGCGTCCACAGGCAGCTCCAAGTTGCTGGAGACGCCTTTTTTTAAGTTGAATTAATGTTGCTTTTTATAAATTATCACCCGTTCACACAGACATTCACACTGGTGGACATCTACAGACCATCTCATCTAATCATTCCACTGAGCCACAGTCGCCCCATGATCAGGAGAAGGAAACTGCTCGCTCATCATCGACCACAGGAGATTCTACTTTTTGGTGTCAGTGAGCAAGAAAAGCCAAGGCAGCAAACAAACTCAACTCTGACTCAAAGGCAACTCCAGAGCACATACTTCCATGAGCAGCATCCCAAAGAGACAGTAAACATTTATCCTTGATAACTCATAGCGCACTCACACTGTCCTTCCGCACCGCGCCCCGTGCTTTAGGGTCCTTGTCCCCCCCTCCAGGCCCGTTTGTACTCACACTACCTGGGCCTCGGAGAATGCTTCTTGCTGCCTATACGTCATCACGCCGTGACACGTCACACGCATTGATGATGTCATGGCGACGCGTGGCTTTGTTTACAGATCTTTCCGTAGACCTCGGAGTTTTTGTGCGTCTTGTCGACTGTTTTTGAATCTTTTCATCGACCAAATCTGCAGTAAACGCTCCACCTCCGCATCACACCAACTTGAACCTATCACCGCCATTGTTGTTGTTAAATGTCCACGCATGGTCCGTCCTTCTAATTTCTATGTCCGAACAGGCGCACATAAATGACGTCAAAACCGCCGTAGGCGTTGTGCTCTTGCTCGTACACGTGCGCACTCTCGTGCTCTACAAAAGCCCACCTTTATCAGACGGGCCGTGGACGGCCGGCTGGCCGCAGTTATGTGCGGAGCGGTTGCACTCACACTGGTCAAACGCACTAGGCTTGACCTGAAAAACCTGTTTTGGCCCGGTGCGGAAGGACAGTGTGAGTGCGCCCTCAGAAACGCAGACAGGGCCGCCTCGTCACCATGGGGGCGGTGATTGACTATGATGTAACCCAGACACAACAGAAAAACTACGCTGACACACCCTCGGTATCAAACATAATTTCAGCTTTCCAGGAACTGAGAAAACAGGCTTGTGTTTATTCTAATGAGCCCTCGGTTTATTGTAATTTAAACTTTAAAAGCGGTTGGATATCATTCAAACCAGAGCCGTTTAAGCGTTCAGGTGAAGTTAAAAATAACATCTGAATCCAAAGCTGGAACCCCACAAGGCTTTTGCACGTGATGACAGCGGTAATGACGAACCATTTCACAATGTTGATTCCACATACTTGACTCAGGTCTGAAAACCACAGGACCACACTAACCTCAGCTCCCAGGAGCCTGCTCCACTCATGTTACCCTTCTTCATAAATACTTAACTATCCCCGGTGGAGGGGCTGTTGTGCAACCGCGGTGACACAGCCGGTGCCTCGCATGACACATCCACACGGCCTCAACGCAACACGTCGTTCAGTCAAACCCACATTCTGCCTCTTTACCACAGCGGCCTTTTTCCCCAACCCTAGAAAATTACATTGCAATTACAGGATTACCTATTGGATATTACATTTCCATCCATGTTACAAAGTATGTGGCGCTGCAGTGTGAAGCGGTGGGTCAGTGAATATGTCAAGAGCGTCTGGATGGTCTTGGATGATCTGCCTTGAGACTTCAGATTTAGGTAAAGAAGACTTTTACACCTGAGCGACCTGTCGAGTGTGTGAGAACCAGAGAGCAAGCGAGAAGTGGAGTCTAAATAGTTGGCTTAAAGTATGGATAAACAGCTAGAATGGATAGATAAAAGGTAAACAGTTAAAATAGTCAGTAACGGCTAAACGTAACGACTCAAGGTAACAGATAACTGGGTGAAATCATCCAGTTAATTGTCGGTTAAGTATCTATCAATCAAAGAGTTAAAATAACTGTGATTGATCACATGACCCACTAAGGAAAGTGCTTGTTTTTGCTGCTTTGCTGAGAAATACGATCTGAGTGTCTGTGGAGACTTTCCCGAGCTAAAATCAAATGTTCTGCACAGTTAGAGACGCTTTTTACGCTGTTTCCCTTCTCTCCTCGGACCTCCTGTCAGTGTGGAGCATGTGAAGGCATCACGCTGCATCTACTGAAGTCACACAGTCGACACTGTTCGGTTTCCAAAGGAACTCTGGGAGATGAAGTCCCATCTTACCTCCAAAGAGGCCGCTAGAAACAACTTTGAAGTAACGGATAAATGGTTGAAACATCCAAAATTCACGGATAAAATGTTTGAAAGCTAAAATCTAAAGCTAAAAGCTGAAGGTAAACGATAATGTTTGAAACAGTTAGCTAGAAGTAATCGATAAATGGCTGAATTAGTTTAATGGAAACATGAAAAAGGTTGCCTAAGTCAGATAAAATGTTGAAACATTTAGCTGCTGCCTCTCCGAGTGGTCGTAGACGGACTGCAGACTTGAAATTTAGTGTGAAACCAAACAGACCTTAGGAGCCATGTTTGTATTGCTTACAATAGTTAGTAGTTTTCCTTTAAAATGTTGAACTGTTCCTTTAATTATGGTGCTGATGACATCACAGTAGCTTAGCTCTTAGACCAGGTTACGCAGCCTAAGGAGCAAGACAAATACTTTGTAACTTTGTTTTTGCTTTTTGAACGGAGTTACTGCCTCAGAATATTCCTTTTGTGTCAAGCGTATTCAAACACAGGCAGCTTAATTATAAAATAAATAATAATCACGGGTACATCAGACAAAAAAAAGGGTGGGAAACACTGTCAAGGATGAAAGCACACCCCAGTCTCTCCTCTACAAACATGCAGTACTCACGTTAGTCTTGCTGGACACGGCGAACGTGGCTCGGCTGGAGAAGCGGGCGGTGGAGGGGCTGCTGCCTGACACTGGGCCCGTCACCATGGAGGAAACTCTGGAGCTCCCCGGAGGACTGCTGGAGCTGGGGGAGGAGGCGAAGGTGGCAGGTGGCGACGCAGGGCTGGACTGCTGACTGCTGAGGCCACTGTAGGCGTGGGCTTGGCTCCCGAGGCTCCCGAGGCTGCAGGGCTGGATGTGCAGGAGAGCCTGGCTCTGAGTGTGGGCCTGACCCTTCCCGTAGACCACCTCTTTTATCTCCTGGTGGTTCTCCTGAATGTCACTGAGGTGATTCTTGTGATTGTGGCTGTTATTCAGCAAGGTGCTCCTGTCGCACGTCATCCCGCTCAGCAGCTCCACCTGTAGGGTGAGAGCCTCCAGCTGACTCCTGAGCTGCCGGTTCTCCTGCTGGAGCTGGAGCACGGCTCGTCCGAGAGGCCCGCTCAGGTTGGCCGTCTCCTCCAGGCGACGCTCCATGCCGAGCTTAAAAGCACTGACGTCCACGTGGATCTCCCTGATGGCATCGCGGAGAGTGCTCTCGTAACGAGCTAGAGCCGCGCACACCGTCTCCCCCTCCGGAGAGGAAGACCGGGGGTGACACAAGTCTCCCATCTCAGCCAGCGTTGGTGCTTCCATCACCCTGAAAAATGGGCCAGACAGCCTCAGAGTCTGGGAGTTAACGTCAGAGAGAGAGGGATCCTCTGGAGAACGTCGGGGTCGGTTTTATCCCCAGTCCTTCAGCTCTGTCCTGGGCTGCTTCTACTTCAATAAGTTCTGCTTTTCTCACTTTCTGAAAGCACAAAAATAGAGACTTGATCCGAATGAACAGCTGTCAAACTCTTAACCTCCTCAGGACTAGAAAATAACTGACTAAATGACGCCTAATAACGTCCAAATAATCAGGAAAAGCTCCTCAAACATGAGATAAACATATATCCCGTCCTTTGATAGGAAGAAGCTAAAGAATATGAATCCATAGCAAGTAAACTTTTTTATATTACCATTACAGTATAAATGGAGATGCAACGAAGGGAAAAATGTATAATTCCCCCGGTATTTCAAAGGCAATATCACCATCATAACCAAGATCCAGTGCCCAATGATGCAACTGAATGTCTTCCCCTACTCATTTACTACAACTCTAACTGTAAATGTGATGAAAGCACATTAAAATGCAACACTTATTGTCATAAACACAATTAATATCTATCCACCAAAGCACATATGAACACACACACACACACACACACTACAAAATATGCAAGACAGCAACACTCAAATCAAGGCTTATGCTAAAAGATTTAATTCAGAATTAACGCCAAAAAAAAACTGGATTCGAACACACGACACTGAACTGAACGAGAGACTCTCTATTTAAGCAGCCGGTAAAGACAAAAGCGTTCATCTTTTATGTTTCATAACTGCCATAAAACACCAGCAGTGAGGTAATCCTCGCTCCCAGCTGCAGCAAACCTACCTCAGCTTCGCTCTTCGGTGGAGTTTCCTCAGCGCTGAACAGCTGTGTGTGTCTGCGTGTGTGTGTGTGTGTGTGTGTGTGAGAGAGAGAGAGCTCTGCTGTGCGCTGCCGGCTCTCCGGTTTGTTTAAACTCTCAGGTTGATCACTCCTCTCTTCTGGCCCTGGGGAGGGAGGAGAAAGGGAGGGCATAAAGGAGGAGGGCAGTGGTGTTGGTGGAGTGAAGGGACAACATGAAAAGAGTAGTAAATGTGAGGGGAGGGGACGGGGGCGGGTCGAGGAGCTTTTATATCCTCTGCGCTGTGTAAACTATCGGAAGGAGGACTCCTACTTTCTCACTGCACCTTCTTTATCGCAGCTATGTTATCTTTCTTTTTTGTTCCTCCCTCATCAAGTCTTTACCCTACGAAAAATGGACAAAAACATGATCTGGTTTGGTTTCTAGTGTCATTAGAGATGATTCTGCTTGTTTCACGTAGACAACCTGAACACACTTAAAGGGATAGTTCGGGTATTTCGAAGTGAACATTTTTGAGTCTTGCTAAATTTGCAATAAACTACATTAACCTGCATTTGAAGTTTGAAGTTTAGTTTATTTGAAAACAGGAACAGTGCACATTAATAACATTACAGTAATGTGCCAGAATTAGCCAAGAGGCTATTTTGTCATCTGTAGTCCTTAGACCAGGGAGGTCAAAGTCAAATACATCAGAGGGCCCAAAAAACAAATTTAACCAAAGTAAAATGATCTTTGGTAGGGTGTCTCCTCTTTGTCTGGCAGTAGACCTGGGTCTTAAGTTAGACTCTCTAAGACCAAAGTTGACGTGGACCCCATTTGTGATCGATGCCGGCAGGATCTAAAGCTGTGTCTAAAGCTTTGCATCTTCTGGCAGTCAATCTTTGAGACCTTTTCTAAGATTTTCTTAGGAAACGGCTACGACGTCTCCATTCCAGCCCAGATGAACTCCCAGCATGAGATGTGGGAAAGAACTGCATTGGCTTTCTGCGCTCTGCTAGCAAGGAGACTGATATCATTATAATGGAAAGACCCAACACCTCCAACATACAGTCAATGGATTAACAAATGTACCACATCAAGTTAGAGAAGATCTGATACACAATCAGGGGTCGACGGGGAAATTTTATAATATTTGGAAGCTTTTTTTAATGTTTGTAGAAGATATGGAGGCGGATAATACAGTACTGCAAATCTGCTGCTGCCCTCTGTCATTTCTTTGTGAACTCTGTATCTTATACTGCTGATTAGAGATGAGCCACAGGTAAAGCACTTTTGCCGAGTACGAGTATGATCTGAGTAATACGCGTCAATGTCCGTGCTCTGGTTTGAATGAAAATCTGTGATGTTTGTCACAGCGCCGCTCCGCTGCTGTGTCCCCCTCCGTTACATTCTCACACACACACACGCTCTGTCTCTCCGTCACTCAGACTCGCGGGTCTTTTTTATTTAACGTTTAAGTTTCTTCAGGTTTGTTTTAACTTCGGTTTGCACTCATTTACTAACAGCAGAGTTCTGTAAACGTGGGTTAGTTCGGAGGTGCTGCTTGGTATAATGGGACTCTCTGACTGTCAGAGATTCATTTTCTTTTTTTAACTGTCTGACACTTTCTTGCTGTATTCCATAAAAAATAAATGTAGTAGTGGTATAAGTATTACCAATCAATTAAGCTGCCGAAATGTGTTTCCTCAGGAGGGGGGCTGGAGTCTCCCTTAGAGAGAGGGGGAGAAGTTCAGCATCCGTGAGGAACTCGGAGTAGAGCCATTGCTCCTTTGCGTTGAAAGGAGCCAGTTGAGGTGGTTCAGGATCATCTGGTAAGGATGAACCCTGGGCGCCTCCCTAGGGAGGTGTTCCAGGCACGTCCAGCTGGGAGGAGGCCTCGGGGAAGACCCAGGACCAGGTGGAGAGATTAGATCTCCACACTGGCCTGGGAACGCCTCAGGATCCCCCAGTTAGAGCTGGTTAATGTGGCCCGGGAAAGGGAAGTTTGGGGTCCGCTGCTAAAGCTGCTGCCCCGCGACCCGACCCCGGATAAGCGGATAAAGATGAGAAGAGCTGAGATGAGACACACACACACACACACTGGGATTTACTGTCCCGTTTTTGTTTTGTTGGACCTATGTTGAATGTTAAATTGTTAAAACTGAATAAAAAGACCTTGTTAAAAAAAAAACAACTGCAGCCCTGATGGTCTGAAACTGCAGTGTATCTGAGTGTATTAGGATCCATTTGAAGCACAACTAGACCCAACTCCTGTCCGTCTGCATCCAAAGGGAACGTTAGTCTGTTAAAGCTGCGTGAGGTGGAGCCCCACATGTTTGTTGAACAATGAGGAAATGTGCAAAAATGAACCATTTTATTCAAAATGGTTTAGATTCAAAATACAAAGTTCCACTCGGGCGTCTTCGAGCAACATCCAACGGGATTACAGAACGAGACTCCACCATCTTTCCATAAAAACAGTCAGGACGTAGCCGTATATCGTCGCTGTGCTGGTGTTTTATAACATTGCAGCCCGGTTCGTAACGGCCATGCTGCAGCGCTCAAGCTCAATAATACTGCACGGATTTTTGTATATTTGGAGTTATTGCCATATTACACAGAAATGCATGGGGAAAGGTTGTGGACCCCATTTGATGATTGTGTCAATGGAGAGTGTGGTGGCTTTGGCGAGAGCACAGATGACACCTTCAGTCCCCAGAGGTAAACTTACAGAGGGCTTTGTGACGGCGTAAAGCTGTGAAATTACTTTAAATACTGTCTGTAACACACTGACTATGGATAAGTACCTCATACAACCACACTTCAAAACATCTGAACTATCCCTTTAACCATTTTTTCCTCCCTCTGTGTCTCTCTCCGCGCTCTTTCTCTCTATATCATTATCTGTCCATCCTGTCGCTCTAATGGTTTTGTTAAGATAAGGATGCAGGTCAAGAGGGAAGATCTGGCCTAGTGATTTTCTAATAAAAAGCTCCTTTTTACACTGTTTTACACGATTTACACATGTTCAAATGTGTCAGTTTGAGACTTATTGCACATTTATATAACAGATAAACTCCCTAACAAGAGTGCAGAAGGTGTTACAGGTTCGCCCTCCGCAGTTTCCCTCGATGTAGTCTTTCCATTTTTCTATTATCTTCTCTTCTATTGTGTGTTTGATGGCAGGACGAGACAGACAAGCTGGCTGCTGAGGACCACCACCCTCCCCCTTGAAACTGGACCCTGGCAGAGCAAACAGGAGACACCAGATAGCAACTGCGTGTGTGTGTGTGTGTGTATAAGAGACAGACTCATGCAAATACTTCGACATTCCACCCTCCTGCTTACTGTCAACAGTGTGTTAGTGTGTGTGAGAGAGAGAGACAGCGAGCAATGGGAGTTGAGGAGGGGGCCTGGTGAGGTGATTTACTGAAAGATTGTCTCCCCCCACCTCTCTCTCACACACACACACACACACACACACACACAGAGCAGTTTTATGTGTGTCTGCTGGGGGCAGTACAAGACACAGATGGCAACGCACCACTGTAGACGTCGGAGGTCGTGGGTATCAGCTTCATCCATAGATTTATGCGCGTTACGTAGAGGCTGCGTCCATGCTCGTGAGCTGCCTCTCAGTCGCCACCGCAGAGACTTTAATGCTGCTTTTGAAAGAAATACCACAGCTAAGCAACGTGGATTTACTTTTCACAGATGAGACGTTTTCCAGTCTGATCTCACACATATATATACATATATTTATTTTATAACCTTTCACAGGCGTGTTTCTGTGCCTTTCCTCCTGTCTCTGTCTCCAAACTTGGGCTGTGTCGACCGCCATCTACTGTAGGTAACACACTGACTGACACTGATGTTAAAGTACCTCAAACACACACACACACACACACACACACACACACACACACAACTGAACTATTCATATCAAATTCCTTGTGCATACAAAATAACCCAGCAGGGCGTCAGGGAGGTAAAAATCCGCCGTCCAAGAGACATCCTGAACTCATAACAGACACACAGAAAATGGACCTGCTGCTATCAATCGTTTTTGCACTATTATGCCACCATCTGCACTTTATTATTATTTTTATTACTACTGTATTGTTTTGTTGTTTGTGTCAAATACCATTGTGTTTTGTCACTTCACTAATTGTGTCTTGTCTGTGTCGTGTCTAGTCTACGCATGGATAGTGAGAAACAAAGAATTCCTAGTTGGTCCTGTTCATGTTCAAAGCTGACTTTGACTTTGGAAATAAATAAATCAATCAACACTTTTCCAGTTCCTGTGATTCAGTGTGTGACGTTATTATGTGGCACATGAATTTAAACTGTCTTCAGTTTTGCTTAAGGCGATTTTAAAGCCCCTGTAGCCCCCCACTTTAAGAATCCCCTCTTTCCAGTAACCGTGAGTCAGCAGGTAACGCGGTATGACCCGCATGAATCAGAAAAACTCCAGCTGTCGTCACAACAATAGATCTCTCGCTCTTCCCCTGAACCTCCTCCCACAACCCTGGTTTTCATTGTTTTCATAATGACGGAATATGTTTTGCTTCTGCGACGCTGGCTCCCTCCGCGCAGAGAGCTGAGGCCGTAAACGTCCAGTGAGATTATTGAGGTCACACACTGATTCTCTTCTGGTCTTCAACGAGTAGAAACTATTTGTTGATATTGCAGAGACGTTTGCAAACACACGGCTTCTCTCTCTGTGTGGGGTTGTCTGTCTCAGCTGATTAAGTGTGCATTAGGTCATGAATGCAGGCTGGAAGACATCTGGGGTTTGCGATATATAGCACACTCATGGACAGAAATATATCACGCTTGTCAAGAGCCAAACATCTGCAAAAATTAAAGAAAGCTATTGTTGCGTCCTCACGTATGCCTTTTATAAAACCTCTCTAAGGCAGCAGACGCACGGCAGACTTCAAAGAGCCAGTGGCGACAAAGGTCGACTGTTACGTCGCCGAAAAAGTGCACTTGAACACACTGCGGAGACGACAGCCAATGGGCAGCTAGCACGTACCTTCTGCGGCTGCATGAGAGGCAGTTACTCTCCGCACCAGCAGGTGGCAGTAGTCTGTATTTAAAAAGGGAAGGAGGAAGACCGACAGGATTCAAGAAGCTAGTTAGCACTAAGCCCCCACCACAGCGACTTCCTGGTTGATCCAATCAGGAAGTGCCAAAAAACGTCAGTTCTCAGAGTGTCCACTAGGGCAAGTTTCATAACAGAGCAGTTTCTCATTGACCCCCATGTTAAACAGGCCGTTTTCACAGCATCATTAAACCTGTTTAAAACATTATAGTCTGTGTGTTTAGGTCATATCTCCATGACAACACTGAGGGGGAGGGGCTAGTTTTTATTTTATTGGAAGTTAAAGTTTATGAATAATTAGGGGCGTGGCCTCTTGAGTGACAGCTAGCCTCTGGCCCTCACTTCTCCTCGGAGGTAAACGTCAGCCAGATGGACGTACCTCCCTCCCCCTAACGTCACATACATGCCCTTTTTTGGTCAGAGGAAATGAGGCGGAGTCAAAGTCTGACAAGATGGAGACTCCCATAGGCGAGCACGACTGGATCAAGATGAGAAAACTGAACCTGGAGGTACGCTACGTCCTTCCCCTTAAATAGCCTCAAATATTTTTACTTTATTTTTAATTTTGTCTTTGTTTGTTTGTTTGTATGTACTTTATTGTATTATCAATAGAACCTTATGAATATGTTTGTAATGTTTTTGTTGATTACGACATGTTCTGAATAAAGTATGCTACGTCTATTTTTTTATGCAGTCTATGTTTAGCATTTTAGCAACACAACCTGATGTTGCAAGAACAAATGATATTTCACGTGCATGAGCGAACAATAAACAATAACGAACCTTTTCTGCAAAACAGCGCGATGGATAAAAATCAACATTTTGCCTGATATGACAGCTTTGTTTTCCATCTCACAGCCGTTAACTCACTTTAGTTCCTCCTCTCGTGCACAGGATGAACTGCCGGATGGATCTCTGTCAGTGAACACAGATGTAATCAGTCCAAACACAGATCTCTGATGCCTTCAGGTGCACAAAGTGTTGCACAATAAGTCCAAACAAGAACAGACAAACACAGGTCGAAAGGATGACGCATTCTGATGTAACGACTATTCTCACACTGTGTTTTCTCTGAAATACGATGCAGGACATAAACTGTCAACACACAAAGACAAAACAAAGCCAAAGGACAAAGAGACTCTCACTGCAACCTGACTGATTTTTGGGACTGATACTGATTTCACTGTTCACTGACGTGGCATGAAAATAGGCCTTTTTCTATGAGGATTTTTCACCAATACGACTCTGCAAAGGCTGTTTTCTTATACAAATAAATGTATTATATGATTATTTCATTGGTGTTTTACATTGACGACAAATTCTTACAGTGACAAATAAAAAAAAATAACAAAAGAGCTAAAAAGAACTGTATGTCCAACATCAGTCAACTGCTGAGCATTAAAATAATTAATAAATAATAAAATAAATTGATTAAAAAAAAGTACTTTATGTTCACTACCAGGTAACTGCTGATCATTTAAATAAAATACATAAATAAATAAAATAATAAAATAAATGCTAAATAATACTGTATGTTCAGCATTACTTAGTTGCTTATCATATAAATAAAATATATAAAAATAAAATAAATAGATAAAAAGTACTTTATGGTCACTATCAGGTAACTGCTAATCATTTAAATTAAAAAAATAATTTGAATAAATAAAATTTAATGAATGCTAAATAATACTGTATGTTCAGCATTGGTTAGTTGCTGAACATTAAAATAAAATATATAAAAATAAAACAAATGGCTAAATAGTACAGTATGATTACCAGGTAACTGCAGACCATTTAAATAAAGAATATAAAAATAAAATAAATTTGAAATAATACTGTATGTTCACTACCAGGTACATGCTAATCATTTAAATAAAATATATAAAAATAAAATAAATTGCTAAAAGGTACTGTATGTTCACTATCATTCAACTGCTGATCATTTAAATAAATAAAAAATAAAAATAAAATAAATGCTAAATAATACTGTATGTTCACTATCATTCAACTGCTGATCATTTAAATAAAGAATAAATACAAATAAATGCCAAATAATACTTTATGTTCAGGACTAGTTGGTTGCTGAACATTTAAATAAAAACAGAAATATCAGCACATATTGGACAACAGTGATACGATGCTGGTTTGTCTGTGATAGAACGATATCTGGCTCTAAAACTTCTGTTTATGATTCAACATCATCACAAACTGTCCTTCGAACAAGTTAAGCTTTAAAGAAAGGTCATAACAATTGTCTTTATTACAAAAATCCACAATTACTCTTGTGCCAACAGTGGTGTGTCCAGGCTGTTGTATAATGTATACCTGTTAGGGGGCGCGGAAAAGCAAAATGTAAATCTTATTCAAATATTTCAGTGTTATAACAAGAACTATTCTCTCCGTCTCTTCCTGGGTTCGGTCTTTTTCATTGCCACTATGCTTTTATTTATTTATTTCTTCATTTATTTCCTGGCGTCACTTCACAGCAGGCGAGATGAAAGGATAATGGAGTGGTGTATTTAAGTTAATAATGTTTGATACACGGTCATTAGGGGATTAGATGTTTATAATTAAGTTGTTAATTATAGGTATGTTAGTATGAACATGAAACTGTTCAGCTAAAGATGCCAAACTCAACCACATCCTTGGTCCTCTCTAATTTCCCCTGACGTCATTATCCACATCCCCCGATACAATATGTCCAAAGGGGGGTTAGGGTACACACACACACACACACACACACACACACACACACACACACACACACACACACACACACACACACACACACACACACACACACACACACACACACACACACACACACACACACACACACACACACACACACACACACACACACACACACACTCACACTCACACTCACACTCACACTCACACTCACACTCACTCACACTCACACTTACAATACGCTCCCACACACTCTGACGGCTGGTTACAGGCTGTAAACATTAACAAGAGGGCTCTGAGTTTGCCCAAAGAGAACAGTGTGTACGTCACCGCCACTTTACACAGAACAGAAATATGTCTCCACGCTCCTTCAGACCCCCATAAAAACACACACACACACACACACACACACACACTTACAGATGCAAACGTTGCCTGCAGAAAGAACTGATCTTTATCTAAACATGAAAATGAGTCAGGCTACGGCTTAAAATAACACTGCTACTGATAACCAACACTGCTCTAGCTTCGTACACCATGACTGTTCAGATGATAACACTCATGAACGTTTAACAAATTGTTACAAAATGTACAAACGATGTAAAGTATTGTGCTTTTTCCTCTGGGTTATTTTAGGTTACAATTTTCATTCAAAACCTATAATGCGCTTTAAAAATACGATGCATTATTATAGATTAAACGCACAATATGTAGAGTTCTGCTACCAGGTGTCTCTCAAGAAGAAGAAGAAGAATTACTTTATTTATCCCGCAACAGGGAAATTGAATTTTTTCACTCTTATTATTAATCATGTTACACACACAGACCCGAAATACACACACATGCAGACAGGACCTATACACATGCAATTAAGGAGAGATGTTAGAGCGAGGGGGCTGCCAGTGACCGGCGCCCCGAGCAGTTGGGGGTTCGGTGCCTTGCTCAACAGCACCTTGGCAGTGCCCAGGAGATGAACTGGCACCTCTCCAGCCACCAGTCCACACTTCAAACATGGTCAACACAGGGACTTGAACCAGCGACCCTACAGTTCCTAGCCAAGTCACCTATGGACTGTGCTACTGCCGTCAATCAAAACTATAACAAAACCAGGAGCAATGTCACGGCTGAAGTCGGTTTCTCACCTCCTCTCCAAAAACAGAGGAACGAGTCAGGAGAGTGAAACCAGTAGAAATACTGAATAAAGTAGTTTCATGTGAAGAATCAGTGTTTCCCTGAAGCTAATAACGTTAGCTCAGCTAGTTTCTCTGATAACTTAAAGTGTAATTCTGGTGTAAAACCATCTTATCGTCTTTTTCTGCACTTACATTCATTCAATAAACCATCAAGACAGTTTTTTTTGTGTTACAACTACTAACAGAGAAATCCTGGAGAGTCGCTAACAGCCGGACGTGGCTAACAGTGATTAGCTCGGGGCAGTAGGGTGAAGGCATTCAAAGGTCTTTTTTAACCACTAATGCTGCTGAAAATAACAGCAAACCTCTGCAGCAGCATGAAAAGAGTCCCTACACAGAAAACAAAGCACCAACAACTTAGTTAGTGAAGCCAGAGTTTATTGAAAGAGTGTTTTAAAGACTTACCTACTGGCCCCTGTACCAGCTCCTCTCATAGTAAAGTCCATTCAAGTGGATTACCAAAGTCAATCCCAAAGGAAGGAGCCCATTGGTGCTTTTGTTATGTGTTTAGGGACTCTTCTCATGCTGCTGCAGAGGTCTGCTGTTATTTTCAGCAGTATTAGTGGTTAAAAAAGACCTTTGAATGCCTTCACCGTGCTGCCCCGAGCTAATCACTGTTAGCCAAGCCACTCTCCTGGATTCCTCTGTTAATAGTTGTTACACAAAAATAACTGTCTCTAGGGCTTATTTATGTATTATGTATTTGTCTGGGATGATTTTACGCCCAGATCCAGATGTTCAGGAGGTTTTTAAGACGAGCCAAATTAGCGATCCTGTTTATAAACTCATATCTTACTTATTACAGACATGTGAACTAATCAGCCTCGTTCATGGGAGGGAAATGTTTTGTGAATTGAATTTACGGGAAACACTGAAGAGGCCACATTGAACGATAACCTCGTCATATTGCATAAGCCTGGTCCTATCCTCAGTTTGCTCTTTGTAAAATTATATATTTCTCCCAGCGGGAGCACTTTCCCCAGGAATGCAGCTCTTTACATCAGTCTTTAACTGTGAAATCTCCGCTTGGAGACCAATAACGCTCGGCGGATCGTCTGTTGTACGAGCCTCCAGGTAGAAACACAGGCTACCTGCTGGCTGTGATCCCGGTGTGCTGACTCACAGCGCTGTTCCTGCCGCTGCGTGTTAACAGACATCACATTTCACCAGCAAACGCTCGCCTCGCTTCGACCCCCACATGAGATCAGAGTTTCCATGGGAACCTGTCGAAACGGGGCCAGGGGGATGGCCGCCAAGTCATGATGTCAGTGACACTTCAAAGAAGAACTTTAATGAAGTGCATATGGAGCTGAGGGAAGGAGCGCAGATAAAGAAATGTACTCGCAGCAATTAGTACAAATGTACTATTTATGTGTCATGTTCACACTGAATCTGAATAAGTTCAGAGAGTGTTTTGGAAAAGTAGACTCGGCGTTAAGGCCACACACACATTATTTCAATAACACAGTCCTTTCTCTACACCTTAGATACGCAGTTTGAATAAAATTAGATGGTAAAGAACAGAAATTGTGATGCGACTATTTGGATGTTTGGATGGTTTTCAGTTTTGGTATTCAGATAGTTTGTATATTACAGAATCCTTAAAAGAAGAATGCCTTTAATTGAACAAGAATTAGCAGTGTTTCCATCCAGTGCCAGCGAGCCTGCTCAGTGTGTTCTGGTTGTACAAACGGACGTAGACGGTCTTTTATCTTCTTTAAGGGCGCACTCCCACTGTGCCTCCGTCCCGTGCCCCGTGCTTTAGGGTCCTTGTCCCCCCCTCCAGGCCCGTTTGTACTCACACTACCTGGGCCTCGGCGAATGCTTCTTGCTGCCTATACGTCATCTCGCCGTAACACGTCACACGCATTGATGACGTCATCACGATGCGTCGCTTTGTTTGGCTGTAAATGACAAAAAAACACAGTGTAAAGACTCTCACACTGAGCTGCAACACGTGTCTTTCAGTTTAATTAAAGGCATTATTTTCTTTTTCTTGAGTTCAAGTTTTTATTGAACTTTCCACGGCTTGGTACAAAACTAGTTACGTTTCTCCACACAAGATCAGGAAGTCATTATTAAGAGTTTACTGTTACGGACACATTTTTGTCTCTTAAACGGCAGAAATTGCAAAAGATAGTGAGTACAAAACATCGACTAAACATATCATATCTGACCACGCACGCACATCATAGCCTACTGACATATTGGGGTATACAGCATTACCAGATCCCCCCGGGGGAAGTACAACAAAACAACAAAACCAGAGTCCCGTACCCTACTGAGGGTTATTATATACTGTTATATATCCCAGAACATGTCCCAGAGGGTCACCCCGTCCCCCGTCATCACTTAATCTACCAAGCATACAGTCGTAGGATGCAGTTTCAGTCATTGCGCTGACCCGTTAAAGGCATTATCTTCTTAAAGAATGTGTAAAAAAATAAAACCAAACACCAAAATTGAAAACTGAAAACCTACTCAACGAACAAACATCTGAATATTCAGGACCAGCCTTAGTATTTTCTATCCATGCATGTATTTTAAAGTACTTTTGTCTGTTGATTTCTTTGTTGTTGATCATTTGTGTTGTTGTAAAGCACGTTGGCACAACCTGGTTTGTTTTTAAAATAGCTCTTTACAGTAAATAAATTAAAATCTGCTAGCGACGGTCGTCACTGTAGCCAACAAAGTCTGCGCTCGAAATGATCAGCCTGTTTTTGTCTTCCTCATTTTCATCGTTTAAAAAAATTGAGCAATGACTTTCCTTGTTTTTCCTTCTCTGCAAAATTGAAAAGTGTAACAATGACCCAGGGGGTGCAGGGGTTAGCGGCTGCTCAATTCATTATTAAATGACCCGGGAAATACTGTCGATGATGTGGAGAAAGGTGAGCAATGTAGTGCAAGAGTCTGCAGTGAAAATTCGGGGAAGGAGGAGGAGGAGGATGGTTGACGGAGTGCAAACGAACGGAGGAGGAGGAGGGGTGATGACAGAAATTTGAGTTTCGACCTGATCCAGGCGGAGCACAGGGGAGGAGGAGGTGTGTCTGATGTATTTATTTTGGGTGAAAGAGAGCATGTGATTTGTGTATATCAGAAATATCAAACAACCCCGCGGGGTCACTTTGGGTGTCAACTTTTGGTTTGTTTTCACAGCATCGTCTGTCTTCAGAAGGACAAAGAAGCCTCTGCTCACGCCGGTTTCACATGAAGCAGTACGCTCTCTCAACTCCAGAGGCTTTATCACTTTATTGTTTTAACAAGAACTACGGCTGAAGTTACTGAACATGAGCTATGAAGCCTTGCCGTCACCACTGTGTGTGTGGATCACGCTTTACATGTAACTGAAGCTGGCAATTAAATGTTTTACACTTCCAAGGACCGCTCTAGAGTTTTTTTTCTTATCAGATTGAAGTGGTTACTGAGCCAAACTTTGAGTGTTAGTCGTGAACAAAATGTAATCGGCAACACTGGAAGAAAATGTGGGACGGAGAGGAACAGGACATTAACGAGGGGGGGGAGTGAGGGTGTGAAGAGGGAAAGGAGGGAGAGATGGACTTTGCACCCTGCCCATATGAACGTAAAACAATGCTGAGAGCGTCTGGATGAGCCGATGCACGTCACTCTCATCGACGCGGTCCCCGTATGCCGGGCCGAGGCAGTCAGGAGGATGCAGCTCGCCCGATCGCTTTGTCAGTAAAATATCTTCAATGGTGATGTTGTAGCACGAATGCATATCCATGGCTATAAAAGTTGCAATTAGGTATTAGTTTATTTAAAAGGGGACGGTGCACTTTCATAAAACACATGATTACACGTGGTTAAAAAAGCCAGAATTAGTCAGAAGGCTAGTTTTCACCTGTCGTCCCCTGAACAGCCTTTCTTTAGGTAGGAAAAGGGGCTAAAGTGCAGCAGACTTGGTATGCTCATCCCGGCCGGATGATGAGCTCTGCAGAGAGGAGAGTGATGTCAGAGAGACGATGAGCAGACCGAGGGAGACACGCGGTGAATGAATCTGGACTGGGTGTCCTCTGTGGGACGGCGTCAGGATTAGATAGGTGTTGGAAGTGGACAGGCCCCTTATGTCAACAGTGGAGAGGATACTAGGGAGCGCTGTGAGGATGTGACCTCAAGAGCTGGATGGACTTTGGGAAGTAATCTCCATTTAGATAAACAAGGAGAAGACACACAAAGCAACACGGACACACTTAGGTTTGAGTTTACAACGTCAATATTTTTTGGAATCGTCAGGGGCAACATTTTAATTAGTTTGTGACGTGCTTCTTACTTGAGAAAAAAGGTTCCCCTCACAAATGTGCTACCATGCATTACTGTCTAAAGAAAACACACACACACTTCACACGGTGTCAGAAAAGTCACACAAATGTAGGGTTTCCCAGGAGGAAGAAGACTTTGACCACACACTGATAAATGACTCTTAAGCAAGAGTGTGTGTGTGTGTGTGTGTGTGTGTGTGTGTGTGTGTGTGTGTGTGTGTTCCAGTGCAAGATGATGTCATTTACCCACACTGAGCCAAAATACATAAGTCATATCCATCAATTGTTCTTTCTCTGCTATCTGCACGCACACAAACACACACAAACACACACACACACACAGACACACACACACACGTCGCTCTGCTGTATCAAAACCCCTCGTTACCAGATCGGCTCTTCAGCTGGCAGCGATTCAGCATTACATCAACTTTTTCCTCGTCCAGGCCCTGGAGGCAAACACACACAATCAACCAAGCGACACACACACACACACACACACACAGACAGACACGCACAAGAGCGGAGCTAATTAGTAGGGTTGTTAGAGATCATCCATCACGCAGAGTCATTTTTCCTTAGAGCGTAATTTTGGAAAGACAACATCATTAGCTCCATTAGCTCCATGAGCCAGCAGCAGAGCAGCATGTAATCTGTGAGCACTTCTGGAAACAGACGGCACAACGCTGCAGCGCCGCGCAGGATGAGAATTCAGTTCAGTTGAGAACCGGTAACAAACTAGAATCAGAATTGTACGCCTCAAAGCTTGAGGTCAAGTTTTTCTTGCAAAAGAATGACGTCAAACTTGCAAGAAGGAACGCAGGCCCCAAAAACGACCACAAAGAGACGCTAAACGACTGAAGGTAGACGCCAAACTCTTACAAACATACACATAAACCAACACATCAACTACCAAATGACCCAAAATGGCTACAAGGAGATGCAAAACGATAATAAACGATAAAACTATAATGTGTGAACTCTGGCTGCATGCATTGTTTTGTGCTCCACTGAGATAACTTCCTATGTTTTCTATATATATCACCATGACAACCGTTGGTGTTCAACTGCACGTTAAATGACTTGATTCAGGAGGACTGCCCTCGTGTTTGAGACTGATGTTTAAGTGTGCTTTGTGCTCTCGTTTTGTACAAGAAGAAATGTCATTTTATTATAATTCCGGACCGGTCCTTGTGTTACGAGTTTTCCTAACAGATATACAGAGGCTAAAAGTCCCCGCCGCAACATCCCAGGTTTGATTCCGACCTGCGGCCCTTTGCTGAATGAACCGCTAACACTGTCCTGGAGCCGATGAACAGAACAGTCTCTGTGGAAAATGTGTAAGAGGACAGATTTTTAAAGCAGGTTTACAAAGTGAAGGGGAACACCTGACGTTTTCTGACCTCTGACAGACACTGAAAAAAATAAAATGTTCTGCCAGAGTCTGTTAATGCTTTAAAAGCTCATCGTCCCACAGAATTCCCATGTCTCAGCTTAGCAGTTGAACGTCAAAGAAGGGTATTTGCTTGTTGGCTCGCTTCCTACATGTTAAAAAAGGTGAAGTAGTAAAACAAAAGGTTTGCTCTTCTCTCCTCTGCTTCCTGTCAATGTTCAAGCTGTTTTATGAAATAAAAGCCATGAAAAAAAACACTAAACACTAAAACACACTAAAAATAGATTCAAAACGGCTACAAAGAAACATAATACTAAAATAGGTTGGACCCAAAATAAGGAAGTGGAGTTTCGGTGTGTTGTTGAGTGGGGCAGATTTAAACTCTACGTTAGATACTTATACGGATACGGACAGAACCTTCTGTCTGCGCTCTGCGTACATTTAGTCATAATGTTTCAGTACCACCAGAAATCATGGGAGCACCAGAAATCGTGGGGGCGGTGTCGGTCCTGCGTTCCACAAAAAGTGCCGTGAATGTCAGGAGCGAGCGACTCATCAAAAGCCCCGACAGACATCCTGAAATATTGAAAGCTGCTTTTGTCGTCAGTTTCTCTCGTCTTGAATTCTGCGTCCACACTCTGGGACGTCTTTAGTGTCTCACAGACCACCGCCGTCTACAACCCTGCCAGCCATTTTGCCTCCTTCTCAACAGACACAGGGTCGCTCTAACTTTTGAATCCGAGGGACGCACTCTAGAGGATGTTTTGCTTAACGTCCATTCCAACGTAAAGGACGCATGAAAGTATGAAAGCAGCGACTATGCCAACGTTTATAATTACGCATGAAATGGGAGCATAAAAGAGCCTTTGCAGGTCTGTGCCCAGGGGCTCACTGTCTCATTATCCGTCCATGTGTAGAACAATCCAGCAACACAGAGCCTGTAACATTTATCTGAACGGATATCTGCTTCAACTGTAGCTGCACTGCTCTTTATCTCTCCATCTGGACATTTTATTCCTGTGCTCCTGGCTCAGGCTGTAAAACACTGTCTCTCACACCCGCCCCGCTGTCCACTAGCTGCTTATTACCTTTATTTCCCTGAATAAATCTTCTGTAGGTGAGAGGCTGAACACGTGAGGCACACACCTGCAAGAACCGCCGAACACTTGCATGATAAAATATATACGTTTATCTAAATGTTGTGTCAGGGTGGAACATAAAACTTGTTTAGGTGTTTTCACAAGCCTGTAAATCCTGCTGAATCCCACACTCGCCCAGACAAGACGATAAGTAGCGTTGCGTCACGTCCCTTAGTATCTCTGTGAGGATTGAGGAGTAATGTAATCCAGTGAGTCATGGTGGGATCTGTAAACACCGGAGGTTTGAATACTTCTGGATCAACCCTTCACTGACCCTTCATCCTCTGAACGCTGCTGCTCTCTGATTTATACCTCAAGTTAATGAGAGGCCGGTTATATAAGTGAAAAAAATCATGGTAGAATTGTAACTTTGTGGAGCTATTTGTGCTGCTTTTACTGTCTGCTATTAGAAATAATGGATTTAATGCTTCTCCAGGCATTCAGGTCCATACAAGTTTCAGATACCAGCTAGAGGAAATAAAAAACCTGGAAAATCCAATTGTGTCTCGTGTGAAATACTGCAACAGATACCCTGTCACACTGGTTGGATCTTTCAGAGTTGGTTGGGCTTGACGTCCTGAGCAGTGTGTGACCGCTGCTTCGCTGAAACTGCTGCGACTCGCACGGATGTGTGTCCGCACAGAAACCTCGACCAAGACGAAACGCTCCAAGTTTACAAACTCATCAACTGATTCGGACCTGACTTTATACATGGTAAATGGACTTGTACTTATATAGCGCCTTTATAGTCTTCTGACTACTCTGCGGTGTCACATTCCCCCATTCACACAAGGGCATCCCATCTAATCTAACCATTCACACCACATTTACACACCCAAGTGCAGCACAGGGAGCAATTCAGGGTTCAGTGTCTTGCCCAAGGACACTTTGACATAGCTTTTCATGACTGTATCTTGCACAGGCTGCAGTGTGCTTTGCTCGAAACGCCGTGGTTAATTTCAGCCTGCCTGCACGTCTTTTAAGCCTACAATGCTGAAACTGTCCCTTGTCAGCAGCACGGTCTCTGTGGGGGGGGGGGGGGGGGGGGAAACCTCTGGAGTTACAGCAGGAGAGCCCTGTGAGGAGCAGCTTAGAGGACACGCGAGTTGAGATTTGGGGGAATAAAAACAAAGACTGAGTTGGTTTCAAAGCGAACGCCACAGCTGCCATGGGGGAGCACTTCAGGTTCAAACCCAATGACTGCGGTGAACCACTTCACCTGAGCGAGCCGCTGTGTCACATTTGTTTTAAAACAGCAGCAACTCAAGTGTTAGAATAGACTGAGAGTCCATTTTATTTATTGTTTTTGGTTGCTTTGTTAATTTGTCTCCCAGTTCTAGTGTTTAATATTCTTTAGAAATAAACGTTTATTGATCTTTGAGAGGGTGTACTTGCATTATTATGATATTATCCCTTCTCAGAATAATTTCTGGGACAATTAATCGCCCAGCAAATTTTGTTATGACCTAGAACGCATATCTGAAAATTTGGGTCCAGCTCTACTCACCAACATCACAAACAAAGTCAAGAACAGATGAACCTGAATAAAAAAACAAAAAGGCATTTGCAAATTTTGGGGTGGTTTATGTCAACTCAAGCTCAACTCTGGCAACCACTTTAAAAAGTTAGTGTTAAGCTCTGCGTGACAGTGAGTTGTGTTTCTACTGAACCAAATCACGTTCAAGTGTTTCAAAAGAGAGGTTTCTCGCACACACACACGCACACTCACACACAGTCGGTGTCTGTCCGTTCCATCTTCTAGCGGTACAAATGAGGTCATTCAGGATGAGTGTTATCAGGGCCCTGGAGAGCCAATAAATCAGGAGTGTGTTGTCTTTACACCATGCATGCGTGTGTGCGTCTGTGTGCGAGGGAGACAGACATTCACAGAGAAAGAACATTGTAGTTCCCTGAACGTCCCTTCTTGCTGTTTAACAGTCTGGGAATCTGTCTTGCTGACCTTTCCCGTGTGTAACGTTGCTGGGGCGCTACTCTGACCATGACATCCAACCACAAACACACACACAAACACACACACACACATCTGGCCTCCTCATTACAAATTAGAACCAAGTCTAATCGCAGCGCCTGCAAGACTTACAGCGTGGTCGCTATACGCTGCATCACCGCAAAGTCTCTCTTCTGCTCTGAACCTCCATTTATTTCAACCACCTCTCCGTATGGATCCGTCCTAAATACCACCTACTCATAAAATCAGCGATGGATTCCACTAAAGTAGTATTTGGACGTCTGCTTTAAAATTATAGCGTGCAACATGTAAAGAGATCAACCTCGTCTTTTTTGGACGTCAGTCTTTCTGCTGACGAGGCTCCTGTGATAATTTAATCAGAGAAATGTTGGAGTTGGGGAGGTTTCCATGGCCTACGAGCCTGGAAAATGTATACCGTAGATATCTTTATGTCAGAGTTAAGCTATTCACATACAGATAGAGGACGCATCCTTGGATAAGTGCTGAACAAGAAGGTCTTTTTGTCAATAACTGGAAGAGGCCGGAGATACGGTCGAGGTTTTTCAGCTGGACAGGAGACAAGACCTCATTTGGTTTTACTGAGAGGAGCTGGTAGTTACGGAAACTGTTGAATAACGCAGAGAAACATCCAGAATGATAGGGTTTGTCATTCCTAATGCAGACGTATTGTTGAAAGTGTGTAGCATCAGTGAGGGAAAATGCAACAATGAAAGACTGGAACACTGAACAAAGTTCGCACAGCTCTTTAAAAGTGAAAGTTACATAAATCTACAATATTAAAAACTAGAGATGGGCACGATGACTCAAGTAGCCGTTGTTGACGCCACTATTTGCGCTGAGTAGGCTATAATAGAGTGAGGCCCCCTAAACGTGATACGCAGGAAAAACACTGTTACATTGTTTTAATCCGTTCTCTAAACAGCAGTGAAACGTTGCTGTTGCCTTTTCCGAAATTTTCCAAATCATCCGTCCCTCAATGTTGCCGCTCTGTTGTGATCATAGACTCTATAAATGATCGGACGGAGCGACCGGGTCGGAAGAAGGAAACCAACGCGGAATGGCCTCATGCCTGTTTTCTAGCCAGTGGCCAGCAGGGGGCGATACGTGGCTTGCAGAAGACATGCGGTAGCATTCAAGTAACCGGGGAAAATGATCAACTTCTAACTTGCTCCGTGGCGACAATAAGCCAGTTACAGAGGTTTTTATCGTCTTAAGCGTTAGTTTGATGTCTTTTACAAAACCCACTGGTGTTCATTTTTGTTGGTCCCAGTTTGAGTGAAATAGACAATAAAGCAGGGGATGCATTGGGGGCGTGGCTTACTTGTGATTGATTGGTCTCGGAGACTCTCGAACCTAACGTTACATCGGCCGTGGAAACCTGCAGCTGTGATGTTGTTCTTCGGTGTCCGCAGTTTGTTTTCAATTAAACCGGTTGAACTGAAGACAATCCAAGTAGTGGGCTGTTTAGTTTATCCGGTAAGTAACGTTACGTATTATTTTAAGCCTTATCTCTCCGTCCATTCATTACGGGGTCTATGGTCGTGATGCATTTTCCCCACCCTTGTTGCCGTTGTTTGCCGCGATGATGGCTCTTACTCAGGCTCGATAAACGTAATCTGCTCAAGGAACGGCAACAAAGAACAGGAGGTTAATTTGTGGCCGTAGAGGCAGAAAGTGTCCTCTCTCTCATCTCTGCGCACCGACACACTGTGAGACTGTTATTTCTCTCCACTCGCTCCCCGCAACGCTCTTGAAATCACTTTAAAAAGCACAAAACCGAGCCGATGCATAACTGGAAACACTGAGCCCATCCAACTGTTCAGCGGGAAGATGAGAATAAAAAAAAAAATCACTCAACAAAGGAGGAAAAGATAGAGAGAGAGAGGTGCTTCTGTCTGCAGGTGACTCATATCAACAGGCTGCAAAGGCACCAAATAACTTGCTTTAAAGAATGTCATCACTTTGTAATATTAAGAATATAAATATATAATTTCCATGACGCTATTTAGACACTATAAAACAAACCTCCTGTTTGTTTTTTTATAAGTATACAAGTACTCATTTACCAGGTTATGGGGGTATTCCAATATTGAAATGACTTAAAATGCCCATCCCTATTAAAAACCCCATCTTTTCTCTTACAGATAAGAATTCAAAAGCAATAAAAACGCACCATCACTCAGTTCACTTCATTCAACAGTTTTGCTGCTCCAGCCTCACCTGCTGTGGCTAATGTTAGCTAACCTTAGCACACAAACAAACAGCAACACAAGTGCATGGGAATGTTATTCATTTCCACTTGACATTAGAAAGATCTGATGTCTCCGCGGAGTGCGAAAGCTACGTCGAGGGCCAGCTGACATAACAGGCAGCTCGGAGTTCAAACCAACCTGTTACTGTGTTGCCATCAACAAAACCCAACACTTCACAAAGCACAGCGCGGTAGCCACGGATCGTCTGACCTATTGCTTTTCCCCCAGTGGACGCCAGCTTCTCCGAATTGTTCACCGGGACACTTTGAGACCCTGAGTGTGTTTACGCCATGTGTCCTGAATGAGGACATTTAAAAAGACCCATGAGAAGTGTATACAAGAGGACACACACACACACAAACACACACTGCAGTCTCTAAAGGCCACTATCAGTTACAGTTATCCCCCTTCGGTTTCCATGTAAACACAAACAGAGGGAGAAATAGAAATTAAAAATAGAGTCATCAAAACAATTCCTTCTCATTCAGATCCCGGTGATTAGCTCTAAAATATCAGCACTTAAATGGGACTGTGATGGCACAACACAAACACAAACACAGTCTTTTTCAAAAACACAACTAAGAAAATTCCCCTGTCGACGTATCCGGCTATTTGCTTCCAACATTTGTGTGGCGCTCGCCGCATAGCTCGGCGATGACACATCACCGCTTTACGATCTGACTTAAATGTTGGTTTGCAGCATACCATATAAATCATATTTCACTCTCTCGCGCTCTCTTATGCAACTGTGGTGTTTCAACATGAAAACCCAGCGCGTCCAGAGCTGCTGGCTGATGATAGCAGAGCGCCATAAGCCAGGCCAGAAACTCCATGCATGAGCTCATCGCCCCCAAGCTGCTGCGAGGATTTTTTGGGTATTTATTTTATTACTTGGTGAGACTTCATGCAACTTGACCTCACAAGAGAAAGTGGCGGGGCAGAGGGTTTGAACATATCCTGCATGAGTCAAGGTCTGTCAGCGAGAACGGCAAAGGCAATTAGCTGCTTTGCTTTTCCAAACACCCTTTGTGTTGGAAGTCGGTCTGGTGTTGTTTCAGACCCGTCACAACAGCTCAGGAGAGGAGAGCCAGACGGTGCGACCTTCATTAGAGCTGTTTATTATTCAAAGATCACAGGAGCGCTGCGCAGCGAGCGTCGAGCTGAAGTCGAGACTCAGAAACAGAGGAATGAACAGCAAAGGAAGAAATAAAAACTGGGGTATTTGTGGTTAGGAGGAAAAAAGGAGATGGGGGAGGAAGGAGGAAGGAGCAGAGTTAAAGCCGCACGGATTAAAGCTCCATCACACACACACACACACTCAAAAACACACTTTTCAACACAACTTTCCACTCGCTCCATGGGGATCTTCATGATGCGTGCAGTAGTTAAGTGTGTGGCCGGCGGTTTGGTCGCAAGGTCCTGTGAGGTAAATACACACACAGATGGGACCTTTCCTGCTCTTGACATGAAGTTTCCACACAGCGGGATCAGGGGGTCAGAGTGACATCGCAATTCCCTCCGTATCACACGCAGACAAGTGCGAATAAACATGTGGTCGTGAGTACGATCCAAGACTTTCACATCATCCGAGTACGCTTGACCCCAAAGTCCAGTTCGTTAGATTACTATGAAGACTCGGTACCACAGCTAACATAACGTTTGGTTGATCCACGCCTGAGTTCACTCAGTTAATACCAAAACACAGAAGTGGACTGTTCTTTTATGCGACAACAATTAGTTTTTAACTTTATGAACAGTCTCCATGCTAATGAATCCGCCTGTCTGGGTTCCATTCACAATAATGACTTTATTATTATTAGATATGAGTACTGGAGTATTCGATTTGGACATCAGTAATCATTCAACAGACAGAGTACTTGCTTCTTCTTTTTTGCTTTGTAACTGTTAATTATTATTATTATTATTATTATTATTACTACGATGTCACGCCACTGCACCAAGCTCATGTGTATAACGTTACAACAACAACGATAAACGCACTCATGAAGTTATTTTTAGTTTGACTGTTTTGACCTTAGGCCCCGTGCTAATGCTCGTACACGTGCGCACGCTCGTGCTCGTACATGTGCAAAGAGAGAGCCCACCTCTCCCAAACGGACAGTGGCCGGCAAGCTTGCCACACCTAGGTGCAGTACGGTTGCACTCACACTGGTCAAACGAACTAGACTTTAGCCGTGAAACATGCTTGGGCACGGTACAGATGGACAGTGTGAATGCACCCTTAGGGCGCACTCACACTGTCCTTCCGCACCGCACCCAGGGCTTTAGGGTACTTGTCCCCCCTCCCTCTCCCCCCGCACCCCAGGCCCGTTTGTACTCACACTACCTGGGCCTCGCGCAAATGCTTCTTGCTGCCTATACGTCATCACGCCGTAACACGTCACACGCATTGATGACGTCATGGCGATGCGTGGCTTTGTTTCCAAATCTTTCCGTAGACCTCTGAGTTTTTGTGCGTCTTGTCGACTGTTTTTGAATCTTTTCATCGACCAAATCTGCAGTAAACACTCCACCTCAGCATCACACCAACGTGAACCTTTCACCGCCATTGTTTGAAATGTCCGCGCATGGTCCCTCCTTCTTTTTTCTATGTGCCAACAGGCGCACAGGAAATGAAGTCAGAACCGTCGTAGGCCTCGTGCTCCTGCTCGTACACTAGCGCACACTCGTGCTCGTACATGTGCAAACGTGCTTTACAAAAGCCCACCTCTCTCAGGTAGGCCGTGAGAGCGCAGTTATGCACGAGCGGTTGCACTCACACTGGTCAAACGAACTAGGCTTTAGCCGTGGAAAGTGTTTTTATTGTATTTATGAAAATTAGCACATACCTAATGAAATTATGCCCCGATTACCCATGTGAACAAACAATTTCAAAAAAGTTGTTACACATTTTTTAGTTTAATCAATTCAGTCATTTTCATGGTGATATCTGAAGGTTATCATTTTTCTCCTATTTGCCTGAGAAAAAAAATGAATAGGTGAATTTATAGGGAATATTAGAGAAACTTTCCCCTATGTGGATTCTTCTGGGCTTTTTCTTTCTTACTCAGGACATATTGAGGACACAAAAACAGCAATTTGTTCGACGTTGACCTCTATTTTGGCTCTAAATGACTGGACTAAAAGCTGTGTAATGAGCTGAGCTGATTGTTCTCTGTACCGCTGCATCATCCAGGGTCAGTGTGTGTTTTTACTCAGGACTGGCCCTGACTTGCCTCCTGTCTCACAAACAGGTTTATTGTCTCAAGTCACTGAAGCCCTGATGAAACATAAATGTCCCGACGGTCATGTTCATCATATTTCTCAGGAATTATCATCATAATATGTTATATTCCTTTTTCCCAGCAGCGCTTTAGACTGAAACTGTAAACCTTTGTTTGAATGTCAGGCTCAAATAGTTGCTCTTTAAAAAGGACCAAATACCAAAATAGCTGCTTTTTTCCACTGCCAAGATTTCTGACTGTTTCCATTTGTTCTTTTTTTGGTTTGTTTCCATGCCACATATAGTATTCAGTGTTCCCACAGTGCTGTCAGTGTGGGAACCCTCTGAAGCATCGTGTACACCAGTTACCAGTTACTGTCTCTGGGCACGTTTGACATGTAGGCAACGAAAGCTGGTCTTTGCAGAATAGTTTTCTCAGAAATGATGTGTCATATTTAGGATTTTTTTAGGAGTTGCGTAATGTGATGAACGCAACACGTACAGTGAGGAGGAAAAAGTGGGTCTGACTGTCCAACCATCCAATCAAATTCTATGGTGCTAATGTGAGACATTATATATTACACGCATTTACTTTTTTCTCTGTAATTTCACTGGAAATTTGCGTTAATTTTTAATAAAATTACTCCCCAGTGGGCCTACCTTTCATTCGTCACACAGGAGTAGTATACAAAAACAGGCTTGTAGATATTTCATATAGACTGTTTATTTGTTTATTGAATTACCAGAAAAAAATGTAATATCGTGCTACTACATGTTATATTATTAAAACATTTTATTTGTTTAATTTGGGCATGTCAGTTAGGGCTTTAAATCCTTGAAAATGCTTGAATTTTAATGTGTTTTCAAGGTTTGAAAAGGGCTTGAATTGTGGATTTAGTACTGGAAAATGCATTTCTTTAACAAAAAGCTTTAGAATTCTTGAATTAAATTTTTTGTCCTTCTATTATTATTAAAAACGATGAACAATGATAATGTGGGGGGCCCAAACAAACAGTGACCTACGGGCCCCTGGCCAACTTAATCCGCCCCTGGGTACCATGTAAACAGAATGGGACAGAAAGTCATTGTCAAACCCATCTAAATATATATATATATATATATATATATATATATATATATATATATATATATATATATTAATTCTGACTAAATATATTCTTTTTTTATGAAAAAGCAATAATTTCATGCTGTACAACTTAAAACGCTCTGTGTGTGTATTATTTAAATATATACCTTTTAATAAAGATTCTACATTTTCAACCTTTAATATAGATAAAGTGAATAACACAGCCTATTCTGCTCAGAGTACAACATTAATATATATAATATATTAACAAATAAACAGGGTAAATTATTAGCTAACGTCAAATGTACAGCAATGGCTAAATGTTTGGAATAGTTAGCTAAACTAATGGCTAGCATAATGCTAAACTGTTAGCTACCTTACACGCCACCGGGTCGCCGCCTTCGATGTCGCCCGGTCAAGTGAAGACAGAAGCCGGGTAGTTGAACAGGTGTCTACCCTCGGGCTGTGGTTCTCTGCCGTGTTCATATTGATGCTCGGTATTCTTGGATGATGGTGGCCGGGTTCATGCGGGCTCAAGCGGGTTTAAGTCGTCGAGGTAGTAGAGCTGAACCAACGGTAGTAACGGCTGCCGTCGCTAGCATCAATGCTAATGTAGCCGTTAACCACAAAGCCGTTAGTGTAGCCGTTAGCATAGCCGGGTCTTTGCTGCTCCGCCATTTTGTTTCAAGTGAAGACAGAAGCCGGGCAGTTGAACAGGTGTCTGCCCCCGGGCTGTGGTTCTCTGTCGTGTTCATGTTGATGCTCGGGTATTCTTGGATGATGGTGGCCGGGTTCAAGCGGGTTCAAGTCGTCGAAGTAGTAGAGCTGAACCAACGGTAGTAACGGCTGCCGTCGCTAGCATCAATGCTAATGTAGCCGTTAACCACAAAGCCGTTAGTGTAGCCGTTAGCATAGCCGGCTCTTTGCTGCTCCGCCATTTTGTTTTTGATCCCTGTTTGAGGTCTTCTACGTTCACTACCGCTGCCCAAATTCCCGCGGTCACCTGACTCATCATCGTCATCACGATACAGAAAATCAATCAAAATGTCATTTTTATTTTATTTTATTAGTTTATTTGTAAATGTACATAGTAACACACACAAATAATGTGTATCCCTTTTTTTAAGTAAAAAAATGAATAAAAAGCCAAGACTAGATGAGGTCACAGTTAACTTGAGTTGATCAGTCATATTTGGATCAAGTAGCTTGTGAAAACTAAGGTATAGAAGGCTTTAATATACAGAAAGTCACTTGGAGAGACACAAGGGACATACAACAGAATAAATGGCCACAAAATGACCACAAAACAACACTTGAAATGACCACAAATGGAAACAAACACAAAATGACCACAAAGAGACACAAATCAACACAAATGGACACAAAACAACCACAGAATGACCACAGAGACTAAACATGACCGCAAAGATACACAAATCAACACAAATGGACAGAAAATGTCCACAAAACACAAATCTACACAAAATGACCCCAAAGAGATATACAACAAGACAATTAGATATAAAATGACTATGAAGAGACACAAATCAACACAAATGGACACAAAACAATGATAGAATGACCACAGAGACACAAAACTACACAAATGGACACAAAATGACCACAAAGAGACACAAAACTACAGATATGGACACAAAATGACCACAAAGAGACACAAAACTACAGATATGGACACAAAATGACCACAAAGAGACACAAAACTACAGAAAAGGACAGAAAATGTCCACAAAACAACACAAAATGACCACAAAGAGAAACAAAAAGAGACGCAAAATAAAACCAGACACACAAAATGTCAATTAGATACAAAATTACTACAATGAGACACACAACAACAACCCAGATGGACAGAAAACAATGACAGAATGACCACAAATTAACACAAAATGTCCACAAATCAACACAAATGGACATAAAATGACCACAAAGAGACACAAAATAAAACCAAAGACACACAAAATGGCCTCAAAGAGACACAAAAAACAATAAAACGACTACAGGGAGACGCAAAACAACACAATTAAGTACAATCAGGACTGAGTCTGTCTCTCTCATGTGTAGGAAAGATGGACGTCTGGGCCCACTGTCTCACAATCCACCCACCAGCTGTTTATTTATTTATTTCCATGGTTATTTCAGTGTCAAACACACATTTAACCAACATTTATATTTTTAAAACTAGAACCTGGATCTTCTTGTTCTTTTTCTCCGTTTTCTTTAAAGAACATCAAAAGTCAGATCTGTTGTTGTTGCTCACTCACCTTCTTACCCTCCCAGAACATTTGTGATCAAACCGGGGCCACACACACACTCTCACACACTCACACACTCACACACACTCACACACACTCGCCCCTGAGGGCACAGGGTGCTGGCAGCACACACACACACACACACATCTGGTCTGAGTCTCAGTAAAGCTCTGTTTATCCCGGTAAATGGACTCAGAGCTGAGTGACCAGTTAAAGGTGTCCCCTCCGCGGACCCTCCATCCGTCCCCTCTTCATCCGCGCACTTCAAAGCCTCCGGCCGACACATTTACGAGCAGCGAGGCTCGCTTTGTTTTACAAGCGTGTGTTTTGGGGAGTGTTTCTAATGAGAGAGCGTGTAATAGGAAAGCAGAGGATCCTCCTGGAGAGAAGCTTTGATTTGACTCGAGTGTTTGCAGAGTTCAGAGAGACGCCGTAGACGGTTACGGTGTGGGATTTAGGGCCCACAGCGTATTTATCACAGAGTTATTAACCTTAAAGGAGCAGTGCATCCGGTTTTACAGAGAATAAATTATAAATACTATATACCACTGCTGGACTTTAGTCATTTTGCATCTTTTGTGGTGGTTTTATCTGTATTTAGTCATTTTGCTTCCCTCTATGATAGTTTTACATCTACTTTATGATAGTTTTACATCGACTTTGTGTCATTTTGCTTCCCTTAATGATATGTTTGCATCTATTTTTAGTCATTTTGCATTTTTTTGTGGTGGTTTGCACCTATTTTTCATCTATTTTAGTCTTTTTGCTTCCCTTTATGATAGTTTTGCGTCTATGTTTAGTCATTTTGCATCTTTTGTGGTGGTTTTGCATCTATTTTGTTATTTTGCATATTTAGTGGTGGTTTTGCCTCAATTTTTAGTCATTTTGCTTCGCATTAAGGTATGTTTGCATCTATTTTTAGCCATTTTACTCCCCTTTATGTTAGTTTTGCATCTATTTTTAGTCATTTTGCTTTCCTTGTCCTCCTTTTTCATTTATTTCAAGTCATTTTGCTTCCCTTCATGGTAGTTTTGCATCTATTTTGAGTAATTTTGCATATTTTTGAGGACATTTTGTGGTTTGTATTTATAGTCATAGTAAGACTTTCTGCATGTTTGTGGTCATATTATGTGTCAGATATGTTCCTCTGCTGCCACACTGTAACTGTAGTGGGTTTCTTACACATGACTTTGTCACCGATGATTTTCCAGAGATTCTCTGTGGGGTTTAGATCTGGACTCTGACCCTTTCTCCTCCAAAGTGAATTGACTTCTTTACACAGTTTGGGTTCAGTCGTTCCCCAGTCCAACGCCGAACACATAATAAAGAAAGTATTTTCTAAAGTGAATAATAAGTGTTTATGAAGCGACTGACTTGCTCACAGTGAGCTGTGAAAGGAACTTTTAACATTTATTAATGTTTAGTCACAGACGAATAACTGACAGTGATTCTTCATCCATTTACCCCGAGGTATTTTATTATTTAAACATGAATCTAAATCCATTATCAAACCGTAGGTGTATTAAACACACAGCATCAACGTTACATCACCTTTTTTTATTACGCTGTTATTACGCAGCTGGTCTTCTCACGTTTCACTGCAGAGACGTTTTATTAAAGAGACCCCGTGGAGTTTTCTTGTAAACAAACAAAACTTCTAGTTTACACTCAAGTGTTTCTCACTCAGACACACAAATGAACTGAATGCATTCACTTCCTCATGAAACATCAGCACAGACAGTTTTAAAAATAATTCAAATCATGCATTGTTTACTCTTTCTATGTAGGGACACGCACAAACTCAGGAGTTTCAAAGAGTCTACTTATGGTCATTTGGCATCTTTTTAGGATGGTTTTACATCTGTATTTAGTCATTTTGAATCCTTTTGTTGTTGTTTTTTATCTGTATTTAGTCATTTTGAATCCTTTTGTTGTTGTTTTTATCTGTATTTAGTCATTTTGAATCCTTTTATGGTGGTGTTGCATCTATTGTTAGTCATTTTGCATCCTTTTGTTGTTGTTTTGAATCTGTATTTAGTCATTTTGCATCCTTTTGTTGTTGTTTTTTATCTGTATTTAGTCATTTTGCATCCTTTTGTTGTTGTTTGTATCTGTATTTAGTCATTTTGCATCCTTTTGTTGTTGTTTTTTATCTGTATTTAGTCATTTTGCATCCTTTTGTTGTTGTTTGTATCTGTATTTAGTCATTTTGCATCCTTTTGTTGTTGTTTTTCTCTGTATTTAATCATTTTGCATCCATTTATGATGGTGTTGCGTCTATTTTTAGTTTACATCCCTGTTGGAGGATTTTTTCCTCTGCTGGTGTGTGTGTCATGTTGCCTGTGCACCTGCATGTGTGTGTGCAGATACACAGGTTTGTGATGTTTGTATTATTTACATCCATCTATGTTTAAATTAAATTTGCTATTACAATCAGAAAAGACAAAAGTTATGTGTAAAGTCACGTTTGTTGTATTTTGGCCGTGCAGTGTTTATTGTATGACCTGAAAACTACTTTTTTATCATCTATTCTAGACGTTTGCTTTATTTAGATTCATTCATGATCATTTCTTTTTGTAGTTATCTGTTTAGTTGAATTATATTATTATAATAACTATTATTTGTATGACCTGAGGTTGTAAAGTAGGTAGGCAGGTGAGACCAGCCTGCACCTGAGTGAGAGCTCGTTTGGAGCAATACATCATGGGAGACTTTGCACAACGGACTTCTTTTACCTGCGTACACCAAATATTGTGCCTCAGTGCCCCTTTGATTCTGTCTGATGATATTTTGATTTTGATTTTGCTGACAAATGGCCACTACAGGATACTTTACACATTTAGATTAATATCAAAGTTACTGATTCCTGGTTGAAGCTACTCAGCAGTATCCTGTACAAAGTGGTTCAAATGAGCTCCAACATTAAAGTGATTAACACTCTAATGCATCAATAATTCAAATACAACAATATAACGCACATTATTAAGAAATGGGCTATTTTTCATGATGCGTTCTTTAACTTTTGGTACTTAAAGTATGTTTTTGAATGCAGGATTTAAGCGTCTTAAAGAGTATTTCTGCTCCGTGTTGTTGCTCCTCTCACTGAAGTAGAAGATCTTCCTCACTTTCAAGCAGTGGTTGTTGCATTTTTACCGGTTGAATAAGTCGTGCCGATCGATGTTTCTCCAGAAAAACCAATCAAGTTCTTTTCAAAATCATCAAAGCAACAAAAAAAACACATTCAAGTTTCACAGAAACACAAATTCACCTTCAAACAAAAGTCTGAGACGTTCGACAACTAAACCGATGGAGTGAGGAGGAGCGTCGGCCTTCACTGGTGCTTTTCTGCTCAGTACGGCTTCTTCTGAAAACACACACGCACACGCACACACACACACACACACGCACACACGCACACGCACGCACACGCACGCACACGCACGCACACACACACACACACAGATGAACTATTGGTCTACGTTAAAGACAGTGGTTAAATTAAAAACGGTTTTGTTCTCATATCATCTCACCTGCCGTGATTGTTTCCCTGCTGTGAAGAAAAGAAATGAGAATATTACTTTTTTTAGTCATCATAAGTCAAACTGACGTGAACACAGATTATTGCAGTGCTCTCCTCTCCGGTGTCGCTCACATATCCCTCCAGTAAACTCACGTTAGTCCAGAACTCAGCTGCCCGCACCGTCACAAGGACCCCATCCATCCACCACATCACCCCCGTCCTACAACAGCTCCACTAGCTCCCAATCACGTTACGCATTGGATCCAAAATCCTCCTCTTTGCATTTAAGCCCCCCCCCCCTTCCTGTCAGACCTCCTCCACGTTGCCTCGCCCTCCCGCACTCTCAGGGCGCACTTACACTGTCCATCCGTACCGTGCCCAGGCATGTTTCACGGCTAAAGTCTGGTTCCTTTGACCAGTGTGAGTGCAACCGTAACGCGTCTAGGAGCGGCACAGTTGCGGTCCACGGCCCATTTGAGAGAGGTGGGCTTTTGTAAAGCACGTTTGCACATGTACGAGCACGAGCGTGCGCACGTGTACGAGCACGAGGCCTACGGCGGTTCTGAGGTCATTTCCTGTGCGCCTGTTGGGACGTAGAAAAAAGAAGGACAGACCATGCACGGACATTTAAAACAATGGCGGTGAAAGGTTCACGTTGGTGTGATGCGGAGGTGGAGTGTTTACTGCAGATTTGGTCGATGAAAAGATTCAAAAACAGTCGACAAGACGCACAAAAACTCTGAGGTCTATGGAAAGATTTGGAAACAAAGCGACGCATCGCCATGACGTCATCAATGCGTGTGACGTGTTACGGCGTGATGACGTATAGGCAGCAAGAAGCATTCTCCGAGGCCCAGGTAGCGTGAGTACAAACGGGCCTGGAGGGGGGGACAAGGACCCTAAAGCACGGGGCACGGGACGCACGCACAGTGGGAGTGCGCTCTCTGATCCTCCTCCTCCATCCACCTGCCCGTCTCACCACCACACGTCTGTGGAACTGAAAACCCACCTGTTCAAATCTGCCTTTTTCCCTCTGATCTCATTCGCACTGTTGTTGTTGTTGTTGTTATTTTCACCTGATTTGATCATTTTGTTTCCTCCCCTTTTTAGTATAGTGTGTGTTTAAGTGTCCTTGAGTGCTTAGAAAGGCGCCTATACATAAAATGTATTATTATTATTGTCATTATTACAGTTGTTATGGATGAACCGTTCTTTCACAGTGCTTTTAAATCATTTAAACTAGTTTCTCATTATGACAGAAGCTTCGACTCGATCCAAAGACGCCTCACACCGCAGCAGAGTCGTGTTCAAAGGTCCTTTTATCGGCTCATTTGTAGTATTTATAAATCTATTTAGTCAAATATAAACAGTGTATACAATATGCCCTGTATTTGTCTTCTTTGCCCAGACTTACCTGAGTGCAGGTAACGCAGCAGCAGACACAGGATGACGGCCAGCGTGAGCGCCGTGAGGCCGAGGTTAAACAACCAGCTGCTCGGCTCTGAGCGGAGAAACACACAACAAACATGACCTCAGGGGTCAGCATGGCACATCAGGAGACAACGGGCCCCCGGGCACAGACGTGTGAGGGGCCCCCCACTCTGTCTACACAGGAACAACACACACACATGCGCGCGCGCGCACACGCACACACACACACACACACACACACACACACACACACACACACACACACACACACACACACACACACACAAGGGTCTCAAAGAGTCTACTGTTGGTCATTTGGCATCTTATTAGGATGGTTTTACATCTGTTGTTAGTCATTTTGCATCCTTTTGTGGTGGTTTTATGTCTATTTGCAGTAATTTTGCATCCATTTGGAGTGTTTCATATCTGTATTTAGTCATTTTGCATCATTTAGTAGTTGTTTTGCACGTTTTTAGTCATTTTGCATCCATTTGTGCTGGTTTTACATCTGTTTGCAGTCATTTTGCATCCTTTTGAGGTGTTTTTTAATCTATATTTAGTCATTTTGCATCCTTTTTGTGGTGGTTTTGCATGGTTATAGTCATTTTGCTTACCTTTTATGGTCGTTCTGCATCTAGTTTCAGTCATTGTGCAACTTTTTTGCCAGTTTTGCATCTAATTTTAGTCATTTTGCAGCTGTTTCTAGACGTTGTGCATCTATTGCTCTGGTTCTGCATCGGTTGTTAGTCATTTTGCATCCTTTTGTGGTCGTTCTGCATCTATTTTCAGTCATTGTGCAACTTTTTAGGTGGTTTTGCATCTATTTTTAGTCATTTTGCATCTTTTGTGCTGGTTTTACATCTGTTGTTAGTCATTTTGCATCTTTTGTGCTGTCTACATCTGTTGTAAGTCATTTTGCATGCTTTTATGGTAAATTTTCTATCTGTATTTGGTCATTTTGCTTCCATTTGTGATCGTTTTGCATGTTATTAGTCATTTTGCATCTATTTTTAGTCATTTTGCATCTTTTTGAGGTAATTTTGTGTTTCTTTGTGATCATTTTGTTTGTATTTTTACTCATTTTGCATTTATTTATGATCATTTTGGGTCGTTTGTCATAATTTTTAGCCTGTTTGTGGTCATAGAGCACCTCCTGATTGTTCTGAGTGTCAGACATGCTCCTCTGCTGCCACAGTGTGGTCGCCCACAGCACATGCTCCACTCACCCTCAACAGTCAGGATGAAGCTCTTTCTGATGGGCACTCTCAGGGACTGATGGGACACGCTGCAGGTGAACTGTTTCCCTGAGTCCCTGAGCGCAGCCTTGAGGTAGAAGAAAGCTGTCAGCGAGAACGTCTTGTCCTGGTTGTTTTTGTGGCTGGACAGCAGGATGTTCGGGAGCACCTTGGGGAGAGGGGCGCCCACCCTCTGTCCCGACACTGAGGGATCCTGCACGTACCAATCTATGGTCACATCCAGAGGGTAGTAACCCCCCGCCTCACATGCAACCTTCTGCTCCCCGCCCTCCTGCAGTGAGAGAGTGGGTCCGACGTTGAGGGACACACGGGGAGGCTCTGAGGAGACAGAATAAAATGACATCAGAAGGCGACAGATCCGACTGACTGACATATGCATCCTTTTTAACTCCTCGTCACCTTCAATACGCAGATTTATATCCAGACTGGCAAACAGGGGAATCACTGTCACCGAACAAACGTACGTCCCTTCACTGCTCATCTTGGCGAAGGGCAGGTTGTAGGAAGCATCCCCGCCTGCCAGGCTCCTCAGCCCGACCCCGGTGCCCTGGGTCTGCCCTGTGCGGCTGGTGTGACTGAAGAGTCTGACTCTCTCTCCACGGTGCTGCCAGTGCCACTCCGCGGTGACGTTCGGCCCTTTGTGGTCAACCGCAAACTGGCAGTGAAGCTTCTGTTGGGAGCCCAGGCCTGCTCTCACTGATGGAGACTGGGTTTTGATGACCATGGCAACTGTGGACAGAGAGGCAGGAAGATAGATTTAGCTCTCACAATATAAGTTTTATCCCAAAACGGTTCAAATGAAAGACACAGTGTTGTTACCAGTTGTGGTGAGAGTCTCTCTGTCCCCGATGACGGGCCATTTGCGGTAGTCCTGCTGTCCCGGGGGGGCCTGGTCAGATGGGTGTCTGAGGAAACCGCTGACTGTGAACTTGGTGTGTCTGAGGGTGCAGCTGAACCAGTGGTTGTACTCCCGGGCCCCCATGACTGGCCAGCGGACCTGAATGCCCTCTGTGCTGAACCTACGCAGCTCACACTCCAGCTGCTCTGCTTCCACTCCCTCCGCGTAGCGCCGCAGGTCCAACCTGGACCCTAGAGCAGGACGGAACACATTAGAATACGACAGTTTCCGGTCCGTTGAGTCTGTAGGCTGCAGGTCTTACCGGTGACCATGAAAGTGACGGCGTGCGGATTAACAGGAGCGTCGCCTATTTCACCAAACTGCAGCATGGCCTCTCTGTGGACGAGCTGCGTCTCCGTGTGACCCTCATTATTCACAAACACGCGTTCATCGGTGAACTGGCAGGGCAGCCATGACATCTGATGGACACACTGCACGCCTGAGGACACAGACTCAATCAGCTGACATACAGTTTGGTTAGTTTGTAGTTTGCATCTATTTTTAATAATTTTGCATCTATTTTTAGTCATTTTGCATCTTTTTTTAGTCATTTTGCATCTTTTTTTAGTCATCTCGCATCAAAGTGTTTAGAATCCGTCACTTAATTTGAGTAATCAAATGGAATATGTTTCAAATGATATTTTAGGGCATTATTCAGTCATTTTGCATCTTTTTGTGGTGTTTTGCATCTATTTTTAGTCATTTTGCATCTATTTTCAGTCATTGTGCATCAAAGTGTTTAGAATCCGTCACTTAATTTGAGTAATCAAATGGAATATGTTTCAAATGATATTTTAGGGCATTATTCAGTCATTTTGCATCTTTTTGTGGTGTTTTTGCATCTATTTTAAGTCATTTTGCATCTTTTTGTGGTGGTTTTGCATCTATTTTAAGTCATTTTGCATCTTTTTGTGGTGGTTTTGCATCTGTTTTGAGTCATTTTGCATCTTTTTGTGGTGGTTTTGCATCTGTTTTGAGTCATTTTGCATCTTTTTGTGTTTTTTTGCATCTGTTTTTAGTCATTTTGCATCTTTTTGTGGTGTTTTGCATCTGTTTTTAGTTATTTTGCATCTTTTTGTGGTGTTTTGCATGCTTTTAGTCATTTTGCATCTATTTTTAGTCATTTTGCATCTATTCTAAGTCATTTTGCATCTTTTTGTGGTGGTTTTGAATGTTTTTAGTCATTTTGCTTCGTTTTTTAGTCATTTTGCATTTATTTTTTGTCATTTTGCATCTTTTTTGAGTCATTTAGCATCAAATTGTTTAGAATCCCTCACTTGTTTTGAGTAATCGAACATCTTTCAAATGATATTTTAGGGCATTATTCAGTCATCTGCAGTGGAATATGTTTAAAGGTAACCCTCCCTAAACTGAAAGTGTGGTTTACTGTACTGCCTCAGAGTGACACAGTATAATATCAGTACTGTGGTATAGTATAAAAAAAGTACAGTAAATGCAGTATAATATATAGTTTAGTATAGTTTAATAAAGTATAATGAAGTATTTACTATTGTCCAGTATATTTACTATAGTAAAGTATAATATAATGCAGTATTTACTATAGTACAGTATATTTAACTATAGTAAAGTATAATATAACGCAGTATTAAAGTAGAATGAAGTATTTTCTATAGTAAAGTATATTTTAGTATAGTACAGTATAGTTTAATAAAGTATAATGCAGTATTTACTATAGTACAGTATAGTTGAGTATAATATTTACTTTAGTCCAGTGTGATATAATGCAGTATTAGTATATTTAGTATATTTAGTATAGTCCAGTGTTATATAATGCAGTGTTTAGTATAGTTTAGTATATTTTAGTATAGTCCAGTATAGTTGAGTATCATATTTACTATAGTCCAGTGTGATCTAACGCAGTAGAGTCGCGGTTCGGACCCAAACTGTACTAAAGAGTGTGAGCGCGCCCTTAACTCACCCGCACACAGACCCAGACCCAGGCAGCAGTAACTGAGCACGTTCAGGATCAGACTCATGATCATTTCTCTGTGAAATCTCTTTCTCTGCTCGGACACACAGACCCAACTGTGCTGAGCCACTCTGCTCTCACACTTTCACTTTCGCTTCCAGGAAAGAAACCTGCTCTGCGCGTCTCTCACGCCACGTGATTAAAAAGACAACAACACGTTTAAAATAGAAACTATAGTTCACAGGTTTCATAATAATAGTTCAGTTATTATGGAGAGGACGTTGTTTAGCAGAAGGTTTCGGTTTTCTGCCGGAGAAGCTGCAGAACTACAGGGACACGACTGAAGTCTCAATATATGACTACATCAATAAATATATAAATAAATGACTACATCAATGAATGTATAAATATATGACTACATCAATGAATGTATAAATAAATGACTACATCAATAAATGTATAAGTGAATACAGGGAATAAAGGCATTAATTAATTAATTAATATTGAAATAAATGTATGAATAGAAAAATTAGAAACAAAAGCATGAATAAATTACTACATTAATAAATCTATATAAAATCCAGGGATGAATACTATATGTATAATATGTATATTTTATAAAATATAAAATTATATATATATATATATATATATATATATATATAATATAAGTATCTTTTATAAAATAATGTATATATTTTATATGTAAAAAACTGTGTATATATATATATAACAATTATATTTTATAAAATATTAAATAATATATTTGTATAAAATAGAAGTATCTTATATAGAATAATGATTATATATTTATATGTAAAATATAAGTATCTTTTATAAAATAATGTCTAAAATAGACTGAATGTGCCACGCTTCGTCCTCCTGCAGTACCGCCCTCCTCCTGTTCGGTGGCGGTGGCGCTGTGGCGGATGTGAGCAGCTGGGAGCAGCCGCGGGTCCCTCTTGTTTTTAAGAACCGTTGACATGCTGCTGCTGAAGACAGGAGCTAAATGATCACAGTGGCGTCCTTTACCTTCATTTACCTTCACTTTAGCAGCCATGGCATTGACGATAAACAAAGGTAAAGTGTGTCTTTATAATCCACATACAATTATCTTTAATTCGGCTTTATTTTCAGACATATTAATTACTTTAAAATGATTCTTTTTAACAAATATGCACTGTTTTCTACCGTGCTCCGGGGCTCATGTTCAAGAAGAGGACTGGGAGAATGACAGGAAAATTAAAAATATACATAGTTTTTATCAACTAATCATATGCCGAAGTGTAAAATGACTTCCAACGATTCAATTTATCTGTAAAGAAATACTCTATCAGGTACGCATTTTTACAGATAGATAAAACAACTTTAAATAACCAGATTTTATGATAGGAGCTCTGGTAAACTTATTATTTATTGATAAAAGTTATTAATATAGGCTGCGTTTAGAGAGGAAATAATGAGTTGATTAGTCCATCTATAAATATATAGATTTATTTATTTATGTAAATGGGTTTATTTTTAATTAAATGTCACTCAAGAACGTGTATATGTGGATAAATATGAGGTTTCAAACTGTTACTTGGATAAAAACAACTAATTTGACGCCATCCTGGGCTCTAAAACAATGTAATGGATGTTTTTCTGACAGTTTTTAAAGATAAATCAATTAATTTAAGACTGTAATCTGCAGATTTCAATGATAATGAAACCATTTTTGAATATTAACTTGTGTATCTGATGATTATCTGTGCGTGAATAAATAAGATTTTGACCTTTCCCATAGTTTTGACACCTTGCACCTACTTATTTTCTTATTTTTGATTCTGTTGATTAAAGTTTTTGCAGACACATTTACAAGACAATAAACAAACAACAAAAACACAATATATATATATATATATATATATATATATATATATATATATATATATATATATATATATATATATATATATATATATGAATATTACTTGTGTTCTTGTCTGTAAGGAGAACAAAGCTTCAGAATAGGAAGATTATCTGTGCATGAATAAACGACATATTGACCTTTACCTTTTATTTTTCACCTACTTATTTTGTTCTTTTTTTTTAATTCTGTTGATTAGAGATTAGAACCCAAAAAAACAAACAATAAAAAGACAATAGTGCTACAGGACCGGTCCATATAGTAAAAGAAAACGTTACATCAACAACTAAGCAAAACAGACCACTGTTCCTGCACAGCAGCCTGTGTATTTCCTTATAATTTTCTATCTTTTTATTGTTTTTTCCTTGTTTCCTTCTTTCAACTTATTTAAAAATAATGGTTTTGTATTAATTTATGATGCTTTCATTGGGGCAAATTATGCTTTACTTGCGTTACATAACAAAATGAGTTTGTATCATGGGAATAAAGAACATGTATGGATTTAATAAATATAATATGAAATATAAAAGTATTAACTCAGGTTCTCCTGTGCTTTCAGATGCGGCTGTTCTCCAGGGAGCTTTCCTACTGGCCGATAAAATGTGCGTCCCCTCTTCTCTGTCCTCCCTCCAGAAAGCTGACTGGAGCCGGGTGGGGCGTCCGGTCGTGGAGGCGGTGAGAGAAGTCTGTGGACGGGATGAGCTCAGCAAAGAGAAATTAGTTTGTGCCATGTGGCTGAAGGTGTTGTGCAGGGAGACTGGGAACGACGTAGAGGCGGCCTGGAGGGAGAACCCTTTCTTCCCCCTCCAGAACGGCCTTCCTGAGCTCAACCACGCAGTCCTGCTGGAAGCGGTGAACTCCATGGCGGCTGCGCAGATATTCACCCGTTTGCTGTTGCGTCTTCCTCGACCTCAGCTCTGCGCCGAGCTCGAAAGGCTCGTGCAACACGTGAGGTGCAGCCCCACCAGTGAGGGCGATGTTCGGCTTCTTCTGATGGTGTGGTGGGAACTGTGGAAGGGCAGAGATGAGCGGAGAGACGTGGGCGAGGACGGCGTTGAGACGATGTTCGCCGGAGAGTTTGCTCGTCTCTTGTCCAAGTCTTCCGGTAGTCTGTCCCCTCAGGCGGCCAAGAGGTTCAAGCTGGACGCGTCAGATCCGCCGCCCCCCGCAGATGTCCTGCACGTTCTCCTTCACGCACTTAAAGACGTAAAACATCACATATCTACAACAGATCTTTGCCTCCAGGCGCTCTCCGTTTCTCTCGACGCTCTTTACACCTCTTTCCTAATAAACCAACCGGTCGCACTTCCCACCGAAGAGAAGCTGCACTTCCTGTCTCAGGTCGTCGGCATCGGAGAAAAGAACGATGAGAATCTGAGTCCCGAGCTCATCAGGGAGGCTCAGAGAGACCTACGTGCGTCTCACACACCGTCGCAGTTTCAGCCCAGCGGGTTGAAGCTTCGGGAAGCGTTGAAGATTATAACGGAGCTTGCTCAGTTTTGGCAAAACGGCGAGCTCCTGAAAGCGTACGACGGCTCTAAACCGAGCTGCTCGGCGTTTAAACTGGAACAAAGTGTCCAGAGAGTCCTGGAAGCTCTACGGAAAGCAGGCGAGACTGAAACAGACGATCAACAGAAGATACTCAGAGGTTTGCTGGCTTTCCACGCCGCAGAGAGCGCCCCCGATGTGAACTTGAGGGTCACTGCGATCATCATCGAACACCGCCTGGAGGACTACCAGAGCTTCGCCGTGTTGTTTGCCAGTGAGAACACTTGGGCCGCCTGCGATGAGCAGCTCTGGATGGACTGCCTGGAAAAGAACCAAGCGGCGTTCTGGCATCCCGACACGCTGATCAGACTAACCTCCACCCTCGTGGATAAACTCCACGCCGAAAGCGTAAACGTGAGCCGGTGCAGGAAGCTGATGAAAGTCACCGCGGACATTTTCTCCGCGCTCTCTTTGGAAGACAAGAACAAAGCGTTGGCTGCCGTGTTGAGACTGTCCACCAAGGGGTTCTTCGGGCGCCCCGTCCCCTCCGCTGTGACCGAAGCGTACGAGCAGGAGCTCAACATGGCCTTCAACTGCATCATCCAAGGAGGGGGCGCGGCGGCGGCGTCTCAGGGCAATCTGAACACAGCGGTCTCCTTAGTAGCTAGAGTTGCGTTTCAGAACCCGGAAGCTGCTCTGAGGTCGTGCTGTCACTCCGCTGTTTTCAACAAAGGCGCCTTCTCTCTCATGGCGAAGATCCTGCAGCAGCTGTCTGGACTCAGGGGACAGAGGGGAAGAGGAGACGGAGGGAGGGACGCTCTGAGCGGCAGCGCTCTGCTCTGCAGGTGTCTGCGGGAGATTATCAGGAGCAAATCTCTGTCTGCCAACGAGAAGGAGCAGTTCCTCAAGTGTCTGGGTCTGCTGATGATGCCCGTCATGGCAGCGGAAGGAGGAGGAGGAGAAGAAAGGAGGGAAAGCTTTGTGACGCCTCAGGAGGTCGTGAACACGTTCGTTCTGCCAAACCTCTCAGCCACAGGTGAGTCATGTTCACGCTCTGTCCAGGAATCAATGTTTCATCTCTGTCTGAAAAGTGCACGTTAATGACGCAGCTAGACTAATGTGACGTGGATGAGTCTTTCCTTTGCCTCATCAGCAGCTTCATCCATCTGCACTGATTCTACGAAGCCCCCACCACAGCAACTTCCTGTTTGATCCAATCAGGAAGTGCCAAAAATGTCAGTTCTCAGAGTGTCCACTAGGGGCAGGTTTCATAATAGAGCAGTTTCTCATTGACCCCCATGTTAAACAGGCCGTTTACACAGCATCGTTAAACCTGTGTAAAACATTATAGTCTGTATGTTTAGGTCATATCTCCATGACAACACTGAGGGGGAGGGGCTAGTTTTTATTTTATTGGAGGTTAAAGTTGATGAATAATTAGGGGCGTGGTCTCTTGAGTGACAGCTAGCCTCTGGCCCTCACTTCTCCTCGGAGGTAAACATCAGCCAGATGGACGTACGCCCCTCCCCACAATGTCACATACATGCCCTTTTTTGGTCAGAGGAAATGAGGCGGAGTCAAAGTTTGACAAGATGGCGACTCCCGTAGGTGAAGACGATTGGATCAAGTTGAGAGAACGGACCTCGGCGGAGACGCTACGTCCGTTTTGTACACAGTCTGTGGGTTCTACAGAAAACTTAAAGCACTTCTTAATGTTCTGGCATTTTTCCGTTGGCGCACTCAGCGCTCCCCTCTAAAGTCCCACCCTCCTCCCCTGATGAGCATTGAGAGAGAAATGCTGCGTTCAGGTGTCACAGGAAGTCCGATTTTTGGGACCTTCAAACAGGCAAAGTGCACTGGAATGCCTGTCAAAGTGAAACCTACCAGGAGGTTGCACATGGAGAGACATTGCAGTGCACTTTGCCTAGTTGGAGGTCAGAAACCTTGGATTTCCCATGCCACTTGAACGCAGCATGAGCAGTGCAAGTGAAGCAGAGGCAGGAAGCTCTGCAAATCATTTTATTCAGACTTGATACAATGATTTGTCAGACTTTTATCACAAATATGAGCATTGAATATTGATGAGTTTCAACACCTGGTGGATTTCTTTTACGTTTTAGTGCCGTACGCTTCTTAGGAGCATTTTAAGATTACAAAAGAAAAGTGTGAGAGTACCAGAAAAGTAAGAATTGCTTTAATTCAATGTCCACTCACTTGCTTTTTTTTTTTTCTAGTGCTTTCACCCACAGCTCACAGCCTCCGTCAGCAAGTTAAAAACACTTTTTACCAAACTTTTTCAGTTCGAGACCCAAAAGAGAAATCCGGTGTCTCCCCAGGACCCAAACGTACATCAGCACATCATGAATTTACGCCATCGAGAATCACAAAAGTCACACGTACCTTATACGGCGGCTAAAAGTCCTCGCTGCAGCGGCCCGGCTTCGACTCCCACCTGAGGCCCTTTGCTGCACGTTGCTCCCCCGTCTCTCTCTCCCCCATTTCCTGTCGATCTTCAGCTTTTCTTTCACATAAAAAGCAAAAAGAGACAAAAAAAATCCTTACAAAAGAAAACGGTTCGGGGTGCACGTTTTGCTTCTTTGCTTTACCTATTTTATACGTTGCACTGTTCATGTTACGGTTGCTTGAAATCCTTAAACACTTAGAAAAGTGCTTGAATTTTGAATAAAATATATAAAGAAACTGCATGAAAGTTAGGTTATACAGGACGCCAGGTCTACTTCCGAACACGCTGCTGTAGAGTTTGTCAGGAAACATAAGGTTGGTTGTTTATCGCACAATAACCTCTGATTTAATGTGATGAAGCAGTTCAATAATCACATATTAGCAGATTTGCAGGTCGTAAATATGGATTGGTCTCTAACCTACGTCTGTGTATCCTCCAGGTCAAAGATCCGTTGATATAGAGCTGAGTCTGCAGCTTCTCCACACCGCGTTGTCCGTGGACGTCCAGGAGGCGACCTCGTCTCCTCACTGGGTGCTGGACTGCTCTCCCTTCCCTCTCCTCTACGTCCTGGCTCAGCTGCACCACCAGACCCTCAGGTGTGTAAGATGATTCTGCAACACACACACACACACACAACTTCTTTTATTTGATTTCAACACGTCCAAGTCTCTGCTAGGTGTTGGGAGCAGCCACCAGAGGGCGCCGCCCACCGCTGGTCCATGGACACCAAGGAGCTGCTGGTGTCGGTGCTGACCGCTCTGGGGCAGGTGGTGGGTGCAGAGGTGGCGGCGGACCCCAGCAGCTGGTCCAGAGCTCTGTTCTGGCTCTACAACAAGATGGAGGGACTGGACTGGACCGCTCGTTTCCACCTGAAGCCCGTTTGGGGGGAACACTTTAAAAACGAGGTTCCATCATCTCTGCTGAGTGTGTGTGATCTACCCGAACAGGTAAAGATCATCTGGACTTCTCTTAAAGTGTAATACCAGCGTAAAATCATCCCATGGTCTATTTCAGCTCTTACATACATCACATAAACCATCGAGACAGCTTTTTTTACCTGTAACAACTCTTAACGGAGAAATCCAGGAGAGTCGCTAACAGCCGGACATGGCTAACAGTGATTAGCTCGGGGCAGCACGGTGAAGGCATTCAAAGGTCTTTCTTAACCACTAATGCTGCTGAAAATAACAGCAAACCTCTGCAGCAGCATGAGAAGAGTCCCTACACATGATTTGACGCTTAATTACACTTTAAGCCGTATTCAGACGGGACTAGTTTAACGTGGGGACGTGGGGTAAAATAGTCCCACCTCAGGACGTCTGTAATATAAATGGATTCAGAAATCCCTGATGCATCTACTCACAGCCGTCACCTCACTGCCTCCATGTGCATGCTAAGTAGCTTCATCTATCCATCTTCAACCGCTTGTCCCTATCGGGGTCGCGGGGGCTGACATCGGGCGTGAGGCGGGGTCCACCCTGGACAGGACGCCAGTCTATCACAGGGCACATAGAGACGAACAGAGACAGACAACCATTCACACCTACGGGTGATTTAGAGTCATCAATGAACCCAACACCTGCACGTCTTTGGACTGTGGGAGGAAACCGGAGAACCCGGAGAAAACCCACGCAGACACGGGGACAACATGCAAACTCTACACAGAAGGGCCCCAACCGGGATTCGAACCAGGAACCCTCTTGCTGTGAGGCGACGTACCTTCATGATATCACAAAACTAACCAAACACGAACACAAAGGACAGAATTAATGATCTTAAAAAAAGCGATGAGTGCTTCTTCAAGCGCCTTCATGCTGGAAATACGTGGAAACTACGTATTAACAGGATACAACAGAATATCAACACACGTTTTACAGAAGGTCGTATTCAGACAGGATTAGTTTTTACCTTAGGGAACGTTTAGTCGCCGTAATTTTTACTGACATTCTCCAGAATAGTCACTGACATGGAGCATTCAGACAGGACTGAACCCTCTGGTAAAAATGACCCTTCCCCACGTCCCCACGTTAAACTAATCCCCTCCACATAGGGCTGTAGTCATATTTCTAACTGTCACGGCGTTCTTCTAATATTGTTCCAAAAGCTGCTTTTAAAAAGACTTTCCCAGCACGTTATCTTTATCTTTCAAGTTCTGTGGCTTTGAGCTTTACTCACGTTTGTCTTGTGTTGAATAAAATGTTTTCCCGACAAAGAAAATAGACTTTAACAACAATCAGAACTCAGAAGAGGTGAAACTCAAACCAGCAAACAAAGAGGAACTGTTGAGAACTGTCTCTCGTCTGCACCTTCAGCCTCAAATTGTCCGCACCTGTCTCTCTGGTAATGTGGGATTTGTAGTCCTTTAAGTGTCCATGACCCACAGGACAACACTAGGCGGCAGTGTAACACCGAAACAACACTGGCTCAAACAGTGACTCACCAAAATCTGCTGGCAGCAATGCAACAAAGTTCTCCTCACGTGCTTCCTGATGCTCTGAGTGGACTTTGAGACGGACGTGACCGGCTCCTGCAGACGGCATTAATGAATAACTAGTAAATGAGTGGGAATGCTTAAAGGCTGAAGCTGATGGATGGATCCTGAACATAACACCAGGGGCCCTGACCCAAAAATGACTAAGGGGATTCAAAACGACCACGACCACGACCGAAAATAGACACAAACAACCACATAGACAAAACATAATGAAAAGACACACAAAATGACTACAAATAGATGCAAAACTGCTATAAAAAGATGCAAAATAACTACAAATAGATGCAAAATGACTAAAAATAGAAGCAAAACCACCACAAAAGATGCAAAATGACTAAAAATAGATGCAAAATGACTAAAAATTGATGCAAAACCATCACAAAAAGATGCAAAATGACTAAAAATAGATGCAAAACCACCACAAAAGATGCAAAATGACTAAAAATAGATGCAAAACCACCACAAAAGAGGCCAAATGACTAAAAACAGATGCAAAACTCCAGTGCAAAGCCTAAAGAAAATGTATAAAAGGGTATAAAAAAAAGTTGGAAACAGTCCCAGCGTGTCCTTAAAGAACTGAACACACTGATGTTTGAATGGTTTTGTATTTGCTTAATGTTGCAGAAGTATTACGCAGACAACAACGCACGGGAGGAGTCAGAATAATAAAGATAAGGACTCTGATAACAATAGATGCATTAAAGCTCTAATAACAGGAAGTGCTGGTTACAGCTGAAACATGACATTTGTCGCTGACGTGTTTTTGTTCCATTCAGTACAAAGGGACAGGACGATAAAAGTTTATTAATGATGATAATAAAAGATGAGCTGATCGTGGTGAACTTTCATTATCGTGCAGAGTTGACTTCAGTTTGTCTTAACCGTAACATTAAAGGGTCATTCCGGTGCAAAACTATCCCACTTACACACATCAACTAAGTCATCTGGACAGTTTTTAACTATTAACGGAGAAATCCAGGAGAGTCGCTAACAGTCTGTCATGGTTAACAGTGATTAGCTCGGGGCATTGGGCGACTGTGGCTAAGTGGAAGAGTGGATCGTCCTCCACTCGAGAGATTGGCGGTTCTATCCCCACCTCCCCCGGTCCACATGTCGAAGTGTCCTTGGGCAAGACACTGAACCCTGAATTGCTCCTAGTGCTGCGCATGTGTGTGTAAATGTGGTGTGAATGGTCAGATTAGATGGTCTGTAGATGTCCACTGCCATCAGTGTGAATGTGACAAACACTGTGAAAGCGCCTTGAGTAGTCAGAAGACTAGAAAGGCGCTTTAGTCCATTTACCAAGTCCATTCAAAGGTCTTTTTTAACCACTAATGCTGCTGAAAATAACAGCAAACCTCTGCAGCAGCATGAGAAGAGTCCCTACACACAAAACAAAGCAGCAACAGCGTAGTTAGTGAACCCAGAGTTTATTAAAAGAGTGTTTTAAAGACTTACCTACTGGCCCCTGTACCAGCTCCTCTCATAGTAAAGTCCTTTCAAGTGGATTAAGTCAATCCCAAAGGAAGGAGCCCATTGGTGCTTTGTTTTCTGTGTAGTCACGATAAAAACGATCGCGTCGTCCTGTTCTGAACCAAACTCCTCCTCCTCCATCTTTGTTTTTCTCGTCTCTCCTCTGCAGGAGTGGTCCGGTCTGGACCTGCCCGAGTACGGCCAGGGCACGGGTCTTCTGGCGTGGATGGAGTGCTGCGCCGCGTCAGACTCCCTGCAGTCCACCATGTTGTCCCGTCTCTCTCTGGACCAGCGGCGGCCCGACCACGTGGGCATGTTCAGCAAAGGCCTGCTGGTGGCGGTGACCCAGACGCTGCCCTGGTGCTCCGTCTCCCAGTGGACCCGGCTGCTGAGAGTCCTGCGGGAGCTCATCGCCTCGGGTCGCCTCCACGTTCCCTTCTCGCTGGAGTACGTGGACCACCTGCCCCTCCTGGACCTGAGGAGGTTTTCCTGTGAGCTCCGCCTGTCCGTGCTCCTGCTCCGAGTCCTTCAGCTGCTCTGCGGGTCCAGCTGCTCAGACTGGCTGCCGGCGGACGGCTGGGCGCACGTCAGTAGGTTGTACGCCCACGCCGTGAGGGAGATGATGAACTCTGTGAGAGCCAAGCTGCCTCTTCCTTCATCTGGAGGCGCTAAACCGTCCAAAGACCTCGAACAAGAGGAAGAGTCTCCTCTGAAACCCAAAGAGCCACAAACGGACGAGGAGGAGAGGGCGGCTCCCAGCCAAGAAGTGCTGTTTGTGCTGAGTCAGCTCTTCTGCCACGTTCAGCACATCCAGGTAAGAACGACCACGACCACGGACGAGTCCAGACGCAGGTCGGCTGGAGGGTGGAGCTACAGATCCTCGAGCTGGGGTTATCTCAAACCTGCATTTAAAGTCGCTTGTTTAAAGTTTGTCAGGTTTTGTTTCTTATATAGTTTGTTTTAACTGGGTTATTTAAAGTCAATGACTAAAAATCCTCTTCCTCCTCGTCTTCTTCTTCTTCTCCTTTACCCTTCTGCTCCTCCTCCTCCTCGTCTCCCTCCTCCTCGCCTCCCTCCTCCTCCTCGTCTCCTCCTCGTCTTCTTCTCCTTCTCCTTTACCCTTCTGCTCCTCCTCCTCGTCTCCCTCCTCCTTCTCCTCATCGTCTCCCTTCTTCTTCTCCTCCTCCTTGTCTCCCTCCTTTTCCACCTCCTCGCCGTCTCCCTTCTCTTCCTCCTTGTCTCCTCCTCGTCTTCTTCTCCTTCTCTTACACCCTTCTGCTCCTCCTCCTCGTCTTCTTCTCCTTCTCCCTTCTCCCTTACCCTCCTCTTCCTCCTCCTCCTCCTCCTCCTCCCCCCCATCTCCCTCCTCCTCCCCCCCCATCTCCCTCCTCCTCCTCCTCGTCTTCTTCTCCTTCACCCTTCTGCTCCTCCTCCTCATCTCCTCCCCATCTTCTTCTCCTTCTCCCTTACCCTTCTGCTCCTCCTCCTCGTCTTCTTCTCCTTCTCCCTTACCCTCCTCCTCGTCATCTTCTCCTCCTCCTCGTCATCTTCTCCTCCTCCTCCTCTCCCTCCTCCTCCTCCTCCTCGTCTTCTTCTCCTCCTTCTCCTTTACCCTTCTGCTCCTCCTTGACCCTTCTCCTTTACCCTCCTCCTCCTCCTTGACCCTTCTCCTTTACCCTCCTCCTCCTCCTCCTTGACCCTTCTCCTTTACCCTCCTCCTCCTCCTTGACCCTTCTCCTTTACCCTCCTCCTCCTCCTTGACCCTTCTCCTTTACCCTCCTCCTCCTCCTCCTCCTCCTCCTCCAGGTGATGATGCCCGGGGGCCAGAGTGAACCGCTCTTCCTGTCCAGCCTGGAGATCCTCAGCCACTACGAGGCCGTCATGGCGGCGTTCCCTGGCAGCAGCAGCGCGGTGGAGAGCGACAACACTCGCCACTTCTTCTCCACCATCACGGCCAACCTGGAGAACGAGGAGATGAAGGCCGTGCTGCAGCAGAAGATCGCTCAGCTGGTGTCGTCGGCAGCCTGAGGCGCTCCGACCCCTGCTCCGTAGAGTCCTCTGGAGATGTTTTCTGATCAGATACTTTGTGTTAACCTCAAACTCGGCACGAGTCTAACTTTAGAAGTTATTACTGAGTGACAGGAAGTGAATTAAAGTGAATAAAAAGACGATATTTCACAGCAAATGTCTCGGTAATATTCACGTTTCCACTCTGAAATCGGATGGATCCTGAACATCAGGGGCCCTGACAAGAAAATGACTACGGGGATGCAAAACGACCACGACCGAAAATAGACACAAACAACCAAATAGACAAAACATAATGAAAAGAAGCACAAAATGACTAGAAATAGATGCAAAACCAACACAAAAGATGCTAAATGACTACAAATTGATGCAAAACCACCACAAAAAGATGCCAAACTTCTACAAAGATTCAAAATGACTAAAAATAGATCCAAAACCACCACAAAAAGATGCAAAACCACCACAAAAAGATGCAAAATGATTAAAAATAGATGCAAAACTACCACAAAAAGATGCAAAATGACTAAAAATAGATGCAAAACCACCACAAAAAGATGCAAAACGACTGAAAATAGATGCAAAACAACCATAAAAAGATGCATAATGTCTAAAAATAGATGCAAAACCACCACAAAAAGATGCAAAATGACTAAAAATAGATGCAAAACCACCACAAAAAGATACAAAATGACTAAAAATAGATGCAAAACCACCACAAGAAGATGCAAAATGACTAAAAATAGATGCAAAACCCCCACAAAAAGATGCAAAATGACTAAAAATAGATGCAAAACCACAAAAAGATGCAAAATGACTAAAAAAAGATGCAAAACCACCACAAAAAGATGCAAAATGACTAAAAATAGATGCAAAACCACCACAAAAAGATGCAAAATGACTAAAAATAGATGCAAAACCACCACAAAATGACTAAAAATAGATGCAAAACCACCACAAAGATACAAAATGACTAAAAATAGATGCAAAACCACCACAAAAAGATGCAAAACTTCTACAAAAAGATGCAAAATGACTGTTTTGATTAATTTTAATGTTGTTTTTTTTTATGTTTGTTTAATTTTCTACATGTTTGAAAATATCAGGAAATTCTTCCCTGTAATTAGTTCTTTCTGGCGTCAGTGGCCGTCACACTCTGGAAAACTGTCTTTAGTCTCGGGTCTTCTCTGAGACTGGACCCCTCAGTGTGTCTTGGGCCCGTCTTTGCTCCCGCCGCCCCTCCCCCTCAGGTACAGGCGCCGTGCTTTCCTCAGCAGCAGGACGAACCAGTAGATCTGTGGAGCCAGGATCGCCACGTTACCCACGTTGCAGTGCAGCGGCAGGTGGAAGGCCACTCTGTGCAGGGGGATGCCAAACTGCCGTCCGTACATCCAGTACATGAAGGGGAAGATCAAGATCCGACACGTGAAGAAGCTCCAGAGCACGACGACGCCGTTGAGTCTGTGCAGCCGGGAGTCATCGAGGCGCAGCTGCACGCCATCCGGGGACGAGTCCGAGGAGACCGGAGGGAGGGAAGAACAAGAGGAAGGCCATCTTCATTACACAAACACACATACTGGAGTGTTTTGCATCTATTTGTGGTGGTTATGCATCTATTTTGAGTCATTTTGCATCTTTTTGTGGTGGTTTTGCATCTATTTTTAGTCATTTTGCATCTTTTTGTGGAGGTTTTGCATCTATTTTTAGTCATTTTGCATCTTTTTGTGGTGGTTATGCATCTATTTTTAGTCATTTTGCATCTTTTTGTGGTGGTTTTGCATCTATTTTTAGTCATTTTGCATCTTTTTGTGGTTGTTTTGCATCTATTTTTAGTCCTTTAGCAATTTTTTGTGGTGGTTTTGCATCCATTTTAAGTCATTTTGCATCTTTTTGTGGTGGTTTTGCATCCATTTTAAGTCATTTTGCATCTTTTTGTTGTAGTTTTGCATCTGTGTTTTGTAATTTCGCATCTTTTTGTGGTGGTTTTGTATGTGTTTTGAGTCATTTTGCACCTTTATTGCATTTAAAGCAATATATTTCGTATCCACCTCCACCTCTACATCAGAGGGGGGCGCTGAGGCAAACGTGGAGGAATTAAACACCCGCTGTGATTCATGGATCTTCTCTGCTGGTCGTGTGCAGGCGTTGGACGGTGAGCGATCCGGCTGCATCCTGGAGAGCCTAACGGCACCATTCAAACGCATGTTTCTTTATGTGCGACCTGCCTGAAGTTAGCAGAGTCTGGGAAGTGAGGAAGCTTGTTTCCTGTCTGAAGTTAGAATATAAACCCTGATTATCTGAAAGCCTTTTTCCTAAATCAGATCCTTTTTTGACGTTTCTGTTTTGTGTTTTCTTTGATTGTGCAGCTTTTTGGTCAACTCTTGTTTTCAAATGTGCTCTTTGAATAAAATTGGAAACAGTTTCTGTAATGTTACTTTTTGACACTATGGTTGTTACTTTTGCTAAATTTGCATCCTTCTGGAAGAGCTGAATGTGTAAAGTGCTGATCACATCATTAGGTGTGTTTCTACCAAAGTTAAACTCCTGTGGCGTCACTTCCTGGTTTACCTGGATGAGGATCTTTCCTACGGAGACGAAAGGTGTGCTGAACTCCGTGATGAACAAACAGCCGACGAAGAAATCCCCCAGTCCTCTCCTGAAGAACTGAGTCAGACACACAGTCAGGCAGCCGCGGTTAAACTAGCAAACACTTAAAGTAAAATAAAACTAGAGAAAACACTCTGGAAACAATCTAAAACACTTTAGAAATAAACTAAAATTAAACTAAAACTAACAAACACTCTGAAACAAACTAAAATTAAACTAAAACACTCTGAAAATAAACTAAAACACTTTAGAAATAAACTAAAATTAAACTAAAACTAACAAACTCTCTGAAAACAAACTAAAATTAAACAAACCATCAAAAACACACTGAAAACTAATTAAAATGAAACTAAAACACTCTGAAAACAAACTAAAACTATCAAAAACACTCTGAAAACAAACTAAAACTCAAAAACACACTGAAAACAAACTAAAACAAACAAACAAACTATCAAAAACAAACTAAAACTATCAAAAACACTCTGAAAACAAACTAAAACTATCAAAAACACACTAAAAACAAACTAAAACTATCAAAAACACTCTGAAAACAAACTAAATCTATCAAAAACACTCTGAAAACAAACTAAAACTATCAAAAACACACTGAAAACAAAGTAAAATTAAACTAAAACACTTGAAAACAAACTAAAACTATCAAAAACACTCTGAAAACAAACTAAAACTATCAAAAACACACTGAAAAACAAAGTAAAACTATCAAAAACACTCTGAAAACAAACTAAAACTATCAAAAACAGACTGAAAACCAACTAAAACTAAACTAAAACACAAACAAACCAAACTAAACTAAAACACAAACAAACTAAAACTAAACTAAAACACAAACAAACTAAAACTAAACTAAAACACAAACAAACTAAAACTAAACTAAAACACAAACAAACCAAACTAAACTAAAACACAAACAAACCAAACTAAACTAAAACACAAACAAACTAAAACAAACAAACAAACTATCAAAAACAAACTAAAACTATCAAAAACACTCTGAAAACAAACTAAAACTATCAAAAACACACTGAAAACAAACTAAAACTATCAAAAACAGACTGAAAACAAACTAAAACTATCAAAAACACTCTGAAAACAAACTAAAACTATCAAAAACACTCTGAAAACAAACTAAATCTATCAAAAACACTCTGAAAACAAACTAAAACTATCAAAAACAGACTGAAAACAAACTAAAACTATCAAAAACACTCTGAAAACAAACTAAAACTATCAAAAACAGACTGAAAACAAACTAAAACTATCAAAAACACTCTAAAAACAAACTAAAACTATCAAAAACAGACTGAAAACAAACTAAAACTATCAAAAACACACTGAAAACAAAGTAAAACTATCAAAAACAGACTGAAAACAAACTAAAACTATCAAAAACACTCTGAAAACAAAGTAAAACTATCAAAAACACACTGAAAACCAACTAAAACTAAACTAAAACACAAACAAACCAAACTAAACTAAAACACAAACAAACTAAAACTAAACTAAAACACAAACAAACCAAACTAAACTAAAACACAAACAAACTAAAACTAAACTAAAACACAAACAAACTAAAACTAAACTAAAACACAAACAAACTAAAACTAAACTAAAACACAAACAAACCAAACTAAACTAAAACACAAACAAACCAAACTAAACTAAAACACAAACAAACCAAACTAAACTAAAACACAAACAAACCAAACTAAACTAAAACACAAACAAACCAAACTAAACTAAAACACAAACAAACTAAAACAAACAAACAAACTATCAAAAACAAACTAAAACTATCAAAAACACTCTGAAAACAAACTAAAACTATCAAAAACACACTGAAAACAAACTAAAACTATCAAAAACAGACTGAAAACAAACTAAAACTATCAAAAACACTCTGAAAACAAACTAAAACTATCAAAAACACTCTGAAAACAAACTAAAACTATCAAAAACACTCTGAAAACAAACTAAATCTATCAAAAACACTCTGAAAACAAACTAAAACTATCAAAAACACTCTGAAAACAAACTAAATCTATCAAAAACACTCTGAAAACAAACTAAAACTATCAAAAACACTCTGAAAACAAACTAAAACTATCAAAAACACTCTGAAAACAAACTAAAACTATCAAAAACACTCTGAAAACAAACTAAATCTATCAAAAACACTCTGAAAACAAACTAAAACTATCAAAAACAGACTGAAAACAAACTAAAACTATCAAAAACACTCTGAAAACAAACTAAAACTATCAAAAACAGACTGAAAACAAACTAAAACTATCAAAAACACTCTAAAAACAAACTAAAACTATCAAAAACAGACTGAAAACAAACTAAAACTATCAAAAACACACTGAAAACAAAGTAAAATTAAACTAAAACACTTGAAAACAAACTAAAACTATCAAAAACACTCTGAAAACAAACTAAATCTATCAAAAACACTCTGAAAACAAACTAAAACTATCAAAAACAGACTGAAAACAAACTAAAACTATCAAAAACACTCTGAAAACAAACTAAAACTATCAAAAACAGACTGAAAACAAACTAAAACTATCAAAAACACTCTAAAAACAAACTAAAACTATCAAAAACAGACTGAAAACAAACTAAAACTATCAAAAACACACTGAAAACAAAGTAAAATTAAACTAAAACACTTGAAAACAAACTAAAACTATCAAAAACACTCTAAAAACAAACTAAAACTATCAAAAACAGACTGAAAACAAAGTAAAATTAAACTAAAACACAAACAAACTAAACTAAATTGAGTTGAATAAACTAAAATAAGCGGCGTGGATGCTTTGATAACGCGATGGCGTCGGTAGCGGCTCCACCCACCAGAGTGACGGGCAGGAAAACCAGCAGCAGCACCAGGTGATGCAGCACCAACATCCGGTCCTTCAGCAGGAACGCCTTCAGCGTCTGCAGAGAGTGGGCGCCGTATGAACCCTGACCTTTGACCCTCTGCGCGTGGAAGTGGCTCAGATACATGGCGTAGATGTCGTGGGCCATGTAGGGCGCTCCGAACACAGCAAACCCATCGGCCAGCCAGTGACTGCGTGGAGACGGATTGGATTATCATTTAATGTGCAAATAAACATTAAAAAGTGTTAAAGTAAATTCAGATGTGACGCCCTCACCGGTCGGTCATGACGTCCCTGCAGGACATCACGACTGTGACGCCAGCTGCAGAGGCTAGAGACGCGTGGATCGCCGACACCAGTCTGCAGAGACGGGGTCAGAGAGAGTTAGTTTGTGTTACGCACAAAAGAACAACTGGAAAAGAGAGATAGGGCCACAGAAAGATGCAAAACGACCACAAAGAGACGCAAAATGACCACAAAGAGACACAAAACGACCACAGAGACGCAAAATGACCACAAAGAGACGCAAAACGACCACAAAGAGGCGCAAAATGACCACAAAGAGACGCAAAACAGCCACAAAGAGACGCAAAACAACCACAAAGAGACGCAAAATGACCACAGAGAGATGCAAAACGACCACAAAGACACACAAAATGACCTCAAAGAGACGCAAAACGACCACAAAGAGACACAAAATGACCACAAAGAGATGCAAAATGAACACAAAGAGATGCAAAATGAACACAAAGACTCAAAACGACCACAAAGAGACGCAAAATGACCACAAAGAGACACAAAATGACCACAAAGAGACACAAAACGATCACAAAGAGACACAAAACGACCACAAAGAGACGCAAAAAAAACACAAAAACACACAAAACAACCACAGAGAGATGCAAAATGACCACAAAGAAACAAAAGCGATGACAAAAAGACACAAAACAACTACAATATGGACACAAAACATCCAAAGAGACACAAAACAACCACAAAGATACGCAGAACAACCACAAAAAGACACAAAATGACGGCGAAGAGATGCAGAACGGCCACAAAGAGGCGCAAAATGACCACAAAGAGACGCAAAACAGCCACAAAGAGACGCAAAACAACCACAAAGAGACGCAAAATGACCACAGAGAGATGCAAAACGACCACAAAGACACACAAAATGACCTCAAAGAGACGCAAAACGACCACAAAGAGACACAAAATGACCACAAAGAGATGCAAAATGAACACAAAGAGATGCAAAATGAACACAAAGACTCAAAACGACCACAAAGAGACGCAAAATGACCACAAAGAGACACAAAATGACCACAAAGAGACACAAAACGATCACAAAGAGACACAAAACGACCACAAAGAGACGCAAAAAAAACACAAAAACACACAAAACAACCACAGAGAGATGCAAAATGACCACAAAGAAACAAAAGCGATGACAAAAAGACACAAAACAACTACAATATGGACACAAAACATCCAAAGAGACACAAAACAACCACAAAGAGACGCAAAATGACCACAGAGAGATGCAAAACGACCACAAAGACACACAAAATGACCTCAAAGAGACGCAAAACGACCACAAAGAGACACAAAATGACCACAAAGAGATGCAAAATGAACACAAAGAGATGCAAAATGAACACAAAGACTCAAAACGACCACAAAGAGACGCAAAATGACCACAAAGAGACACAAAATGACCACAAAGAGACACAAAACGATCACAAAGAGACACAAAACGACCACAAAGAGACGCAAAAAAAACACAAAAACACACAAAACAACCACAGAGAGATGCAAAATGACCACAAAGAAACAAAAGCGATGACAAAAAGACACAAAACAACTACAATATGGACACAAAACATCCAAAGAGACACAAAACAACCACAAAGATACGCAGAACAACCACAAAAAGACACAAAATGACGGCGAAGAGATGCAGAACGGCCACAAAGAGACACAAAATTAACAAAAAGAGACACAAAACAACAACAAAGAGACACAAAACCACAAAGACACACAAAACACAGTGGGGCCTTTTTTGCATGTCCGTGCCCAGGGGTCCACTGCCTCATAATCCGCCCATGTCAGGAGACAACACATCGACATCGAAACGAAACTCCATTGAAAAACATGCGGATTTATTTTGTTTCTTGCTTATCGGCACCAATGTACGCATCATAACATATTTATTAAACACTTCACCCTCTCTGGGGTCGATGATGAATCATTCGGCTGATTTATTTCACACATATGAAAGAATTATTTAGTACAATTCAAACTTTTTATACGGACCTAAACTACAGCAGCGCTATAACGGTAAACTGGGACTCTTTAAAAAAAGGAAAAGAAACACTTCTGAAACGAGCCCCAGCTTCATTTTATCAAAGCCGAATTTATCATATTTTTATATAAACCAATATTAACTGTTAAATTAATCACCACGTTGTATTTAAATCCACATTTCAGCAAGAAAACGTTAAAATGCCGCGTATTTTAAAGGGAGTCTGGTGCGGCTGACCTCTCACTGACACAAACCACGTCTGCGTCGCTCCACTGTGTGAACTTGTGTCTCAGTAGTTTCCTGAAGCTGAAGAAAAGTCCCGGAAACACCAAAGCTCCGTAAACCAAGTTAGTAAACATTATTAAAGCGAAACTGAGCACAGGAGCACAGGAGCACGCTGCTTCCGCTTCCGCTTCCTGCAGCCGCTGCACCTGCACCTGCACCAGCACCGCCCATGAGCTCCTTTAGAGGCTGTTGTTGGTCGGAAGAGAGGACTAAACTAAATAAATACAACATTAAATAAATGAATAAATAAATGAATAAATAAATAAAATAATACATTAATGCATAAATAAATGTAGAAATAAATGAATAAATAAATGTACACATAAATAAATAAAATACTAAATGAATGAATAAATAAATAAGTAAATACATGCATTATTAAATGTATAAATAAATACAAAAATTAATGAATGCATACATTCATTAATACATAAATAGATGCATTAAAAATGCATAAATAAATAAAATAAGAAGTAGAAAAGAGGTGCTTCGTATGGAGGACTAAACAAAATAAATACAAAATTAACTGTATAAATAAATACAGTAATAAATAATGTAGAAATAAATGAATAAATAAATGTACACATGAATAAATAAAATACTAAATTAATGCATACCTAAATAAATACATGCATTATTAAATGAATGAATAACTACAATAATACAAAAATACATGAATAAAAAAAATAAATATATGACCTAATGCATGAACAAATAAATAAAATAATAAATTAATGCATAGATTAATTCATAAATAAATACATGCATTAAAAATGTATAAATAAATAAAATAAGAGGAGGAAAAGAGGTGCTTCTTATGGAGGACTAAACCCAATAAATACAAAATTAAAGGTATAAATAAATACAGAAATAAATGTACACATAAATGAATAAAATAATAAATTAATGCATGAATAAATAAATAGATGCATTATTAAATGTATAAACAAATATATAAAATAATACAAAAATGTCTGAATAAATAAATAAATGCATGAATAAATGAATAAATAAATAAATGCATAAATAAATGAATAAATAAACAAATGTATACATAAATAAAATAAAAATTGCATTAATTAATTAATGAATAAATAAATGTATGACTTTATATCTATCTATATATATATATGAATACATAGATGTATTATTAAATAAATAATTTATAAATTTATACATTAATGAATAAAAGAATGCATAAATGCATTAATACAAACATGCTTTACATTTATTTCTACACTTATTCAACTACATTTATTCAGTTCTGCATTTATTTATTAATTCCTGAAATTTATTTATTTATTTATTCAGTTTATTTATGTATTTATTTATTTAATTAGACTTACCTCTGTTTAGTCCATATATAATGCATATTCGAAATAAAGATAATATTGCGCTTGGATCCATCAGTTTATTCTCAAACATAATTAATGTACATTACATAAGCCTACATATAAATAATAAATATGTACAGTAACACAGTTTTTACATACATTAGTTTGAATACAGATTACAAGTACCTCTTTATATCTTTACATTATATTTAGTTTTGTATTATAATGTAGAAATACACTGTTACATGTAAAAGTCAATATATTTCTTAAGTGAAAGTACAAAAATAAAAGCATTAAAACACACTTAAAGTACCAAAAGTACTTCTTTATATTTACAATACGAGCACGAGGCCTACGGCGGTTCTGAGGTCATTTCCTGTGCGCCTGTTGGGAAATAGAAAAAAGAAGGAGGGACCATGCGCGGACATTTACAACAATGGCGGTGAAAGGTTCACGTTGGTGTGATGCGGAGGTGGAGTGTTTACTGCAGATTTGGTCGATGAAAAGATTCAAAAACAGTCGACAAGACGCACAAAAACTCCGAGGTCTACGGAAAGATCTGGAAACAAAGCCACGCATCGCCATGACGTCATCAATGCGTGTGACGTGTTACGGCGTGATGACGTATAGGCAGCAAGAAGCATTCTCCGAGGCCCAGGTAGTGTGAGTACAAACGGGCCTGGAGGGGGTGACAAGGACCCTAAAGCACGGGGCACGGGACGGACGCACAGTGGGAGTGCGCCCTCAGTTTATAATAAAGATATGCAAAGGACAAAGACTTCGATCGTCCCTACAGTTGCTCCACCATCTCCAGCAGCTGCTTCACTTGAGTCTCATCTCCTGAGTTTGCGTCCGACACTTGATGCCGGTGGCCACATCTGTCCAGCAGCCACTGAAGAGGCGGATTCTGCGTGACGTGCTTCTCCAGCGTCCGTCCTCTCAGCTCCTCTCCGTAGGTGAACAGCACCACCGTGCGTCTCCACACGTCGCTCCCCAAAATGCTAAGGTGCGTCTCAACGGCCCTCCTGTCTTTCTCTCTGAAAGGACCCACGGGTACGGCCAGCACGAACGCCACTCTGCTCCCCGGGGGGCAGAGGGAAGGACTCCGACTGATCTCTGTCCTGACCTGCTTGGGATCGGCCAGACCGAACAGACTCCACCCGGGGGTGTCCACCACCGTGACGGGCCATCCTGACGCTTCCCCGCGGCCGACAGAGCACCGGATGGTCTTCTTGTCCATCTGGAACTCTTCTCTGTCCAGGATCATGTTGCCCGCTGAGCTCTTCCCTGACTTCCTCCTTCCCAGCAGGATGAGTCCAAGGGCAGGCTTCACTGGGAACCCTGCAGGGACACACAGCGCGCTGGTTTTTACATTTACACTCAACTTATTCTAGTTAGAAATAAAGTGCCAACCTACCTCTGAGCATAAACGGGGACCCCGAGGCCCCCTGCGGCCTTTGTCCCGGCCTCCCATCGTGCACATAATGCATCACTGTCATCTCTACCTCCTCTTGTCTTCCCTGCCTCCCCCTGGCCTCCTTCGTGCTCACTTCCCGTCTCAGCTCGGTGTACATCCGGTCCTGGATCTCTCTGGGACGCTGGCTGGTCTCCATCATCTTCTGGATCTTCTCAAAGAGCTCTTGAACCTGAACTTCTGAGGCTCCGGGCTGGTTGGTCATAACCTGGTACCTGTTCCCACATCGCTCCAGCAGCCAATGAAGGGTCCGAGATTGCCCCCTTATGTGCTCCTGGATAGATCGGCCTCCTGGAGTGGAAATAAAAACCTCCTGGGTTTAGTTTAACCGTGATGGGGGGAGCCAAAGAACCACAGACTTACAAAGCAAGGGATGTCTTCACTAACTCAAGAGACGTCCGATTTACATCACACTGGGCGGGTGAACTGCCGGGTACCCAAGGATGTGCATTGTTGAATGTGGTGCAATTTGGCCAGATGATGGCGCTATAACACCGAACTTTACGTTTTTGCGCGTAACTTTTGGACCATAAGTCTCAGAAACAGAATCCTGCGTCTAGATCAATTTGCAGCCATTTTTTCAAATGCGTCCAAGACTGTTTTCAGCTCCTTCTCCTGCAAACTTTGAGCAATCATCACCAAGTTTGGTACAGAATATCTCTGGATCGAGCTGGAAAAAATTACCTTTTCGGAGTTTTGATGTTTCACACAGTTTCTCTACAGGTGACCCTCAAAGTTTGCTAAATACAGTGGGTGGGGCTTATATTACAAAACAGGTCATATCTCCTGAACGCTTTGTGCTATTGGAACCACATTTGGTGGACATGTGTAGATATGATCTCTGAGTAGACATGCCAAATGTAGTGCCATTTGGCCAATAGGTGGCGCTGTTGCAGCATCCTCTTTCTTTAAAGGAAGCAATCTCTGTCCGTGCATGTAGGACTTTCCTCGCATATCTCAAAAAGCCTACAAGTAATCGACTTCACACCTGGCTGGTGTGTTGAAAAGGACCCACTAGAGTCGAGTGTTGAGTGTGACGTCGATGGGATGAGCGGGTCTTGAAAACGTTGCAACAGCACTTCTGGGCACCGAGCATCGGGCTGCGCTGAACGTATCTCCTGGGTGAAAGTAGTTTTAGTATACTCCCTATAATGTCGTCATCCCTTTGTTCCCCGGTCGCATAAGCTTCGTTGATCTAATTCGGCATGTTGTTCGGGTTAAAGGTCAAGCTTAGGGTCAGGGTTAGGGTCAGGGTTAGGGGGTAGCGTTCGGGGCTACATAGGCCTATTTGCAGTGGAATTTGGCACTGATGGTGGAAAAAATAACAGATTGGGGAACATCAGACCCTTTCTGTGGAAAGCGGGTAACATATGACCTTGTTTTAAAGAAAGCTGGGTACATAGGACCCGGGGAACAAAGGTATGCTCCCATCATTCCTAACCATCTCATGCGACTTTCACAAAACGACTTGAACTGAGCACACGGGAGAAGTTAGCTGTCAGGGCAACAAAACCACTTGGATACATTTAGGAAAAGACGGTAATTTGGGTTCAAATAAACCCTTTAACGTCTCGCAATAACGCCCATTCAACCAGCTGAGAGGAGTCCCCTCAAACCACTGAGTAAACTTCAGTGAGCATAAAGAAAACATGTCACACTCGTCACTGAACTTTACCTAACTTGTCTCCGTGGGTGAAGAGGATCATAGCTCGCTGCCAGATGGGAGTCTGGAACAGTCTGAGCTGGGCCTCCATGGCCGTCCAACCCTCCGGGCCGAAGGTGGAGGTGGTGGGCAGCACCAGCAGGATGACGTGGGGCCCTGGGTGGCAGAGGTCCAGACCGCGGATCAGCTCCTGGGAGACTCTGTCTGGAGTGGTGGAGCGGGACAGCCACCCCGGGGTGTCCACCACGGTCACCTGGTGGACCAAATTAAGAGAAACTGTTGAAATATTTAGAGTTTGAATGAGAAACTCTTCATTAAATGTACTCCTGTCTTCTTGTCTGATGTGCATCTATGTCGTCCCTGAAGAATAAATGAATATAGTCACTTGTAATCCAAAGACGGAGCCGTTCTCTTTGGCGCTGCGGGTGGTTTTTTTGCGGAAGGCGGCCGGTTTTCCCAGGATGGTGTTTCCTACCGAGCTCTTCCCGCTTAGCTTCTCCCCCAGTAACAGCAGAACCACTGGGGACCGGCTCGACTCTGGACCTGACAAACACTCACACACACACACTCACTCAAATACAGGAACCCACAATGTGTTTTTACTTATTCATCATTGCTTAAAGAATAACTCACGGAGAGAGGCGGCCATGTCAAGGTTCAGCTCCACAGACGTCCTCTCTTATGTGACTCCAGCTCTGCGTTCACTTCCTGACTCACTGTTATTCTGTGGACGTCACGTGTCGTTCAAAGTTCACAGCTGAGAAGTTCCTGAGAAGTCCCTTTCCTTAATACAATGACTCACACACACACACACACACCCACAAACACACACTGAGGCTATCAAACGTAATGATAAACACACACACACACACAACAGTAACTCTGCAGCACCCTCTGGTTGGTGATTGGTGAATTTCCTGTTTAAGGAGGGACCTTTCAGGTGCAGATTTCCCTGAATATTGACCCCGGCTCCCTTTCACACATGACCCCAGTGCAGGAACTTTTCCTGCACGTTTCAGGGAGAGGCTGCATGTGTGAAAGGGGCTTTAAACTCTGGACTTTCTCCATCTTAGCCCAAATATCACATCAATATTAAAGTAAAGTGCGTCTCTTATTAGGAACATTTTCAGAAAAATGCAGATTTGTAAGGGGAGACAGGAACGGGATCACAGGAAACAATCGTTAACAAACAAACAAATAAACACGAAGAATAAAACAGACAAAGTACGGGAGCCAACAGACGAGACGTTACCACGTAAATGAGGACAACGGTGTGGCGCCAAATGTGTCCCACATCCAGCTTTTTATGCAGCAGAGCAGGTGATCAGTGGAACTGGATCCAGCTGGGTGGGACCACGCCTCCCAGCTCCAGACAGACACACACCAAGAGGGGAGACACATGCAGGGAACAACAGACAGAGGGAGACAAACACAAGCACAAAGGGAAAGGGAGAGGCTGGCAGAACAGGGATCCTGACGAAATACACTTTCTGGTCAGATGTGCAGCTGATTATCAGCCTTTCACACGTCTGACAGCTCGTTAACAATCAGCAGCTCATAATTAGTGAGAGGTGCGAGTGGAGAAAACTGCAAAAGACCAAGAAGAGAGAGAAGAGAGAAGAGAACTTTAATGGTTTCTGAGATGTTGATGTGGTTTAGGATATTTGTTTGTGCTCTCAGTGACTTTTTTAAACCCTTCACAGATTTAGGAGCTGATTTTAGGCCCAAAAAATGACACTCCCATTTTAAAAATAACAACAAAAGAGTCACTCCTAAATCAGTCAGGAGCTGCTTTAAGCCTGAAGATGTTTCCTTTGTTTTGTGTGTAGGGACTCTTCTCATGCTGCTGCAGAGGTTTGCTGTTATTTTCAGCAGCATTAGTGGTTAAAAAAGACCTTTGAATGCCTTCACCGTATTTTTT
>NC_139830.1:3771462-3843962 GCF_963691815.1 Echiichthys vipera | reverse complement strand
GGGGTTGCGACAGTAGGCTGTGTAGTGGCCGCCCATCGTGGTGCCTGAGTGGTTGGACACTGCGTACAGGTTGTACACTGCATTTACTGAAACAGGACAGAAGGAGAGACGCACTTAAAACAGCATGCAGGAACTCGTCACACGTCACACACATTATTATTACTTGATATATGGATGAAAAGGAAAATCAAATATGTGTTTTATTTTCCAGATTCTTGTATTGTTTTATTTAGAGATACAGCTTCAGGGCGTCTGCAGGAAATTGAAGTCTTTAGATGATACTGGCTGATCTCAATGTCAATCGTGTTGAATCCAAAGGAAAAGTTTGTAGTACGACACGTGCAAATGTGCGAAAAAGGCCATAAAATTCAAAATGGCCGACTTCCTGTTGACTTTAGCATGTTGCTCCAAGAGGCTTTCTTCATCCCACCCAGACCACCAACACCTTGAGTTATTGCTCTCAGGCAGACGTTTCAGGTCTCTGAATGCTGTATAAATGTGAATGCTGTATAAATGTGAATGCTTTAAATGTGCTGTGTAAATAAACTAAATAAAAAATAAATAAATAGCTGAGCCGGAGCTTTGGTCGGATACTCACGGCTGTTTTCAGAGGCGAACTCCCGCAGGTCCAGATCCTTCATGGGGAAGTTTACAAAGGTGGAGAGTTTGCTGGTTCTGCGGGCCTCAGAGAAGCGTTTCAGGTCTGGACAGGAGGGGGAGTCAAGGAGCAGACTGCAGAGGTGTTACATCAAACTCAGGCCCGTGGGCCAAATGTGGCCCGCAGTGTAATTATATTTGGCCCACAAGATCATATCAAGGTTCTTTGAGAGCTGGCCCGCGAGTATAAAGCGCATACACGTCTACTTTTCTGTTAGCAAACATGAGCATCCATGCTGCCAGTCTCTGCAGACACACTGAATCCACCCCTCCCCAAAAACAACCCAAAGAAAGATGGAGGACAGGAGCTTTCAGCAGATGATCTGTGTCTGAAGGTAAAGAGCTGTTTGTCACCATGGCTGTAACCAAAGAATCAAACAGAAGAAACACCACGACAAGAACAAGGACCTGCGCTGGAAAATGTGACAAAATTACTAAAAACAGACACAAAACACCACAAAAATGTGACAAAATGACTAAAAAACAGACGCAAAACACCACAAAATGTGACAAAAATACTAAAAACCAACCAAAAACACCACAAAAACGAGACAAAACTACTAAAACCAGACGCAAAACACCACAAAAACGTGACAAAATGACTAAAAACAGACGCAAAACACCACAAAAACGTGACAAAATTACTAAAAACAGACGCAAAACACCACAAAAACGTGACAAAATTACTAAAAACAGACGCAAAACACCACAAAAACGTGACAAAATTACTAAAAACAGAGAGTTTGACCCCCCTGCTTTACATCATACTCTACTCATCATACACTGACTCCATCCTGTTTATCCCACATGGACGTGTGTGTGTTTGAGGCACCGGAGCAAAAGGATACGCAGCACTAAGATCTTGGGGAACTTCTGTATCGTGAACTTCTTGGTGCATCTCCTCCTGGCTTTACACCTGTAGCACGTCTGCGGAGGAGAAACACACACTCCTGTCACTCAAACACACTTTTATGTCCAGGAAAACATGAAGCACACACACTTGGATGCACCACGCACATCTGGAACAGACTGTCGGTTCTTTAAAATCGAGGTTGAATGCTTGAATCTTTGTCAACGCGCTTTGTTCCGTCGCTCTCGGACACTCACCGGCTTCTCGTCCCCGTCCAGCACGTCTTCTTTGGTGAAGAGCCGCATGCAGTCCATCAGACTCACCTCCCCGTAGCCCTTCTGAGCACAAACACAGATGCATTCACATTAGCAAACACACACACGTACACACACACACACACACACACACACACACACACACACATAGCAAAGCAAAGCACAAACAGAGATGAGAGGAAACAAAGAGCTCATGTTACGAGCTGCGGGAACAGATTCATTTCTTTAAATCCTCAGGTGTGTGTGTGTGTGTGTGTGTGTGTGTGTGTGTGTGTGTGTGTGTGTGTGTGTGTGTGTGTGTGTGTGTGTGTGTGCATGTGTGTGTGTGTGTGTGTGTTCTAACCTTGGCGATAGGTAGAGAGAGATCCCAAAAGGGGTCGAAGACAGTGGAGCAGAAACCACAGTGGCTGCAGGTCAGAGAGCTCTTGAGCTGCCCCACGAACACGTCTGCAGGAGAAACACACAGACACACACAGACACACTGGCTCAACACACGAAAAATATCCAGAAATAAACTTAATAAAACATATAAATAAAAATAAAAATAATAAAACATAAAAACAAAAAATTAATATAATAATATTTAATATAATATAAGAAAAATAATAGCATATATGTATTATATTAATAAAAATACTAAAACATAAAAACTCAAAAACATAGAAACTCAAAAATAATAATTAATACAATTATATAAAAATATAAATTATGATATATAATATAACACAATAAAACATATAGGTATTATATAAATAAAAATTCTAATACTAAAATGGTTATATAAAAATATAAATAAAAACAATGAAACGTAATAAATAAATAAATAATAAAAAATAAAATGTTTATATAAATAAAAATAAATCAACTTGAAGCACTTTGAACCATTTCAAGGTGCATTTTAAGTTTTTCCAGCCCCTTACAAACTGTTAAATTACGTGTTTATATACAGTAAAGACAGAATACTGTTTATTGCACAATAAACCATATATTATTGTGCTGTTGACAATTAAAAAATTAAAAACGCAACAAACTTCTCATGTTTCCTACATATTATGACCTAAATCTCACGCACTTTATTAAAAATCTCACACACTTTTCACAGCTTAACATCACATTTGACCTGTGAACTGTTTGTTATTGTGCTGTTTGTTTGTTTTCACCTGCAGATGTGAACGATCTTAAAGCTATAATCAATAAATGACGTCTTAAACACCGTTAATACACCGTTCTCAGGGATTTCCAGCACCTGTAAGAACCTGTTTTTTCATTTAAATGGCATCACTGTCTATTTTGATACGTAAAACAATCATTTTATTAGAAAAACCAAAACAAATTCAATAGGATCTTGGTGCTTTTCTACTTACCCACGATCTTGCTGTCTTCTCTCTCCAGATATTTACTCCACATCTTCTTCCCTTTCTCTTCGTCCCTGCACACGGACGACACATCGGACAGTCAGAACAACAGATGCGGTGACAGAGGAGGCGTCCGCAGACACACTGAGGGAAACACTCGTGGCTCGGAGTAGAGAACAGACACTACCCCGGGGCCCTGACCTGATTTATTAGAGGTGGCAGAAGACAGTAACCAGACACGCGCTTCGACGGTCGAGGGTGGAAATCAACATATTTTACACAGGGACCTGTTCTGAGGGAAATACTGAAAGATTAACTGCGACCCTTTAACGAGCCGCGGTTAGATAACTGATAATTATATCGGACAAGAAGTGGAGCATTAAGCTGATCTGGGCCCCCGGAGAGGCAGCGGCGCTGTCGCTGCTGATCAGGGCCCCCGGAGAGGCAGTGGCGCTGTCGCACACACACTGCGGTTAGAGCTGAAAGACTCGTGTCGCCTGTTTCCAGACTGTGCACCACATCTGTGACGTACGCAAGGTTTCTACGTTATCACCGTCACATGTGTCTAGTTCTGCTCCTCCACTCAGAGAGGTTGTTCAATGGTAAAAAAAGAGAGGAAGAAGTCCCGATAGGATACATTAGGGCTGCACGATATTGGAAAAATATGACATTGCAATATAAGGATATATATTATTTAATTATTTACACAAAATGTACTTTTTAAAGTTAAATGCATCAATCTGACGTACGTCGACAAAAGAAAGGGAAGGAAGAACTGCTGACTATCACACGTGCCAGGCTTATGTTGCAAGTTCATTTGTTTTTGTGAGGCTGGGTGTGTGTGTGTGTGTGTGTGTGTGTGTGTGAGTGTGTGTGGGGGGGGGGGGGGTGGGGTTGATTACCTAGGCTGCTGTGTGTGAGATTTTGCTGCTGGAACAAGTGAATTTCCACGGTGTGGGATCAATAAAGTTCTGATTTGATCTTAAATGAATGGTGGTGACGCACCCGCCGAGCGTGGTTAACCAGATGAGGTCCACGCTACGTGACGTGTCAACCGCAGAGCCCTGACGCACCGAGGAGAAGTCGGCCCAGAGCGAGAACTACGACACTGACAGCCACGAGTCGCCCTCAGCACCGGCATGAAGGAAACCTCCTCCAACACCAGCTATTGTTCCAGTTCTCAGTTACTTTTTCAGCTCATTATGAAACCGTAGTGCACCTGACTTTACCTCGACTCAGCGCGTTTTCCTTTTGTATCAAGCAGCAAAAAACGTTGCTTTATGACGTGTTAGTATGTTTGCCTGACGTGACATCTCCGGTGATGACGTCACACCCTTTCAAAATATTATTTCCAGGTCCAAACTCTCCGTCGAACAACACAAACAACAACGGCCGAACCTGTGAACCCTTTACGACCACTTCAACACTGCCGCGTTGAAGAAATACGAGGCTTGGACCCAGATATAGTACAATATTCAAATACAATTTCTATACAGGTACTGGCACACACTCACGGCAGGTGGTCGAAGTCCTCTACGGTGCCTCGCGGCCTCACGGTGACCCTGTTGACCTCGTTGTGCAGGCCGTCCAGGAGGAAACGCAGGAACTCCTGAGCGTCCTGTTGGCTGCGGGACACAGAAACAGACACGCACCGTACTCAGACATATCTCTTCTAGTCGTGTTATCATCAGACAGAGGCGACGCTCGTGCCCCTAAAGGACGTACGGCGGCTTCTAAAAGCCGGGCCGGAGAGTGGAGCAGACGCTTACTTGTATCCCACGAATCTGGGAGCGTATCTCTGGATCTGAGTTTTGAATTCGGACGGGCTGACGGCCTCGCTGCTGGACGACGTCCACATGGTCTGCATCAGCTTGGCGAATTCTACCGGAGGAGAAACACTCAAGTTACTCACACGCATAACTTCTTGTCCTGTGTCAAATGTTCCCAATCAAATGTTTCCAATCCCAAACACTTGGACAGCAGGAGCAGAAGCAGTTGGCCTCTACAGACGCAGATGCGATTCAGAGGTAGAGAGGGAACACTTTGTCCTGGACTCTCGGGGGCCTGTGGGACGCGTCTCTCACCTTCCATGAGGGCTGTGTTGGTGCGGCTGTTGTTGTTAAGGTCTCTGCGGTGCGAGTTGTGCAGGCAGTAGTCTCTCAGGCTGTGTGTGTTGCTGAGACACTGCAGGATGCTGTTCATGAAACACTGCGACGGAAAAAGAGAGGCATCACATCAACAGCTTGAGTCGAGTCCCTTAAAGACCAAACAACATCCAGTTCTATTCATGGGGGATGACTCTTGTTTGTCCTGTAAACACCGGAGGTTGTTCTCCACCAAATCTCCAATAACATCTTCTAAACCAAAGACTGTTTCAGCACAAACGTGATCCAAAACTGGGGAGAAATGAGGAACTTCTGCAACCAAAGTGACCGGTTGACCAGTATCCTAAAGGATTCGTCCCACCCAGGCCACCAACACTTTGAATTATTGCCCTCGAGGAGACGTTTCAGGTCTCTAAACGCTCGGACTAACAGACTTAAGAACAGTTTTTATCCTAAAGCTATAACAGTGCTGAACACCGCAAATACCTTTACCTATGATGGTACATGATGCTCAGGGTCTCTGCAATCTACCGTATTCTCCGCACTATAAGTTGCACCTCAAAACCTTCACATTTCTCAAAAGCCGACAGTGCGCCTTATAACCCGGTGCTCCTTATATATGGACCAATATTGAGCCGCAACAGGTCTCCAACTACGGTGAGCAGCCGCCGACTCTATTTTCCCCCGTAGAAGAAGTAAAGCGCGGTGCATGTTGAGATATACGACTGCGTGAAGCGTGCCGTTTCATTTCCATGTGTGTGTTTGTGTAAAGAGCCCAAAATGGCTCCTGTTAAGAGACACGCTTACGACGCAGAGTTTACACTCAAGGCCATTAGTCACGCAGCAGAACACGGGAATAGAGCAGCAGCCATAGAGTTGAACATGAACCAATCAATGTTGCCGAAGTGAAGGAAGCAACAAGACGACCTCCCCTGACTGTTTTGTTGACGTTCCCTTTAGCGCAGCTTCATCTAATGGATGCAGAACGTAACCCCAGCCTCCACTGTAGCGTCTGTTCTATGCTCCTTATAATGCGGAAAATACGGTACTGTTTTTTGTTTTGTTTCCTTAAGCTGCTACGGTGTGCGTGTGTGTGTGTGTGTGTGCGTGTTGGTGTGTGTGTGTGTGTGTGTGTGCGTGTTGGTGTGTAAGCTTGTCGTTTAAAATGTGTCTTTTAAAGGTCTAGCCTTTTCTTTTTGATGCTTTTAATGTTAAATTATTTCTGCACTTTAAGGGATTGTTCTGTAAATGTCGTTGTACTGATACAATGACAATAAAGACAATTCAACCCTTACAGTCTTGTTCTAACCTGAGACACATTTGTCACTTTTTGACCTGCTTGTTGCCTTGCTGATCTGCATGCTCTCCGAGGTTTAATCAAGCAAATGAAAGAGAATCAATGCCGCCAGACTCCATTGACAAAAACAGTAATTTAACCTCACAGTAAACATGGGTTTCTGGTCTACCGCTGCCTCGATCTGTTAGCTTGTTTGTGTTATTGTGTGACTTGGTGTTTTAAAGTGTTAGGAACAAACAAAACTAACAATCAAACTGACAGATGGAGGCAGCGGTGGACCTGCAACTCCTGTGCTCTCTGAGGTTAAATCACTGTTTTTGTCGATGGAGTCTGGCGGCTTTGACGAGAGCAAAAATAACTTCATTTCCCTCTGTGTAAACTTAAACAAGGCTGTCTGACAGCAAGGTAAAGCTGTCAAAATACTCCTAACATAACGTACAATTACACTGATATTGATATTTTTAGGTGGTTAAAATACATTAACATACATTGCTTAGTTTCCATGTGTCTCCATGTCAGGAGGCGAGACTTTAAGCTCTAACCATACGTCTCTGATGTCTGCATTATGTTTCTTAACTATTGGAGCAATTAAAAATATGTGTTGTCCGTCTGGAAATGTATTAATTCATTTTAAAATGCTTCCCAGACAAAGAGAAAGCACCCAAATATAAATACACACATGCAAACGTGTTGTGTGTACACTGCTCCTATCAGTGTCCACATGAGACACGTGCCGTTTGGTAAGATCAAACCAGTCCAAGAGAGGGAGAACGAGTGCTCCGTGCCCTGGTCCAGAGTGCAGAGATCTCTGATTAGGTTACTCTACACACACACACACACACACACAGTGACAGACAGCAGCACACACACACACACACAGCACAGCACAGCGTTTATTTTAGGAGCCGTCTGTCTGCCTGTTGCCTGGTAGATAGATCCTGCAGATATCAACAACCTGCTCATCAGTGTGAAGGATGAGACTGGTGCAGTATGCGGCTGCTGCTACTCACAGTGTTTCCCAGGTTCTTCAGTCCCACCAGGCCTTGGGCACTCTTCGAGTTCTGAAAAGACAAAACAACAACAATATTTAGATGAAATTCTGAAGGTAAATCCATATTTTTACCGTCTTTAAGTCCAGTTGGGACCAAAGATTCTCAGGTTAGCAATGTCCGCATGTGGAAGGCGTATTTTAGACGGTTAACACATGTGAGTGTACAGTATATTCAGGATATTTCACACTTTACCTTGCTGTCTGACAGCACTTTCCAACAGGGAAGTGAAGCCGTTCTTTGCTCTCGTCAAAGCCACCAGACTCCTTTGATAGAAACAGTGATTTAACCTCAAAGAACGCAGGAGTTTCTGGTCTCCTTCTGCCTCGATCTGTTAGTTTGTTTGTGTTATTGTGTGACAAACACTAACAAACAAACTGAACTATGGAGGCAGCGGTAGACCAGAAACTCCTGTGCTCTGTGAGGTTAAATTACTATATCTATCAAAGGAGTCTGGTGGCTTTGACGGCTTCAGTTCCCCCCACTTAAACGTAACCTTTTACGTGTCTAACATACGTTAAGCTGCTGCTTCTCCAAACTAAGGGGGGGCGTGCTGACTCCCATCTACGGTAGTAACACCTCATACAACCACACTTATATATCCCACATGAAGAACTGTATTTACGATAACCAGAAGACACCGAATATCTTTCGATTTAAAAGATTGTATTGAACAAAACATTCATTCATTCATCTTCAACCACTTATCCCGGGGCCGGGGTCGCGGGGCGCTGGAGCCGATCCCAGCTGACATCGGGCATGAGGCGGGGTCCACCCTGGACAGGACGCCAGTTTATCGCAGGGCACATAGAGACGAACAGAGACAGACAACCATTCACACCTACGGGCGATTTAGAGTCATCAATTAACCAAGGCCGGGATGTGAACCTGGAACCTTCTCGCTGTGAGGCGACAGTGCTAACCACTACACCACTGTGTAGCCCTTGAACAAAACATATTGAATCATATAAACTTGACGAGTAGCTGGATGTAGGTATTATATAAACCGTTTAGTTTTTAATTTGGTGATAACTGTGCAAGGGTCGGGGAAGCCAGGGGAGGTCATCACATGTTTGTATGTTGAAAAGTTGCAGACAAATATAAGTACTGTATGCTTCTGATCTGCTCCTTTCCATTAATGTAAATGTTTAAATGTATTATAACTGTGAATTGAATTTATCATTGCGTGTACAATGTAATGAATAGGCATGTTCATGGAAGGAACACATAGTTACATACATACAAGAGGGAGAATGAATAAAAACACACATCTCCTGGTCAGAAAGATATTCTCTCATATAGGGAACCCACTGGTTGTTCTACCACATAATCAGCGCAGTGTTTTCCCACTTGAACCCGAGATTGTACCGTACACGGCCATCAGCTGACTCTCTAACGCTGCTGAAAGTGTGTGACCAACATGTGATCTCCCTGCACTTGAATGTGCGTGTTGTGTCCGTCCGGGGAGTGACAGACGGGAGGCTCTTCTTGGCCGAGCGTTATCTCCAGAGAGGAAACTTGTTTTGCGTTATCTCGCGGTTAGTTCCTCTCTCGGTGAATCAGAAAGATCTGATCCAGAACATGAGATAACGCGGAACATCAGCGTTTTATTGTTGCACATGCAGACGCGTGAAATGCGGATGTTTCAGCTCCAGCGAAAACGCGACAGATGGCAAAGAGTATTATCGTTCTTTAAATGGTACAAAAATGCTTTGCAGAACTTATGTCATCGCTCGCTGGGGTTAAATTTCATTACATAAGTGGAGAGGTTATATAACTGAGCGGCGAGAGGAAGAACTGACAAAGGATGCAGGGGTGGATAAGGAATGTGCCCTGGACTAAGGAGCCGAGGCAATTCAATTCAATTCAATTTTATTTATAGTGCCAAATAATTCATTCATTCATTCATCTTCAACCGCTTATCCCGGGGTCGGGGTCGCGGGGGTGCTGGAGCCGATCCCAGCTGACATCGGGCGTGAGGCGGGGTCCACCCTGGACAGGACGCCAGTCTATCACAGGGCAGTGCCAAATCATAACAAAAGTTATCTCAGGACACTTTAAAGAATAGGCATAGACCACACTCATTCGAATCCCCTATGGTTGCCCTGGCAACATGTTAATGTTTGTTTGTTTGTTTGTTTTTAAGAACGTATTTATTTTGACATCTTAATGTTAGCTAACGTTGACGCAGAGAAGGATGTTGTGACTGGATTTTTGGTGCAAGCTAAACAAAATTAATGTCACAACACAACGTATAGGGGAATGTGTCACCAGTCGGACGCTGTACGCTGGTATTAGCCCTATCCGGACCCATCTGCTTTGCCGCAGTTTCCGGTCTTGTCGTGTTGCTTTGACTGAGCATCACCGAAGTGCAAGTAGAATAAATTACCCCACACTTCTAAGAATATACAAGTGAAGTTTCATATTTGAACACGGGCATTTACATGTCAAATTAGTCAAATAAACAAGCTTTTTTAATTGTATGATTTCCTGTTGCATTGTGCGGAGCTCCAGTCCGCAGACCTGCAATGAACAGATGAGACTGAGACGTTTGTTCTTATTCTTCGATGCAGGAATATTTGACACTCTTTCCTCTTCAAAGTAAACGTCACATTGCTCACGTTTTTGTGATGTTTCATGAGTCGGACTCTGTCGTGATACGGCACGAACAGAGTAAACAAAAAGATGATTTGATTGACGTATAAAAACAAGTTGAGTGGCGGTCGATTGGGAGAAACTGAACCGTGCGGTAACAGGAGCTTGTATTTTCGAAGCAGAGAGCGACTGTGCGGCCTGAGAGCAGCCACCTGATCTCACTGCCGGGTGAAATCTATCTCTCACCCACATGCCCCCCGTTAGCCTCACCTGTGTGTCAGCAGGACCACCGTGAAAAGTGTTCACTCACTACATCAAACAGTGTGTGTACAGGCGTTTTTTAAAAGCGTGCTGCAGGGGTGAGTCCAAAACCCAGAGGGGAGTGAACGTTTCAGTTCCCTCGTCTTGAAGTCAAAGGGTTTTTTGGTTAGATGCCTTCGATAAGGGCTGTTCTCTCTGTTGACGCAGGCGTTTTATTTGGTCAGCAATTGATTGACACTGAACATACAGATATGAAGTTTAATCTATTTCATTCTAATTTTCTCAGTGTTCGTCACACATTGTATCTCATCTCATCTCATCTTCAGCCTCTTATCCAGGGTCGGGTCGTGGGGGCAGCAGCTTTAGCAGGGGACCCCAAACTTCCCTTTCCCGGGCCACATTATCCAGCTCTAACTGGGGGATCCCGAGGCGTTCCCAGGCCAGTGTGGAGATCTAATCTCTCCACCTGGCCCTGGGTCTTCCCCGAGGCCTCCTCCCAGCTGGACGTGCCTGGAACACCTCCCTAGGGAGGCGCCCAGGGTTCATCCTTACCAGATGATCCTGAACCACCTCAACTGGCTCCTTTCAACGCAAAGGAGCAGCGGCTCTACTCCGAGTTCCTCACGGATGCTGAACTTCTCCCCCTCTCTCTAAGGGAGACTCCAGCCCCCCTCCTGAGGAAACACATTTCGGCCGCTTGTACCCGCGACCTCGTTCTTTGGGTCCTGACCCAGCTTTCATGACCACAGGTGAGGGTAGGAACCAGGACTGACCGGTAGATCCAGAGCTTTGCCTTCCTCAGCTCTCTTTTGGTCACAACGGTGCTGAAGAGCGACTCCAATAAAGCAGCCTCCTGAGTACCTCTACAGAGTCAAATCAGTGCAAAAACGGTGTGCAATTCAAATAGAAAAGGTAGATTTATCATTCACGTTTAAAAATTCACTCCATCAGCTGCCACATCATTAATTCTCCTCTGTAAAATTGGTATCGTACTGGCATCTCCAGTGGAACAAAGGAATCCGTTACGACCACTGGCTGAGGTCTGGAGATGTAAAGAGCATCCACTGTACGTGTTAGAGAGGCTGGATGCAGCTCGTGCACGCTGAGTCTGTGGTCAGCGGCCTCGCCACACCCTGAACGTAACCTGACAACCGCTCAGATTAGTTTGCACACATGAACGAACTCGACGACCTCGCTGACCCAAAGGAGCGTCCCTCTGCGATCACGCCATTCAAAAAAAAGGTATCAGCGCTCTTATAGTCTCGCACGGTGTTATGTGAGTGTGCTGGGAAAACGGTTACAGGATCCTCCACCTGCTGTGCAGCTGATGTGGAGATGGAAATATTAGGCTCGGTGTCGTTTCTATGTTTTCTAAGGACGAACAGTTTCTTCTGAACGTTACTGAAGAGGCTGCAGCTGAAAGGTGCTCAAACGCTCGGTCGAGCCGAGGCGAAGGGCAGCGTAAAGGGACTATTATCTGTATGTTCATAGATCAAACTGCACATTTGATCTATTGTTAAAATGAAGAAACAACAGGAGAGGTTAAATATACACACACAGTATAAAACACATACAGACAAGAAGGAAAAGACCACTGGGATGAAGGGTGCCAGTGGGTCTTGTCCCAAAAAATCTACTTTAAAGTAGTTTTTTTATGCTCGTTTTCTGTTACAGCTGTCAAACTACGTAATAAAAGGAAGTTATATTGCGTTCACTCTCAGTGAACAGTATACAGTTGCGAACAAATTATAATGATATAGCTTCTAGCTACTGCTCGTGCACCGTTCACTGGTATCGGCTCCATCTGTTTCTGGTCTTTCTCCTGGTGCGATGTGGCCTGGGTAGACCCGTGCTGCCTTGCGTACGGTTTCATTTCGCCCTGCTCGGCGGCGTGGATCCAACACAGAACAGACGATGACGATGTCGATGTCTATGCGACACACCGAAGCTTGTAGTTTGTTTATGTCTACGGATCCAGCATGGCAGCAGACACGGATTTACTTTTCGATGCGGCCTGAGATACGTCTTCCCTCACGTTTGTCTTGCAAAAAACAACGTCTTCTCCCTTTGACGAATTTCTGTCGCACTACAAACGTCATCTGTTGTAATCGATGCGACTGGCTTTGAGCTACGTACGGACGCATTTGATAGACATTCGTAGCGCTCAATAAACAGCTCTGCGCGTCGTAAACCACGCGTCAAATACGAGAAAATGAGTGGGTGGACGCGTTAGCCAGGCTAAGTACGATAACCACCAAAGTGGCATTTAAAGGTTCATATAAGTCCATTTAAATGTCTAATTAGTACACAAAAGTGACTTTAATGAGAGAAAGCGGGAAACGTTTTGGCGAGTGAGTGGCTCAGGTGATGGTTGGAATTAAGGAGCTTTTTACGTAATTAAGGAGCTTTTTACGTCATATTGTAAAGATGAAATGTTACAAAAAACAGTGTGTCCAGCACACACAAACATATAAACTCTCTCAGGCACTCACACGCACGCGCTCCCTGAAGAGGAATGAGGATAAAAGGAGTCTGGAGACATGTCATTTTATTGTGAAGGACTGAAGTAAGGTCCCGGGTGAGTTAACTGCACCGATGTTCGTTTGGGCGACCTGCAGCGCCTGGCGTTTACAGAGAGGAGACATCGGAGAGAGGAGCTAAGTCACCGCGTGTTTTTGCCGTCTCTCTAACGAACAAAGATAAAGCAAGACTTTAAATTAGACTTTACGCCACTTACATGAAACTGTAGCGAAACAAAAAACGTCCGACTGGTCAGAAAGTAACTATATATGAGTTTTCTAACGCGCTGGTTTCGCCCGATGTGCGAGTGAAGATATTGAATCGATATTGGGAAGGAAAAAAGATATTGGATTGCTTCTATTTGTGGTTTTCATTATTAAACTTGGTGTGCGTCAGTGCTTTTTGGAGCACATCTTAATAATAATGATAATAAAACAGATAACTGTGATATTAAATGTTCATCTCTAATCAGAGGAGGACGTTGAATGTGTGCATCCTGATCCTGAGCTCGGCCCTCAGCCTTCTGGGGGTTCACATGATTGGCAGCATGTTCATTAGTGTCGTGAGCCTGCAGCTTATCTAGTTATGAGTACTGTAACAGGAAGGGCTTTTTAACTATTACATAAATAACCTCTGCCATCTGTCTCTCATTCAGGAGAGAGAGTGCGGAGAGAGAGTGGGAAAAAACGACCGTTTAATTAACTACGGCTTATCTAAATCCTGCTTTCTGTAAATTCCACTGTGGTGAAAGGAGCACTTTACAAGCCACGACCGTAAAACACACACACACACACACACACACACACACTTCCTGTTGTGTGTCGGCGTCAAAAGCTGTGATGACTCCGGTGTGACAAGACCAACCACAAATTTTATTTCATAACAGACACACAGCCTCCAGCCCGCAGGAACGTGTAAAGTCTGCCTTTGCAGCACTCTGCTGAGTAACGCCGCGGCCGCTCCCCAAAAATAGCAGCTTTGCTTTTAATAAACGCCCGCTTGTCCTCTCGTGATTGGCTGATCCTTCGGGGCCCAGCTGGGCGGACGTCACCGCGCTGAAACAACGTCCCCGGCTCTTGTCTCCGTAGCAACGCTGTCCGTATTTATTTATTTATTTCAGCGGGATGGAGAGCCAGAGGACATGGTGACATGGCAGTGACAGTTCTGAGTGTGACGGGAGTTCGTGTGATTCAGCGCCCATGTGTGTGTGTGTGTGAGAGGAGCTGTCAGTGAATGACTGGGGAGCAGATGTGACGTTTAGACTAAGCTGTGAATATTTTGTTCTGACATCCAGCATTTCTATTCGACCACCCCACGTTACCAAACAGGTTGCTTCAGTTGTTTTGACTCCAGATTTGACTCCTGTTGAAAAAGGCATGTGACGGGACGCCGAGCTTGTTATTTCTGGGGAGTTAGCGGCTCCTCGTGGCCGGTCGAAGCTCCGTTTATTGCAGCTTTTACAAACTGTCGAGGAAAAATCTCCCGCACCAATCATAGAGGATTCGATTTTTGACGATTTTAACGATTATTCTAATACATAAACCAACACGGGGGTGACACGGTGGTGTGGTGGTCAGCACTCTCGCCTCACAGTGAGAGCTGGGAGTGTGGAGTTTGCATGTTGTCCCCGTGTCTGCGTGGGTTTTCTCCGGGTTCTCCGGTTTCCTCCCACAGTCCAAAGACGTGCAGGTGTTCGGTTCATTGATGACTCTAAATCACCCGTAGGTGTGAATGGTTGTCTGTCTCTGTTCGTCTCTATGTGTCCTGTGATAGACTGGCGTCCTGTCCAGGGTGGACCCCGCCTCACGCCCGATGTCAGCTGGGATTGGCTCCTGCTCCAGCCCCCCCAACATTAAGAGTCAAAACATATTCCATATTGTCAATGCATAAATATTCAGTGCTAGAAATTCGTAGACCTTTTTCCAAGGTCAAACTCAAGCATGTTCGAGCACATTTAAGGTCCATTTTCAAGCTTTTCCAGCACCTTAGGGCTGTGATAAATGACATATTTCTACGATTACACATACTATTTTTATCCCATTAAAAGAGATAGTATTATGCTATAAACTAGGATGAGAAGTTAAATTAAACTTCAAGCATTTTCAAGCACTTATCCAAAATTCAAACCTTGAAAACATTAAAATTTAAGCATTTTCACGGATTTCAAGCACCTGTACGAACCCTGCTTTTCAATTTCAACATCCGATGACACAGATTTACTTCAATACCTTCCACCCCATTAAAAGCAACACAGCATGAGCGTAACAAGCGGATTGGTGGACGGGTCAGTCGCACTATAGCGAGCGTCATTTGCCGGCATCACCCAGATGTGCCGATCCCCGGGACGAAGGAGAAAAGAAGCAGCCTTCATTCTGAACTCTTGGTTTCAGTATTAATGTATTTAACATTCAGTACACACACAAAAAAAGAGAAATATCAGAGCGGTTGAGGCTGTTTTTTTTTGCCAAATGCAATCATCAGTCATTAGCGCTCATTTCTAAAGCGGTGTGTCAAACAGGATCCCTGAATGTGTGTGTGTGTGTGTGTGTGTGTGTGTGTGTGTGTGTGACGATCCATGAATCACTGGATTAAGCCGCCTGCAGCGTCCCTGTAATGACAGCTAATTACGTTATGCAAATTCTGCCGTGATTCTTCTGCATTAGTAAACGGGCGCAGAGTACGCATGTGGGATTAAAGGGAAACAGAAGGGGCTGTGTAGCGTTTTCAGCCTTACTGCCATGTGGTTGTATAACTTACATCAGTGTACATCCAGACTGTCCGGGCTTACGTAACACACGCAGAGGAGGAATTTCATAAAACACACTGAGTGCTTTTTTGACGGTTATTCAAATTCTAAGAAATACTTTTCCAGGACGCTTTCAGATATACTTTTTCTTGCCATTACAGCACAGAAACAAGTGTATTATCCCTTAAAGATGTTGTTTGTTTCTGATCCTATACTCAAAAATCTTTATTCACAAACTAAAACATGCAAAAATCTGTGCCTAAATGTCCTCCTTTCCTCCTGGAACGGAGCTCTTTGCTTTAATCTCCAAGTCATTATGAAAGGTTTTACCCTGAAGCCCCTGTTTGAACTATCTACTTTTTTAAAATTTATTTATACTTAGTATTATTTCAAGTGAAGGGAATTTTCCTGAGCATTAAAGCAAATTCACAGGTCCATTCCCACTCAACTCGTCCATCTTCAGATCTTCACCCTCCTAAGGGTGCACTCAGGGCGCACTCACACTGTCCTTCCGCACCGGGCCTAGTGCGTTTGACCAGTGTGAGTGCAACCGCTCCGCGCATAACTGCGGCCAGCTTGCCGGCCACGTCCCGTTTGGGAGAGGTGGGCTTTTGTAGAGCGCGTTTGCACGTGTAGGAGCACGAGCGTGCGCACGTGTACGAGCACGAGGCCTACGGCAGTTCTGAGGTCATTTCCTGTGCGCCTGTTGGGACGTAGAAAAAAGAAGGATGACCATGCGCGGACATTTAAAACAATGGCGGTGAAAGGTTCACGTTGGTGTGATGCGGAGGTGGAGTGTTTACTGCAGATTTGGTCGATGAAAAGATTCAAAAACAGTCGACAAGACGCACAAAAACTCTGAGGTCTACGGAAAGATCTGGAAACAAAGCCACGCATCGCCATGACGTCATCAATGCGTGTGACGTGTTACGGCGTGATGACGTATAGGCAGCAAGAAGCATTCTCCGAGGCCCAGGTAGTGTGAGTACAAACGGGCCTGGAGGGGGGGACAAGGACCCTAAAGCACGGGGCACGGGACGGAGGCACAGTGGGAGTGCGCCCTGAATCTCTTACTAGTCGAGGTCAATTGTCAATAAGATTTATTTTACCAAATTATGGGATGGCTTTTCCCCTCTGGCAAAGAACTGTTCCTCCATAACACACTATAAAAGAAACTTAAAAGATAATTTAATGGTTGCTTTGTAATTGCTTGTTGTTTGTTTTTTACATATTTGTCCATTTACACATTATATTCTCACTTTCTTTGCTTTTATATTGATGCTATTATGTTTTGTTATTATATATAATTTGCACTATTAACTTGTTATTACTTTATGTAGTTTTATTTTTAACTTTTAAATTCATTTTGTATGTTAATTTTGTGTTTCCTTGTAATATTGTGAAATTTTAACATTATTCAAGCCCACTGGGTTTTCTGCCTCTTCCGTATGGAGAAGAGTCCCTACACAGAAAACAAAGCACCAACAGCGTAGTTAGTGAGCCCAGAGTTTATTAAAAGAGTGTTTTAAAGACTTACCTACTGGCCCCTGTACCAGCTCCTCTCATAGTAAAGTCCATTACAGTGGATTACCAAAGTCAATCCCAAAGGAAGGAGCCCATTGCTGCTTTGTTGTGTGTGTAGGGACTCTTCTCATGCTGCTGCAGAGGTTTGCTGTTATTTTCAGCAGCATTAGTGGTTAAAAAAGACCTTTGAATGCCTTCACCGTGCTGCCACGAGCTAATCACTGTTAGCCACGTCCGGCTGTTAGCATCTCTCCTGGATTTCTCTGTTAATAGTTGTTACGTGAAAACAATCGTCTCAATGCCTTATTTGATGAGTGGAAGTGCAGAAAAAGACAATGGGATGATTTTGCGCCAGAATTGCACTTTACCTCCCTCACTACCTTTCATACAACGCTCTTAAATCACTTCATCTGTTTACATCAGTAACAAATGTAACTAAAACCGTGCTTGCTAGAACATTTCTTTTAGTTCTGTAGAGGAAAAGATGAAGGGATGAGAGAAATAAAAAGAGAGGGGGGGTATACATTAAACAGTCACAAGAGGGAAAACACATCCACTGTTCATATTCCCATTTGTTCCACGTGAGCGGACTGATACGTACTGTACACAACAGAGGCAGCCCGGGGGGGTAACTTCGCATAAACGCTCTATTCATAAATGTCAGAAGCGGCCCGGGCGAACCAGCTACTTTTTGAAACTCTACTCCTCGGAGGCTTTAAAAAGCTCGGAGAACAGAGAGGCCACATTAAAAAGCATTCCGCGGAGCAGGTCGAGGCGCTTCCTGAAGCCGGGAATAAGAGACAGCGGAAATGTATCTTTGGCGTGCGACCAGCTGGAAGGGGAAGTCAAAAGAAATCTGTCCATCCTCTGTGCTCGGTTAATTCAAAAGATGCAGGACTGATGGCCTGGGGGGGACGGAGGAAGGTGGTGTTGGAGGAAATGGGTCAGAGCAAGGTGAAAATTTAGGGCTTTAGGGCGCACTCACACTGTCCATCCGTACCGTGCCCAAACAGGTGTTATGGGAAAGCCTAGTTCATTTGACCAGTGTGAGTGCAACTGTACCGCGCCTAGCTTCTGCATGGTTGCCGTCCACGGCCCGTCTGAGAGAGGTGGGCTTTTGTAAAGCACGTTTGCACATGTATGAGCACGAGCGTGCGCACGTGTACGAGCACGAGGCCTACGGCAGCTCTGAGGTCATTTCCTGTGCGCCTGCTGGGACATAGAAAATAGAAGGAGGGACCATGCACGGACATTTCAAACAATGGCGGTGAAAGGTTCACGTTGGTGTGATGCGGAGGTGGAGTGTTTACTGCAGATTTGGTCGATGAAAAGATTCAAAAACAGTCGACAAGACGCACAAAAACTCTGAGGTCTACGGAAAGATTTGGAAACAAAGCCACGCATCGCCATGACGTCATCAATGCGTGTGACGTGTTACGGCGTGATGACGTATAGGCAGCAAGAAGCATTCTCCAAGGCCCAGGTAGTGTGAGTACAAACGGGCCTGGAGGGGGGGACAAGGACCCTAAAGCACGGGGCACGGGACGGACGCACAGTGGGACGGCGCCCTTAATTTACATGGTGACTTAAGGGAGAGGTGGTTTCAGAACACGTTTAACTACTTTTTTGTGTTATAGGTTTTTGACATTGTACTTTTCAATATGCAAACGAGGCATTATCTTATGAAATATGAGCTAATTTGCATACATGTGGATAAAGCCGGGTCTAAATGTCTTGGTTCATTTTGTTAAAATATTAAGAGACAAACGTTTTTACAGATATCTCTTTTTATCGCTCCATAAATCAGGAAAATAATGGATTTTCTTCATGTTTTTATGAATAATATGTTGCATAAATCAGGCTTTGAATGATAAATGAACCAAACCCTCTGTAAAAACATTCAGAATATAGATATTAACAGAGTTTTGTGGAGATTCATTTTGAGAAAACGGCCTTTAAAGATACATTTTAACACTACAGGTGAACGGGGTGAAACACATAAATCAGTTTCACACACAAGTGTTTCTGAAATCTTCTTAAATATGCAAATGAGGCATTAACTTATGTAAACTTTTGGTGAATTTAGGAGAAATCTACAGACACAAACAGACAAAGTGAAGTCCAATAAACACCTAAATGTGTATTTTAGATGTTTTTCTTTCCATTAGTGTGAAAGAAGAAATGTTACAGAAGCAAAACAGCCCCAAAATCTCAAAACCAGGGCCTGAGAAACACAACGTTCGTGCCTGAGGTGCCCCCCCTTTAATCGAAAAACAGGAAAAAGACACAAAAAGGGGGGAGATGGTGCGTTCTTGCTGCTTGGACAAACATCTTTAATCAGTAACGTTGGCTCTGCAGGGGTGACTAAACTGTCGAGCACACACTCTGTGTTTCCATCTGGTATAATCTGAGGAATCCAAGTGTGACAAATGCCTGACATGCCTCGCTTCAGCGTCGGACATCAGCTGATATTGATCTAACAGCGAGGACTGAAAGGACGGCCTCAACTGCCTGAGCTGTTTTCAAAGCTGCGTTCATCTCATAAGGAAATAAATGTGGAGAGATAATGAGTTCATTTACGTTCATTTGCATATGATGGATAATTAAAGGAACACGTCACCGGTGGAAACGTTAATCTGTATTGAAAGAAAAGGCGAAAAAGTGACTTTATGGTGCTTGTGGATTGAAAACACAACTCCCATAATGCACCACGTCCTCGTCAGTGACAAGCACGTCACCTGCCTCGGCTGTAGACGCCTCCTGTTCCCCCTCTTTGCTTTATCGTGGGACGCCACGAACATCTGATTCCAGCATCAGATCCTCAAAACCCCCCTCTTCCATTGTCGTTACTTCACCAGTTTTCTCCATAGCGCCTGTTAACTTAGCTCAGTGTAGCTTAGCTTAGCTTAGCTTAGCTTAGCTTCCAAGTAAGATGGCGGATGTTAATTCCGGCAGGTGAATACCCGCCCTCTGATCTGTAACAGGTCTGTAGCGTCACCCCCATCCGGCTGTTAAGTCTGACGTAACACCCTTTCAAAATAAGATCTCCAGATCCAAACGCTGTTTGAGTGAGGCGTGAGGGCGGTTATAGCTAACACTGCTGCTGCTGCTGATCCAGCTCGCTGTTTGGCTCATTTTCTGTAACCAGTGCAGCGTGAAATAAGTAAGCTATCCAGCTAAACAGCCAGCCAGATGTCTGCTAGTTTATCTGGCTAAGTCCACCGTGATCTCAGGCTAAACTGGTTACAGAAGCATGTAAAAATGGCCGCTGCTCCGGACGGAAACATTAGCAGCCAAGGATGTGTGAATATAATACGTTTTTTTTTAGTTTTTTTTAGTGCAAAACAATTGATAAACCCGTTCCACTGTAACCGTTCTTCTTTTTTAGCACAAATATCACTGAATTGAGTACGAAGTTGAGTTTTGTCCGATGGGGATTAGCTGCGGTTAGGAGAGTCTCGTCTGTGTGAGTGTGTGTGTGCACGTATAAGTCCTGTATCAGGTCTCACTGTATTTCTTTTTGACTGTGTATTATGTATTCCATTATATGTATATGTATATGATTCATCTCAAGGGGCGATCCTGAATAAATAAATCATAAATGATATTCTGACCAAAGGTCGAGCGGTTGTGTCCCCAATGACGTGATGCGCTGTGAGGCTGGGACGTCTCTATTTCAGCCTCCTTGTTGAAATTAAAGTGAAGTTAACATTAGAGGTAACCTTTGAGAGAAAGACTCCCTTTAAACAACCCTTGCTGCTGTTGTTGCAGTAATCTAAACCTTGAGGAGATCGGAGAAAGTGTGGGAAAATAACAAGCTCACAGCTCAAGTGTGGTATGGCTTAATGAAATCCCGGAGGGGAGTCGATACCACACTATAAATGAGCGCACGGCGGTTTGAGGATCTCTGTAGCATCTGCTTCAAGGTTGAACTACTCTTCATATTGTTTATGAACAATATTTTTTATAACCAGTGCATTTGCTGCTAATATCTTTAAATGAGATTAGAAATGGGGTCTCATGCATACACTCCTCTATCACGCTTTGTATAAATATGTGTAAAAACCATTGAAATACCTGACAAAGCAATGAAAGTGAAGGTATTTTGTCACACTGGTGCAAAATAAAAGCACTATTGTCATAAAGCAGTGTTGCTCACGGCCTAATAGAGATAAGAGAGATCTTAAAGAGATAGCTGAGACTCTGGGCGATAGCTTAATATGATAATTTATCGTCTTTCAAAGGAATTAATATTGTGAGAAATCCTCCTGAGATTTCGTGATGCACAGTTACGTTGGCTAAATTGGAAATAACAAGCACTTTAACGTTATCATTTGATAAATCTTTCTTCAAAGGCACCGGACTGCACTGACATTTTACCTCACAGAACACAGGGGTTGTTGGTCTACCGTGCCCCGTGCTTTAGGGTCCTTGTCCCCCCCCTCCAGGCCCGTTTGTACTCACACTACCTGGGCCTCGGAGAATGCTTCTTGCTGCCTATACGTCATCACGCCGTAACACGTCACACGCATTGATGACGTCATGGCGATGCGTGGCTTTGTTTCCAAATCTTTCCGTAGACCTCAGAGTTTTTGTGCGTCTTGTCGACTGTTTTTGAATCTTTTCATCGACCAAATCTGCAGTAAACACTCCACCTCCGCATCACACCAACGTGAACCTTTCACCGCCATTGTTGTTGTTGTTAAATGTCCGCACATGTTTTTTTTTTCTTGCTCGTGCTCGTACACGTGCGCAAGCTCGTGCTCGTACACGTGCGCAAGCTCGTGCTCATACATGTGCAAATGCGCTCTACAAAAGCCCACCTCTCTCAAACGGGCCGTGGACGGCCAGCTGACCGCAGCTACATGTGGAGCGGTTGCACTCACACTGGTCAAATTCACTAGGACAGTGTGAGTGCGCCCTAAGAATGTTTGTATCAATGGAGTCTGGTGGCTTTGAAGCAGAGAATCAGTTATCCAACTGTAAATGCTGTGAAAATATTCAAAATATAGCGTACACTTAAACTGATATTGACCTTTTTAGGTATCTAAAATACGTTTAGCTGCAAACTATCCCTTTAAAAAGTCTAAAAATCCTCCTTCGCAGCTTTTAGACCTAGAAACTCTTCAGTGAAACAAACATTTTAAAGCACAACAACACAATGATATGCCTCCGACACCACGGCGATAACAAGTGCCTCTTTCTGCTCTGCTTGTGTCTGTGGGGGCTGTAAACTAAACTTCCCACTACCACCGGCAGCAGCAGCAGCAGCAGCAGCAGCAGGACGCCTGGGTCCACCTGGCAGTGCAGAACGCCAACTGCTGATTGGCTGCCATGCCAGCGTGAGAGCGCAGCAGAACAGTCTGTTCTGACCTGTCTCTCTATCTGGCAGACCATCATAAACAACCTCTCTCTCTCTCTCTCTCTCTCTCTGTGTGAGTTACCTCTTGTGCCGCTGTCGAGTTGCTCCCATGGGAGCAGAAGTGACACTTTTGCTCACACACACACACACACACACACACACACACACACACACACACACACACTCGACGGTGGCACTTGATAGGGAAACAGAGAAACAATCTGTTTATTTCTGCCGCCCTCTAAAAAAAGCACATCATCAGTCATCTGAGCTTGTTGTTGCGGCTCATTTCTCACGCTAACTTTACGTGCAAACGAGTAAACAGTGAGGTGCCGTCACTGAGGAGGATCGTCTCTCTGAGCAACACTGTGACCCTGTGAGCTGAAGACGCTGCTCTCCCACCGCGGGTTTCACGCTAAAGCACAACATTGTTTAGATAAAAAACATGGCCTCCTTACGTAACAGCTCTGTCTATCTTCACACATCTCCACCGGTATGCATTTGTGTACCGGGGGTAATAATTCACCCTCAATGGCAGCGGAGTTAACTCCTAGCTAACAGGCTGGTGTTTACATTACACTGGAGCCGTGGGCCTCTGAGGCCTGTGTCTCATCACAGCACACTACGCTGGAGGATCACAGCGTAGGCCCTGACAAGCAGACTGGAAATAACCAAATACTAATGTGCAACAAAGTGCCAACACCTCAGGATTGTTCACTGTATAAATACCACCCATGATATCATCCTGAAAGATGTACTGCCAAGCTCCTTCCACTGAAGTTAAGGCCAGTGTGGTTCAAGTCTAATATTCTTCTTTAGTACAAAAGAGCAGCACTGACGTAAAGGTGTCACCAGGCGGACGCCGTTCGCTGGTGGCTAGTGTTATCGCCATCCGGACGGATCTGATCTGCCGCAGTTTCCGGTCTTTTCGTGGTGCTTTTACTGAGTTATCGCCACCGAAATGCATCTCATCTCATCTCATCTTCAGCCTCTTATCCGGGGTCGGGTCGCGGGGGCAGCAGCTTTAGCAGGGGACCCCAAACTTCCTTTTCCTGGGCCAAATTAACCAGCTCTAACTGGGGGATCCCAGATTAGTAGAATAAAGTGACGTTGGTGAGAGGAGGCAGTAAGAAAGTTTGGGGCGACGCTCAGGTGGTGGCTAACATTAAAAATGGAAATTAATAACACGTTACAGTGTGTTTTGGAGCTGTTAAAACATGTGCTTTTATTGTGAAAGGACTGAAGTACGGTCCCAGATGTTTTGACAACCTTGATGTTAACGTGGACGACCAGGAGATCGGGGTGTCCGACTTGGGCCGAGAGGAGCACACGGCTAACTCACCGGTGTTAGCGTCCTTTTGACCACTCTTGTTCACACAAATATAAATTAAACCATTTAAAGGACATTTGGTTAGGAAGATAAGAAGTTAGACTTTATTTTTACACCATTAAATCAACTCTAAACGTGACACCATCATTAATATTTGCAGGTTAAACAGGAAGTTTGGATAGAATTTAATAAATGTCAGACTAGTGACACAGATCCGTGACGTTTCTGACATTTTACAAGCTGGCAACCACCGCATCAGCCTTTTGTTGCTGAATCTGAAAATACGGTCGCCATTTTTAGTTCCTATTTTGAGTAATAAGGAAACCACAGAGTTATACGCAAGCTTAAAGGCAAATTTCCTATATTTTCTTATCTGGTTTGATGGATGTGTCCCCAGTAAACGCAACGATGTGCGCTTGCGTTGTCTTGCAAGTCAGCGTCGGTCACTGATGCAACATATACTTAAAGTTATTTATTTTGCCACTGATGGTAACCAAAGGCAAGAGTTGGTTGTCAATGGCAACCGGGCAACTGTTACTGTCGAGCACGTGCTTGGATAAAATGACAAATGACTAACAAACAACGATTACATAAGTGAATGAGTGCATTTGAAATCAAGTCAAAACATGAATAAGCACTCAAAACCCTATTTATAGAAAAACGCATGATGTTGTTGATGAGTAAATCTTAATGAGAGTCATTTTGTTGTTGTTTTCTGCCACTGGAAGGATCATAAATAGGTGTTTTTAACATTTATAATGAGGATTACTCTCATTTTTAATCAATGAGTCCTTTTTATTAGATTACTTTAATATGTGAAGGCTATTTTGTTTAAGGTAATGCACGGCAGTGTTTCACAGTTCATTGCAATTTGTAGTGTGTTAACATACATCCTCCACATCACAACAGATGTTAATAATCATACAAACATTCAAATGAATACGGTGATGTTGCTTCCAACTACAGTCGACGGCGTGCGAGACTGTACGCGTGATAAATCACTTAATTTATAACTTATTATTACAGAGCAGTTGTAGAGGAGCAAGCTGCTGCAGAAAGCACCCTTTAACCTCACAGCTGTCCGTGCTGGTGTGCCGTGAGCCCGCTGTGCAGAAACATGTGCACAATCACAGATAACCACACACACACACACACCCACACACACACCCACACACACACCCCAGTGTGAGCTCACGCTAAACACCGTCGTACACACAGTTCTCTCACGCACAAATACACGAGGAGAAAGACAGAGCGTGCACGAGGCGGTCTGCAGGGAGGGGACAGGCAGAGGACAGATGATGGAGAAGGACGGGGGACGGGGGGGGGGGGGGGGTAGCAGGTGGACGCTAACAACAAAACGGACAGCGTGCCAAGCTGCCGGTCCCGGCCGACGCCAAAGTGTATTCTAATGTGATTTCTCATTACATAACAGAAGCTGGCACACGGCAGCTCCACTCCACGCTGCTGCTCGGGAACATACACACACATGAAAACACACACTCACACAACTGCAGCAGCAAGGCTCTGGTGATCACAGACTAGTTTTCACCTCCATATATATATTTACAAGGTGTAATGTTACAGTAACGGCAGCTTTAAGGCAGAAAGTACACATCAGAGTTGAATTGAGTGAGTGTCATTGTCAGCAGGGATACATGCTAACTGGAGCTGGACTGGAAATAGACTATTTCTACGAGGGTTGTGCTCCGATGTTGCACCGATACGACTCAAAGACATGAATTTAAATCTGCTCGTTGGTGCTTGAGGATCTTTAAGCGCTGTAGTGAAATTAAACATCATGTTCAGCTTGATATATGATGCTTAAATAAAGAATATAAAGAATAAATCGCTGTATGACACCATTTTTAAACCTCCCCAAGCATCGTTTTCTACATTATACTGTTTGTTTTGTAAAAAAGTTTTCATATGGTGCATATCGGGAAAAAATATACACCGACACCGATGGAAACCACATCTCTACGATGAGATGATATCGGCCAACCGATATACCGCTGTGGCTCTAATGCGAACCATTTCCAACCTGGGCACTCGATTGGTTTGCTGCTCGTTTATTAGAAATGAGCAAATCAGTGCCGAACACTCCAGATATCATTCATGAAGTGATTGTATTAATTTGGTTTATTTAAGTACCTTTACAGATATCACTCCAGTGTGTAAGGACATAAAAAACGACTGTGAAATCTGCCTCACCTTGCTTTTTGGCTGCTTTTAATGTTCTGCATTTATCTAAATGATTTCAAAGAGGTTTTTTTTTAACATGACAATAAATATGAAAATACAGGGGGATCATTATAAACCTCCAACCTGTGCATATAACAATTTAAAGCAGCACAAGGCGACTTTCAGTTCAAAGTATGAAGGCTGAACTTGCTTTCACTCTGATCATTTTCAGCACATTGTGTAATCAGACCTACATTTGTCTGTGTATGTGCTGGGAGGTGCATATGGGAGCAGCCAGAGGCCACATATCCAGATCTCCCGGTGCATAAAGAAAAGCCCCGGCATAAAGGGTTGTTTCTCTATGCATGTCCAGTACAGACGCACAGTGAGATGCATAAGAGCAGTATAGTAAGAGCAGCTGTAGTGTGTGAGGGGGATTAAACGGTGGTTATATAACCGGTGACCTGCAGTGGAGGCCTGTGATCCTGGCACAGCGGAGCACAGCGGCTTAAGAGAGGCTTACCTCTGCAAATGACTCACTCCAACCATAAACTGACATCATCCTCACAACACACGTAACATTATCAGTGAAATGACATCTGTGTTATTAAAAAAATATTTAAAAAAACAACACATTTCTGCCTGGGAGGAATCATAGCTCCTGCAAAACCTGTCAACTGCAGATTACGCACGTCTACAGCGTGAAATATAACCTTTAAAACACTGATGAACTTTGAATAACTTCAGCATCACATGACCCATAAAGCAGCAGTTTATTAATTGTATTATTAGGATTATTTACAGGGCGTTTGGTGTCACCACCCACCGAGCATTTAGATGACAGGGAGACCACACACACGCACCAGTTTCTGTATTACTGGGGGGGAAAAAGGGCCATTTGGTATATTATGCATGTCTAATATCATATTTAACACCAGCCGATTCATAAAACACATTAACTAGCGTGTTATGAGCTCAACAGCCCTGTTAATAAATACATAATTATATAAATAATACCACATAAACGTTAAATTGCCTGATTTTTGAATGGGGTTCGGTGAGATAACGCGCTCTCTCCGTCTCTTACCTTGGCTTGGTTTATGAGGAGCCCCACGAAAGTTGACACCAGCACCGAGCCGGACATGCTGCCTTTCCTCCGCATCTCCTGCTTCAGGAACGGGAAAGCGGCGGCCGGCGGCTCCTCGGGCACGGTCACCGTGTAGGACTGTCGCATGCTCGGCATGCTGGCTGGCGGAGGGACGGAGCCGCGTTATTCGGGCGACACGGGTCTTTCTTATCCGAGCGCTCCTTGCTCTGTCGGTCGCTGTGGTGTTTTCTATTATAACAGGAGGGAAATATAGGCTCCCTGCCTCTTGTCATTCATTCAGATAACGGCACCAACCTGCACAAATCCCGACCTGTGGCTCTCCCTTTAAATCACTCTCGTTACACTATAATAACAACCCGACATGCAGCCTTTAAAAAACGACAAAAACGCGCTCCTGACTGCGTGCGGGTTCAATAGAGTTCGGTCTGTAAATGGAAATACATGCACAAATGTGTTCCCATTCCGTTTTTACAGGACAGGAGATCCGCCCCTTTTCTGGCTCGGGTGGATGTAGAAATAAAAAAAAAAAAGAAAAGAAAGTCAGCCTACAATAAACGTCAGAGACCGCCCCCGGACGCGCCGTGCACGTCAGAGCGCGTCCCCTCTGCGCGCCGCTGCACAACCTGAAGGACTCACATCTGTGGTCCAAGGAGACTCACCTCCAGAAGGACCAGGGCGCACAGCAGACACATGTCACACAGAGGAACAGTGTATACTCTATCCATGCTGTTTACAACAGGGCTGTGGCTCACTACAGTCTTCACCCAGTGGCTCTAGAATTAGATTCTGTGGTCCTCCAAAGGGGTCTTTAATGAGGTGCACCAGCAACAGTAAAGACACTGGTTTACCTGCATATATAAGAGGATAAGTGAGGATGGCTTCTGCAGTTATAGATTTAACCGGAGTTATGCAAGTAAAGGCGTTTTGTGAGCCTGAACGCTCAAAGGTCAACATCAAATACGCCTCAAAAGCACCAGACTATGAGTTAATGTACAGCATTTATGTTGAGGATGACTCTCATTTTAAACCAATAAGTAATTTGTAGTAGATGACTTTTCCATGTTAAGACTATTTGGGGTTTTCTCCGGGTTCTCCGGTTTCCTCCCACAGTCCAAAGACGTGCAGGTGTTCGGTTCATTGATGACTCAAAATCACCCGTAGGTGTGAATGGTTGTCTGTCTCTGTTCGTCTCTATGTGTCCTGTGATAGACTGGCGTCCTGTCCAGGGTGGACCCCGCCTCACGCCCGATGTCAGCTGGGATTGGCTCCATACCCCGCCCCCCCCCCCCCCCGCGACCCAACAGGGACAAGAGGTTCAAGATGGATGGATGGACGACAGTGTAACAGTTCATTGCAATATGTAGTGTGTTTACATACTGTACATGCGCCACATCACAACTGATGTTAAAAATCATGCAAATATTCAAATGAATGAAACCGACATAAAATCACCTTTTCACAGTTTGCCTAGTTGGAGGTCCAAAACTTTGGACTTCCCATGACGCTTGAACGCAGCATGAGCAGCGCAGGTGAAACAGAGCGAGGATTTTCGGACCGAATAAAATGATTTGTCAGACTTTTATCAGAAATATGAGAATTGAATATTGATGAGTTTCAACACCGGGTGGATTTCTTTTACGTTTTAGTGCCGTACGCTTATGAGGAGCAATTTAAGATTAGAAAGAAAGAGGTAAGAGGGCTGCACGGTGATGTAGTGGTTAGCACTGTCGCCTCACAGCGAGAAGGTTCCAGTTTCGCATCCCAGCCTGGGCCCTTCTGTGTGGAGTTTGCATGTTGTCCCCGTGTCTGCGTGGGTTTTCTCCGGGTTCTCCGGTTTCCTCCCACAGTCCAAAGACGTGCAGGTGTTCGGTTCATTGATGACTCTAAATCACCCGTAGGTGTGAATGGTTGTCTGTCTCTGTTCGTCTCTATGTGTCCTGTGATAGACTGGCGTCCTGTCCAGGGTGTACCCCGCCTCACGCCCAATGTCAGCTGGGATCGGCTCTAGCCCCCCGCGACCCCGACAGGGACAAGCGGTTGAAAATGAAAGAAAGAGGTAAGAGTTGCTTTAAGGCTGAGTATCCAAATGGTTTACTCAGAAATGAGTCATGAAGAAGCAACGACAGAGCGATAGCTGAAGAGACCATTAATCGAAAGAACAGACCTTGCTACAAAAAAAAAGATAGAACAGCTCATCTCTCCTTCTTTAAATACATTTTGTTGATCGCTAGCGCCCGAAAAACATACAGCATCCACAAACACATTGCATCAGTGTTTTTTAAGTCAGGTGACACACGGGAGTGAGCTATGAGCACTTTAGCAACATGCTGTTTACATCGAATGAGAGTTAGAGCATTTCGACATTTGGGAGAGTCCAAAATAGACTCGATGAGGTGTGGCGTGTTACAGGGCCGCTGACTACAAGCACCTGATGACTTGGTGAAGGTCTTGATAACAGAAGGTCTAAGTGTGGGCGGACTCTGTCCAAGAATGGGCGTTTTTGGAGGGTTTTTTATTACAAAAGAGAGAAATTTAGGAGCTAATTAATAAGAAAAGAAAACAGGACGTGCTGTGCCTCACCTCCCACTCACGGGCAGTCCAGCTCAGGGTCACCACAATACCAAAGAGGCAAAGCTGCTGCTATGTGTTCGTGAAAGCCAGCCCCTTTACTTTTAAACGATGAGCCGCTGACCGTGTCGATGCAGCACGCACGTCTGTACTTGTCTCGAGAGAAAGGATTGACGTGCACAGTGGGTTTAGGGAGCGGGGGATTTTAGCTGTGCGGCGTGAAAGGAGAGCAAAATGTCCCCGGGCTCATGCGGTGTGTACACAACAAATAGCCAAGGAGCACATTCCTTCACTGGGCTAAATATGTGTGTGTGTGCGCGCGTCTATGTGTGTGTGTATGTGGCTGAATGTCTAAATCCTTGAAGGTGGAAAACTACAACGTGAAGGGGCAAAGAGTCCATGTATGTGTGAAGCAGTGTGGTATAGAAAAATGGGACAAAGGCTGTCTCTGAGCAACGCTATCTAGGAGAAGTCAGAGTACAATCGTCAGGGGATAGCTGCTCTATTCCCTACGCTAAATTAGGCACCGGCAATCTCGTCACTCAAGGGTTTCAATTTAACCTACAACATGTTCCTTTTGAAGGGCACACGTGAACCCGTATTCTACATTCCTACAAGGTGCACAGCATCTGTTAAGTCGCTGTGAAATGCTGACGTTACGTCATTGGTAGTATGTGGGAGAGTTGAGGAGAGTATATGTGGGAGCTTTCCAGAACAGAATGAAGTCTTCTGTTCAGGAACCGTTCAGCTGGACATCAGATGCAGTCTGAAGTTGGCTGCAACATCATTACGCTGGCAAGATGAACAAGCTAGGTGCTGATCTGCTCATGATAAGAAAACGTGGGCTCAAGGCCTGGTCCACACGAACACGGGTAATTTCGCAACCGAACTTCCCGTCCACACCACCGGTGCGATAAAAAATATCTCTGACCACATGAAACCTCAAAAATCCACCTCAAACACTATCATGTGCATGCCGAAGCAGTAGGTGGTGATAGCGCTCCTAACAGGAAGGCCATTTCAGCCAATCACAAGGCTGGAAAAATTCATGACAATAAAATAAATACAACAATGTTGAACCGAGGCCGGGCCTAATTCTGGCCTTTTTTAACCATGTGTAATCATGTGTTTTTGTGCGTCTTGTCGACTGTTTTTGAATATTTTCATCGACCAAATCTGCAGTAAACACTCCACCTCCGCATCACACCAACGTGAACCTTTCACCGCCATTGTTTGAAATGTCCGCGCATGGTCCCTCCTTCTTTTTTCTATGTCCCAACAGGCGCACAGGAAATGACCTCAGAACCGCCGTAGGCCCTTGTGCTCGTACACATGTGCACGCTCGTGCTCGTACACGTGCAAACGTGCTTTACAAAAGCCCATCTCTCCCAAACGGGCAATGGCCGCCAAGCATACTGCTCCTAGGTGTGGTACGGTTGCACTCACACTGGTCAAACGAACTAGACTTTAGCCGTAAAACCTGCTTGGGCATGGTACGCATGGACAGTGTGAGTGCGCCCTAAGAGGCTTTAATTTGATTCGGGGTCAAGATGTCATTATTGATACTGGTACATCCATGAAATAGGTGCAGTATTCGTGGAATGTAAAAATAGCTGCACACTGACCCACAAACCCAATCAGGCAAACTCATAATAACAGCTTACAAATCTGGGCTACTAAAGTATTAACCAGTTATTTCAATGTACCAGACTGTGTGTTTTTGTTTTTTTGAATCAAACCGTAAGCTGTCTGAACAAGGTGGCGAACCTAAATATGCTGTTGACCCAACAGAAAGTCTAGACACAAAAGCCCGAGCAGAAAAACTTTGGGGGCAAAATCAGCCTGACTCAGGGGAAGCCGCCCTCGCCTGACTTGGTTGTTTGCTTTATTGGAGCCAAAGGGCAAAAGTGTGAGTGAAAGGTTGGCATTGGCCCTTTATTTAGAGGTAAAACAGAGGTGAACAAACCCGTAATGCTGCCGATAATACCTCAATGCACAGAAACACAGTACACAACTGGTGCAAAGTTTGGGTAATCCTCTTCCAAATGACAGTGTGTGAGTTCAGTTGTGACTCAGGTTGAGTTCGCTATATAAACATATATAACGTTGACTTTTGCTTTGACCCATCCATCCCCTACAACCCTTACCTGCCTTTGTAAACTGTCTAAGAGCTAACCTGCTAATACAAGACAACAGTTGGTTAACAAACTGCGCTGTATTTAAAACAAACTGTATTTAAAAAAGGTCAAAGACGTGCACGAGATGCTTGAAAGTGCTGCGCGAGGAACGGGTGACGAATAAAATAAATGCATTTATCAGGATTACAGAAGCACAACAACCTCTGTAAATCTAAATCTCACGTTTGGTAAAGCCGTATAAATGTTATTTCTTGTTCTGATTTGAATATCAAGCATGAGAATCAGGGAAAACAACAACAACAACAACAACAACAGTCATGTTAACCAGCTTGTCTTAATCATAAACACGATGACACAAAGATGAGCAGGGCCATGAGGCACCAGCAGCTGCCATCTCCGTGTTGTGTAAGCTTCTGAGAAACGATCTCAGGACTGGGTTTAACTTGATTTGACGACACAGTTTACTCTTTTTAAGGTTTAAACATTTCATATACAACAGCAGAGGCGAACCGGTGTTCATTTAAGTTGTTCTCCAGTGATTCTGCATCAACTGGGAACCTTGAAAAACGACTGCAGGAGCCAAAAGTGGTATAGCCTTTATTATTATTTGTCTATCCCGCGCACGCTTGTTTCGTAATTGGCATTTCCGTTAATTAACACCTGGGTTTCACAGTATTTCACCTGTTCAGTTTCAGCGTTGAGTGGGGTTGTGTATTTTATGTTGACCGTTTGGTTTTGTTGCTTTTCATTCATTTCCACTTCGTCTGATTTTGTTTTCATGTATAAAATTTTGGTTCAATAAACAATCAATAATTATCTTGGATTAATCATCAAACACAGAAATATTAGAACCTTTAAATGCTGGATTACTAAGATTTCACTTAATTGTCACTAATATTTAAAACAGTATATTTTGTTATATTGGAAAATTAAAGAGACAACTGGCTTTCTGATATCAATTATTTACTATTATTAAAATATATATTAAATCTAACTAGTCATTAATACGTTGTTGTGAATGATAAAAGTGATTAAAGGTAGTTGCAAGGGACGGTTGATTAATTGATTATTCAACTATTTTGACGATGGATTCATCTTTTAAGTCATTTTTAAAGTTAAATGATGAAAACGTTCTGGTTTCAGCTGCAACGGTGAATTTTCTGTAGTCTGTTGGTTGTTGGTTGTTGCTTGGGCATCGTTTGACATTCGCTGGAATCATACAGACAATTTCCTTTGATCATTTAATCAATAAATCAATAACATAATGATTGACGGTTGCAGCCCAAATGATGGATGCTGTGTTGGACGGCTGACCTAACAGGACATGATGAGAGGTCACTGTGGTCACAGGAGACGTCATCATCGGTTCATCAGTCATGAGATCAGTTATGACAGATGAACCTAAAAATGTGTCAGCCAACACGCACAGAATGGATGCGTCTGAATGCAATAATGGACTCACCCACTTTACTTTAACTTCCATTACTTTCGGTCGACTCGCACACCTTCACAGAGCTATACAGAAACCGTAGAGCTCATTCATCAACACGTTTACATCTTTATGTTCACTGTGTGCACAAGATTGCTGGATTAATACTGAATATAGTAACCACAATATTAATCCGTCAGATTTACTCCAGGTAGGGTATGAGTCCTTACCCCAAGTGAAGGAGTTCAAGTAGCTCGGGATCATGTTCACGAGTGAGGGGACGATGGAGCGTGAGTTTGGCCGGAGAATCGGAGCAGCGGGGGGCGGAGCTGCAGTCGCTCTACCGCACCGTTGTGACGAAGAGAGAGCTGAGGAAGGCAAAGCTCTGGATCTACCGCTCAGTCCTGGTTCCTACCCTCACCTGTGGTCATAAAAGCTGGGTCAGGACCCAAAGAACCAGGTCACGGGTACAAGCGGCTGAAATGTGTTTCCTCAGGAGGGGGGCTGGAGTCTCCCTTAGAGAGAGGGGGAGAAGTTCAGCATCCGTGAGGAACTCGGAGTAGAGCCGCTACTCCTTTGCGTTGAAAGGAGCCAGTTGAGGTGGTTCAGGATCATCTGGTAAGGATGAACCCTGGGCGCCTCCCTAGGGAGGTGTTCCAGGCACGTCCAGCTGGGAGGAGGCCTCGGGGAAGACCCAGGACCAGGTGGAGAGATTAGATCTCCACACTGGCCTGGGAACGCCTCAGGATCCCCCAGTTAGAGCTGGTTAATGTGGCCCGGGAAAGGGAAGTTTGGGGTCCCCTGCTAAAGCTGCTGCCCCTGAGACCCGACCCCGGATAAGAGGTTGAAGATGAGATGAGATGATAATTGCCTTTTAAGTGAATATCTATCAAAGAGTGAGTTAAAACAATAGAAAAAAAAGAACAAAAAGTCAACACACGTAGTGAACATGAACTTGACAGATGGTGGCTCTGAAAGAACAGGCTCACCTGCAGTTACACCTTACCACCACAGAGGCCGCTAGAAACAACGTATCTCAAATCTTACGGATTACAACTTTAAAGATAGATTTGTTGCTGCTCATGGGGGAATTGTTGGGTCAGAGTGTGGTTTGACCTTCTCTACATGTCAAGTGTCTTGGGATAACTTTTGTTATGATTTAGCACAGTAAATATAATTGAATTGAATTAAATTCATGAAATAAAATATATAATGACAATTTGTCCGTCACTGCTGGTGCCTGGTGATGATAAAAATGATTTTATCAGTCAATCAGTCAATCAACTCACTGTTAACGTTGTAAGATGAAACACATTCGTCCCCTTACGAATAAAAAAGATTAATAAATAATGAAATGCATATGGCCTTACTTGCAGCTTACAACGGCTAATGTTAGCCAACCTTAAACAGATATTCCTGCAGAAACGACCTCACCGTGTCATTTCACTTCTTCTTCTTTACTTGTGCTGCAGTTATGTACATTTACAAGAGTCTCATAACTGTCACTTGTGGTTGCTGTTTAACAAACATGTTGCAAAAGTCTACACTTTGCCATTGTGTAAACACATAGCACAATAACATGCTCGGCACCCTCACTGGTTTCTGCAGACTGTGCTCCTCAGTGCAGATGCCCTGCCCCCGGGGGGAAGAGGGTGATTAAATGTGCCTGGAGGTTAATCAACAGTACAAACAGCCCAGCTGGTGACCTCCAGTTAAAGCCCTCTACTTCTCAATCCGTGCATGATGGACGGGTGTTGATTATCTGACGGGTTAAATAAGAATAAAAATCAAGTTTAAACTTGCCAACTCCACTTTAGAAACCTGCATCACCTACACTGATACTGATGCATGAACATTAGCTCATGGTGCGTGGTTAATATCAAACATCTCGTTGTGTTTCACAGTTATGACCTGCATACTACATTATAAAAGTGCTATTTATTTTAATTATTTAATCCAGTGTTCCCCAAATAGACTGATGGTTGATCTTCACCTTTGACTAGAAGAGCCCAGGACTTGATAACGTGCACGTAAGGTCACGCTAGTCACTGAATGGAGACTTGTATGAGCTAAACAAGGAGCACCTGACTGGTGAGGAAATGTACGGCTGCCTGAGTTTATTTGTACCACATGACAACAGGCAGCCCGCCACAACACCAGTTAGTTAAAGGGTAATTCCAGTGCAAAATCATCCCATGGTCTTTTTACATTCATCAAATAAGCCATCAAGACAGTTTTTTTTTTGTGTAACAACCATTAATCCAGGAGAGTTGCTAACAGCCGGACGTGGCTAACAGTGGTTAGCTCGGGACAGCACGGTGAAGGCATTCAAAGGTCTTTTTTAACCACTAATACTGCTGAAAATAACAGCAAACCTCTGCAGCAGCATGAGAAGAGTCCCTACACACAAAACAAAGCACCAATGGGCTCCTTCCTTTGGGATTGACTTTGGTAATCCACTGTAATGGACTTTACTATGAGAGGAGCTGGTACAGGGGCCAGTAGGTAAGTCTTTAAAACACTCTTTTAATAAACTCTGGCTTCACTAACTACGCTGTTGCTGCTTTGTTTTGTGTGTAGGGACTCTTCTCATGCTGCTGCAGAGGTTTGCTGTTATTTTCAGCAGTATAAGTGGTTAAAAAAGACCTTTGAATGCCTTCACCGTACTGCCCCGAGCTAATCACTGTTAGCCACGTCCAGCTGTTAGCAGGTCTCCTGGATTTCTCCGTTAATAGTTGTTACACGAAAAAATCTCTAGGTGGCTTATTTGATGTATGTAAGTGCCGAAAAAGACCATGGGATGATTTTGCGCCAGAATTGCACTTCATTATTGTTAAAGCTTTATCTTCCATTTGGGGTTAATGCAGTGTTTTCAGGTGGCCGTTTGTTTGTAAAACCACACAGGTGATTTTAATTAGTTTGGCTGATTAATCAACTTCTCAACTCTTGTGTGGGTGTGTACGCAAACTCCGATTAGTGCCCAGTGACATCACATGATTCCCAGTGTAGCGCCGCCCACTTTCTAATCAGCTGAGAATAAGGGAGCACTCACACTGTGCGTCCGTCCCGTGCCCCGTGCTTTAGGGTCATTGTCCCCCCCTCCAGGCCCGTTTGTACTCACACTACCTGGGCCTCGGAGAATGCTTCTTGCTGCCTATACGTCGTCACGCCGTAACACGTCACACGCATTGATGACGTCATGGCGATGCGTGGCTTTGTTTCCAAATCTTTCCGTAGACCTCTGAGTTTTTGTGCGTCTTGTCGACTGTTTTTGAATCTTTTCATCGACCAAATCTGCAGTAAACACTCCACCTCCGCATCACACCAACGTGAACCTTTCACCGCCATTGTTGTTGTTGTTGCCGTGGATGGCCCGCTGTCCGCAGTTATGCGCGGAACGGGTGCACTCACACTGCTTAAACGTACTAGGCTTTAGCTGAAAAAACGGTTTGGGCCCGGGACAGAAGGACAGTGTGAGTGCGCACTAAGTTTAGAACATTTGGCTTTGGTCGAAATAATGAAAGAAAGGTGCTGAACTGATTGTTTTGAGTGGCTGCAGATTTCTCGATTGACAGATTAGTTGTGTTTTTCTATGAAATCTTTCAATCATCTTTAAATGTATGTAATGTATTTGTATTACCAAAAGTCCCAAACCAAAAGATATCCAGTTTACAGTTATATAAAACAGAGAATTTCTCACAAAGCACGCAACAAAAAACAAGCATATATTTGGTATTTTTGCCTGAAAAATGACTCAAAAGATGAACTGATTATACAGATATTTGCTGATTACTTCTCTTCTGCTCCACTAATCAAATTTTGCACTATCTCTCCAGTATTATTATTGTGTCATTCATGCGGTTTTATGCTGTTACACCACAAGTCTGAAAATTAGGTTTCGAGAGAGGTTAACTCAAGATCGTGACCCTGATTCTCTTTTCCACTCTACATCCTTCCATCCACCCACTCTCTCCGCCCTCCTCCACTCATGTAAGCGGTTATCAAGACTAATCCTGTGGAGGAGGAGGGGGGGGAAGTGGGTCATTGTGCTTTCTGACCTGCATAGAGGAAGCTCGGGTCATTAATACTGAGCTCAGAGATGAGGCGAGTGGCCTGCAGGACCTTCTGAGAGGAGTACGCTAGCTAATTGCTGGGTGAGAAGACGGGGTCAGGTGTCCATGCTCATCATTCACACAACCATTAAAACCACTTACGTACACTTAAATAATTATTATGTATTCACTTGTTATGTTGTGTAAAAATAAGACATCTTGTACCTGAACAGTCGAGGAACAAGAGAGTGAAACATGTCTGGTATATTACTGTGAGTCTGGACCTCAGACGCATTGGTATTAATTTGAACAATAGTGCCCCCATTTGGTAAAAGCCGGTACTCTCAGAAGCCACAAAGCATTGTGGGGCCTCACCATGATGTGTGTGAAACCAGTGTGCCTCCGTTCAGCCTTACTCAGCCTCCAGATATTGACCCCCTCTGGAGCAGTGCACCCCCAATTAAAGCAGTGAACTTCAAGCCAGTGTGTGCAAGACCAGAGACGTTCTCTTACCGTGGTGTCCTTGGCAGGAGAGTCGGACAGCCTGTTACTGCTCGGCTCCCATGATGAAGAGCTGAATGCTCTGCTGCTGCTGCTGCTGAAGGCCTCCTGTGTGGAGCTCCGCGAGAGGGCCTCCTGAGTAGAGCTCCGCGATAGGCCTGAGTAGCTCGGACGGGAGCTAGTGCTGTACAAGTTGGCCGCATCGGTGGCCCGATTGCGGTAGCTCCGCAGGGCACTGGTGGAAGACGACGGGCTGGAGGAAGAGGAGGAGGCATCACTGAGGCCCAGAGAGGCCAGGTCCCTGCTCAAGTCACTCTGGGATACAGATCTCCGTCGGTTGAGCGAGATGCTGGAGGCCACCGGTGAGGAGGAGAGGTAGCTGGACTGGGCCGAGGAAGAAGAGTAGGAACTGTAGCCGGTGTAGGCCGACCCCCCGCTCAGCCCCGACCCTCCGTAGCTCTTCACGGGGGTTCTGCTGAGGCTCTCGCTGCGGCGGCTGCTGATGCTGCTTCCGAGGATGTCGGTGCGCGGGATGGTTCGACCCCGGTCGCGGTCGGGGTCAGAGGAGGTGCTGTAGTTGCGGCTGCGGGCGGCGGAGCTGCTCAGATAGCTGGAGGAGTAACCTGAGGAAGAGGTGGAGGAGGTGGGGGACTTGTAGGAGGACAGCCTGTCCCGCTCGCTGTAGGAGCTGAGGCCCGGGGTCAGGGAGGAGCTGTAGGAGGTGTAGTGGCTGGAGTAGGAAGGGCTGGTGTAGGAGGAGCCAGCGTAGCGCTTGGCGGTGGAGGAGACGCGGGACATGCTGCTGCTGCTGCTGCTGCTGCTGCTTTCTCAGCCACAGGGAGGGGAGAGCCTCTGGAAGACTGCATCGACTGCAGCCACAGCAAAGAGACACGAGTATTAGTTCATCAGCAACAATCAGATCAATACTAACACTACAGCAACATTTGTCCCTGCTTCACGAGGCATTCGTCTGGTTTTAAAGGCACAGACTGGGAATCACTGACGACGACACTGTGAAACACATTTCCACACACTGATACTCACGCCCTGTTACTAATTGAAATGATTATATCAGCACTTTTAACCCATTTACTACACATCACATTACTGAGACCTGTTTTCTAAGCACTCTGTAGTGTTTCAGCCGTTAGCTTCAGTGCTCTACACCATCAAAATCAACTTACAACTTCTCTAATTCAGACATCCATCACAGTGAACGGCCAGTGTTGTCAGCGTTTGTGTTATTTCTGTGTGGTACACGATGCAGCAGTGAGTGCGAATTGATCTGAAATTTCTTCACTGCAGTAAAGATAATGGATTTTTTTTTTTTTAGCCTTTAAAGCCTCAATTTGTAAAATCTGACCATTTCACCGGCAAGCTAATGTTGCTCCCAGCCTCACACAGATGTTGATGGCCCTACCACAAAAGCTTTCTGTCCCACGTGTAACAAATCCATTAAAGTTCAATTAAAGTTGTTTTTTCATCACCGAGCCAAGAGCGGGAGAAATCCACAGCTACACCAGGAATGAGACTTGCATCCTGAAATAGCTCTTGTGAACACTGTGTCTCGTAACTATGTTGGTAAAACTACAAAGTGAAGTGAGAGAGGAATTTGGTGCAAGGACGTGAATTGTCTTGTTGCATGTCACTGTAATGTGTTTTTGGTTATTGAAACTACACTAACTGACCTGTCTCAAGGGGGAATTATTGATTTAAAAAAAAAAAAAAACATTGCCACAACCTAAAGGCGTGAACGAGGACTTTGATATGAAAGTATTTTCTATCCTCCAGAGCCATAGCAGACATTATATAATGGTTTTCACAGCCAGAGAAATATTCCCCATACCACTTAAATCCACCTTAACATGTCACATTAGGGGCGTAACCATACATTCATCTGAATCTATGATCAATGATCTAATATCCCCGATGCAAAGTGAAAGTATCGATAAATATAATCAACTTTAGCATGCGCCTTTATTTTGAAATTCCCACTTTAATCTTCTTGTTTAAAAGAAAAGTATTATGTGCATTTTATTTAAATCTCCAGGAGAGCTCAGTTATAAAATGGGTGAGCTGAACTTTAACAAATCCAAATTGTATCGTGCAAAGATTACGTTATAGCAGCAAACATAGTATCATTGTCCAAAGAATGTCTGTGTGTTTGTCATAAACTGTATAAAAATGGACGTAGACTGCGTCGAGGTTCGTTCTCTCATCTTGATCCAATCGTTCTCGCCTCCCTTTGACTCCACCTAATTTCCTCTGACCAAAAAAGGGCATGTATATGACGTTGGGGGGAGGGGCGTACGTCCATTTTGCTGACGTTTACCTCCGAGGAGAAGTGAGGACCAGAGGCTAGATATCACACAAGAGGCCACGCCCCTAATTATTCATAAACTTTAACCTCCAATAAAATAAAAACTAGCCTGGTACAAAGAAACTCACTCCCTTCAGTGTTGTCATGGAGATATGACCTAAACATACAGACTAGAATGTTCTTTTGTCCTTAAACAGGTTTAATGATGCTGTGTAAACGGCCTGTTTAACATGGGGGTCAATGAGAAACTGCTCTGTTATGAAACCTGCCCCTAGTGGACACTCTGCAGTAGCACAACTGCAGTTTTGGGCACTTCAGTTTTATTATGTTGGGGGCTTGGGTGTTTATCCAGCTACATAACCCCCGCCCCCCTCTCTTATGGTATATCCGTAGGCTTTCACAGTGCACGGCTGGTTACATGGGCCCACATCACGCAACTGTGAGGAACATGACACACAATCCGGTAGAGGCTGATCTGAAGTGACACAATTAGCACTAGCTAGCATGCTTGCTGATACACTATTCAGGAGTGATCTGATGCTCAAAGAAGGCGCAGCATTTTCTACTGAGTTGGAAAACCATCCGGGACCCCCCCTCTGCTCCTGCCGACTTCAACCACCCCATTCTGAAATCAAGGGGATAAATATAAATGTGGAAGAGAAACTCTGCTGACTACTTTTGACATCTCAAATTGCAAATCCCCCTCTCTTTCAGGGCGCCGGCCTCTCGGTGTAGTGTGTGTCTCCCTCGGCTATAACAGTCCTGCGTGGTGTTGGAGGTGAAGCCGGGCAGCGAGCACAGTGTGTTCCTGTGGCGGGCCGAGGCAGAGAGAGGCTCTTGTTCACATTCACAGCAGCCAGCGTCTGAATAAATAAAAGTATCTGGTGTTGCTGATCCGTGTTGAGTTCAGTGAGGGAGGCTCTTGTTTCTTTCATCTCTCTCTCTCGTACTGCTCCGTATCCTCTCTCGCTCTCTCCTCTCCCTCTGCCTTTCCTTTCCAAGTGTATCTTCTTCTCCTTAGTGTCATTTCCCCTCCTTCTGGGTCTCTATCGCTTTCTCCCTCTGTCTCTATCTCTCGCTCTCTTTCTCTGTGACCGCGGGTTTATCAATAATTCAGCATATGGATCTGGAGTAAGCAGACAGGCGATGTGTTGGAGACAGGCCAAGACACGCAGACGCAGGCCCGGCGTCTGTGGCCGTGCAGCTGAGCACTGCTAAGCCACGGCAGGCTAACGGCACCAAGACGCTGGCCTCGCTCTGAGTCAGCGAGCTGAAGGCAGGCATGAGGTTTGTTTCTGTGATTTGGCAGCTGCGGTGTTTGGAGGGTTATTTTGGTTCTGAAGTGCAGATGGCAACAGTAAAACATGGACACCGTGTCTCTGACATCACCCGTACTGTTTGGATCTGGATTCACTCACTCCATCACTTTTGTCAGTGACTGGTGCCAGAAGATTGGAACAAACAAGCCTTCACTGAAACAACCAGTGGGATAGTTTCACCTGCCGTACGAGCCCCAAAACACGAGTGATCAGTACACGAATGAACAAGTCTTTCAGAGCGCGTATTAGCAGCAAGGGGGCGGCTTTTATGTAATTGTTTTCAGTGAGATTGAAGCGTTCTGCTCACGTTTTTGCAGGAGAACCCAAATCACTTGAGTTTAAAAGACTTACACTTCTCTAGCTTCACAGCAAAATAACGGCTGAGGACGGGTGATTCAGTGGTCACCTAGTAGCAAGAATAACAAAAAAGCAGCAGCTGGCAAGGCTCAATCTGTTCAGTGCATCTTTATCACAAAAGAAGATAAATCAGTCGCTGTCCGCGTTGTTACTCCCCTCACTGGTGAATGAAAGTGCTGAGGTTAGAGTTAGGATAGAAACGTTATAGTCCACAATCTGGTCTGGTCTTTGGCTTCACCACAATCAACCTCATCTCATCTTGTCTCATCTTCAACTGCTTATCCTGGGTCGGGTTGCGGGGGCAGAAGCTCTAGCAGGGGACCCCAAACTTCCCTTTCCCGGGCCACATTAACCAGCTCTAACTGGGGGATCCTGAGGCGTTCCCAGGCCAGTGTGGAGATCTAATCTCTCCACCTGGTCCTGGGTCTTCCCCGAGGCCTCCTCCCAGCTGGACGTGCCTGGAACACCTCCCTAGGGAGGCGCCCAGGGTTCATCCTTACCAGATGATCCTGAACCACCTCAACTGGCTCCTTTCAACGCAAAGGAGCAGCGGCTCTACTCCGAGTTCCTCACGGATGCTGAACTTCTCCCCCTCTCTCTAAGGGAGACTCCAGACCCCCTCCTGAGAAAACCCAATTCGGCCGCTTGTACCCGCGACCTGGTTCTTTGGGTCCTGACCCAACTTTCATGACCACAGGTGAGGGTAGGAACCAAGATTGACCGGTAGATCCAGAGCTTTGCCTTCCTCAGCTCTCTTATCGTCACAACGGTGCGGTAGAGCGACTGCAGCTCCGCCCCCGCTGCTCCGATTCTCCGGCCAAACTCACGCTCCATCGTCCCCTCACTCGTGAACATGATCCCGAGGTACTTGAACTCCTTCACTTGGGGTAAGGACTCATTCCCTACCTGGAGTAAGCAAGCTAACAATCAACCTGATGAATGATAATGATAAGATGGTGCCAAACCATGTTTTATATATTACAAAATGCATATATGTGCTTCTTATCTTAGTAGTAGACTCCAATAGATTCTGATCCAGAGGCTTTTCTACGGTGCACATTTCCTGGTAATCTGAGCTGGTAATTGCCGCCTGAACTAAGTTTATACACACCAGCTCAAGCCTTCATTATGTGGCTCCTCACACTGTGTAAACACAAGGATGAGAAACTGCTTGAGTGATATTACAGCGAGAATCCTGGATGATCGGAGACAAAACTGACTGTGTAAACACGGCTCCTCACTAAAGCAACGGCTCTCAAATTAACAGTTACACAATACGAATGTTACAGAGCGGGAAAGTAAATGAGGAGAAACCAGGCAACACCAGGCTTCACAGATGTTACAGTGAACTTCAAATTCACAAATATTAGCTGCTTTATCAACAATCAGTGTAAGCAGCGGTTGCTCCGGTACTACAAATTTATGTTTCCCTTATTTAATACATTTTAATGTGACAGAAATACTTTATTGCATATCATATACAGGTATAAATACTGTACAGAGCTGGAACACAAGCCTATGCTGGGTAGTTGGAGTCAAATATTTATCTTTTTGAACAACAAAGACACTTATCAAATGCATGCCTGTGGTTTACTTCTGTTTATTTGGGGCTTTGTGGAACAGGACAACCCTCATATACAGCCGGATACACACTGTAGGAGAGCGAGCATTGCCCGACCAACCGCTCCAACCGGCCGTCAAGGTTCAGATGAGTTTCTGACATGTTAGTAATATTGGTCAGCCGTCGCCAGGGTCTCGAGTCGATTCCCCCGCGGTCAGTGCACAGAGTGGCGAACAGAGCGTCTGAAAGGGTCTTCTTGGTGCAGCGTATGCCAGCTCTGCACCACTTTGGCCCCTGTTGAACCTTAACCCAGCTGCCTCATGCATGCACCTCGCTCTGTATTCCCACAGCTGTGTCGCAGGGCAGCTGAGTGGAACGAGCTGGGGCTGGCCTGGTGGGCGAGAGTGAAGTGCAAACAGCAAATCACACCCGTGGGAGTCACACCACCACCAACACCAACACCACACAACATGGACACACACGGATTGATAAAGATGATAGAAGAAACTCTGGATTTCACTTGTGAGAGGAGATGTCTCCACGGAAACAACAACACACGCACGCTCGCAGGCACAGGCATTCGCCACAAACGCGTGCGCACACACACACACACACACAAACACACACACACAAACACACACAAGCACACAAGCGCACTCTGGCTACTCTGCATTTTCAGCCTCCCCTGAGGTTTGGATAACTAGTAGTTACCATAGCTACCGAGGCAACAAGCTGCATTTGTTTGCTTTCTACCAACGCATAAAGGACTTAAAAGTAGCAGCAGGCCAATTCACACTTACGAGCAGAGCTACAGGCTGGTCGCTGCTCTTAATGCTCTATTCCTTTCTTTACCCAGAGCATGAAATTAATTATGTGCTGCTGGAGCATCGCAGAACAGGATGAGACAGAACCAAACATGAGAGATCAGAGGTAATTAGAAAGAACAGCGATGTGACAGTACTACCAAGGAAGAGCTGGTTGGTCGGCCAAGCTTCAACTAAATCTGTGTTAGGAAATCTGAGGTGACTGCATTAAAGAGCGGGTGGAAGAGAAGGTTTTAGCAGCTGCTGGCAAAGCCTTGGCAAAGAGCTGGAGAGATGAGGTTTCACTTACTGGGCAGGTTTCAGAAAAAAAAAAAACAAGCTAAAAATGTTTTAGGAACGGCACTTTCACGACCTGGAGCCGGATTCAAGAGACGTTTAAAAGACACACAAAGAAGAAAACAAACGCCAAAACACGAGCAACTAAAGGTGCAAGAAAACATTGATACATTTGAGTATCGGGATGCGGTGTTTTGTGATACTGTATCGATTTTTAATTAATCCTCTAAGACCCGTGGGACTGCCGGCAATCTGGGCCAACGTTACTGTCTTTAAGGGCGCACTCACACTGCCGTTCTGTCCCGGGCCAAAACCGGTTCTTCAGCTAAAGCCTAGTACCTTTAAGCAGTGTGAGTGCACCCGTTCCGCGCATAACAGCCGACAGCGGGCCGCCCACGGCCAGCTTGAAAGAGGTGGGCTTTAGCGGAGCTGTTTGCACATGTACGAGCACGGGCGCGCGCACGTGTACGAGCACGAGCACGATGCCTACAGCGGTTCTGACGTCATTTTATGTGCGCCTGTTCGGACATATAAAAAAGAAGGAGGGACCATGCACGGACATTTCAAACAATGGCGGTGAAAGGTTCACGTTGGTGTGATGTGGAGGTGGAGTGTTTACTGCAGATTTGGTCGATGAAAAGATTCAAAAACAGTCGACAAAAACTCAGAGGTCTATGGAAAGATTTGTAAACAAAGCGACGCAGGTGCGGAAGTACAGTGTGAGTGCGCCTTAAGAGGCTGTAACAGGTTCTGATTTAAAGGTAGAGTGGAGCAGATCCAAGAAATACATCGGTACCAAACGTGTCGTGCTAGCTTGTCTGGAAGGAAGCTTTATAACGCTCCATAGTTAGGCTAAATTCTGGCGAGGGAAAAACTGTCATGTCCATTTTCTGACCTCAGCCTATCTGAATGAAAATGTGTTCTCTGGGTCCCCACGAGTCTCCCCTTTAAAGACATGCCCACTTTATGATCATGACTATTGTAATATTTGTGCATACTGGGGTCCCTAAACAGTGTTGAAGGTCATAAACTGGGTCTGACTCCAGCCCCCACCACAGCGACTTCCTGGTTGATCCAATCAGGAAGTGCCAAAAACTGCAGTTCTCAGAGTGTCCACTAGGTAAACTTCAGCCAGATGGACGTATCTCCCTCCCCCCAACGTCGCATACATGCCCTTTTTTGGTCAGAGTAAATAGGGCAGAGTCAACTCCCCGTAGGTCGAGGACGATTGGATCAAGTTGAGAGAACGGACCTCGACGGAGACACATCCATTTTTCATACAGTCTATGGTCTGACTGTAAAGATGAGACTCTCGTGGGTTCAATGAGCCCAGTTGTCTTCATGTGTGATGATGTTCGTCCCCAAAGGAGACATTCATTATAGAGAGAGCGTTGTTTGAAACTTGACCTTGATCGCCTTGCTCACAATATATTGAATCCTAACCCCTGTATCATGCTACGTCTCATATCCTCAGATTCTTGCAGGTGCACAGCCTTACTGGCAGCTATTGGTTAAAGTAACAATTCAGACAGATTTTACTTTTCAACACACTGTCCGTTGTACAGATGCTGCGGTTAGTCGATTAACCAATTAGTCAGTTTATCCCCAACTATTTTGGTAATCAATTAATTGTCATTTTAATGAAAAAAACTCTGCGTTCAGCTTCTTGAATGTGAATATTTTCTGGTTTCTTTCCTCCTCGGTTACAGGAAACTGAATATCTTTGCGTTTTGGACAAAACAAGACACTTGACGACGTCATCTTGGGCTTTTTTCCACCATTTTCTGAAATCCTATGGACCCGAACAAATAATCTACAGATTTAATTAAAAAAGGCATTAATTGTCAGTTGCAGCCCAGGATGAAATAAATGAGTATGTGTAATAATGAGGTGGATAAATATCAACTGACCCTGCAGCTCAGGCAACGCTGTCATCAGCCTACATCACAAACTCTCTTGCTGATCTCTATTGCGCCCATTATGTCGCTGAACTGTGCTTCTGTTGAATGTCAGTGGTTGTAATGAGTCGGTGAGTCAGATCTATTACAGCATGTATTGTCCTCCCGGCCAATTAGAGAGCAGAGTCAATCTCAAGTGCAGTCGGAGAGTGTGTGTGTGTGATGACGCAGGACGACGTGCCCCGCGGTGACCTTGCATGGATGTAACGTCAGTATGGATGCCTTATGGTGATGTGTGTGTGTGTGTAGGAGTGTGTGGAGGAGTGCTAGTATAGTAAATGGTTAGCTCAATCTCAGCTGAGTCACTGCTGGATCACCGGTTTCCATGAAGATAGAAACAGACACATATATCACTACTCTTCTGCAGCACAAATGGGCCATAATGCAGTATATCTGTGGTGAGTCCATAAGGGCTGTCAACACGTGGTTGACACTTCTACAAGCAACCAAAAGCAAAAAAAACAGCACATTATTGATAACCTGATAGTCAGCATGGATTGAAATTTTGTTTCACATCCCTCTTCAGCCTGCAGATGTCTATAATACCATCGTTTTGTAGTTTTACTCTTATGTGCTAATAAAAGAAAGGTCACCCATAGGTTTCTAAAGAGCAAAAATGAAGCTCAAAGACTCCCAGTGTCTCCGGCGGTCACCATCTTCAAAGATGAGCAAAGAGGTGGAGCGTGGACAGAGCCGAATGAAGCCTACAGTCTCCTTGATTGGCATACATCTGTCACTCAAAGCAGCCTCGCACTTCACAATGAAGAACTTTAAGCCTTAATATAATTTAAACGCATGAGTCGTATAAACATTCACCCCCTCTACAGTTGTCATAAATGAGGAAATGAACTACATAAACCAAAACCCGTTTTTTGTAGCCGGCTGTGACCATGTTTGTTCTGTACAGTTGGACCTTTTTAACATGGAGGTCTATGGGGACTCACTTCTGGAGCCAGAGCGGTAATTGTCATTAGGTGCGTTTTCACTACGGTCGAATACCCGGAACAAGGCGGGTCTATCTCGCCGAAACGCCCCTAACTTGCATGTGAGTCGCTCGAATTGCGGCCGTTTTTTTGGACCTGTGGGAGAGCAGGTCTCTAACCCCTGAGGGAATCCTGGTCCCTGATTGGATATAACGCCATGTGGGATGTGAGGTAGTACTTGATGCCCCAACAACGCACCATTTTCAAAAAGCCGGCAAAGTAGTAGCGAGTACATACCAATCATTTTATCAAGAAGATGAAGACGGAGCAGCAGAAGAAAACATCAACGAGAAGACGATGGGTGGGCCGACGATAGGTGGGCCTACGATAGGTGGACCGACGATAGGTGGACCGACGATAGGTGGGCCTACGATAGGTGGACCGACGATAGGTGGGCCAACGATAGGTGGGCCAACGATAGGTGGACCGAAGATAGGTGGACCGAAGATAGGTGGACCGATGATGGGTAGACCGAAGATAGGTAGACCGAAGATAGGTGGACCGACGATAGGTGGACCGAAGATAGGTGGACCGATGATGGGTGGGCCGACGATAGGTGGACCGACGATAGGTGGACCGAAGATGGGTGGGCCGACGATGGGTGGACCGAAGATAGGTGGACCGTTGATGGGTGGGCCGACGATAGGTGGACCGACGATAGGTGGATCGACGATAGGTGGACGGACGATAGGTGGACCGGTGATAGGTGGACTGACCATAGGTGGACTGACGATAGGTGGACCGACGATGGGTGGGCCGACGATGGGTGGGCCGACGATAGGTGGGCCGACGATGGGTGGGCCGACGATAGGTGGACCGACGATAGGTGGACCGACGATAGGTGGACCGACGATAGGTGGACCGGTGATAGGTGGACCGACGATAGGTGGACCGACGATAGGTGGACCGACGATAGATGGACCTACGATAGGTGGACCTACGATAGGTGGACGGACGATAGGTGGACCGGTGATAGGTGGACCGGTGATAGGTGGACCGACGATAGGTGGACCTACGATAGGTGGACCGACGATAGGTGGACCGACGATAGGTGGACCTACGATAGGTGGACCGACGATAGGTGGACCGACGATAGGTGGACCTACGATAGGTGGACCGACGATAGGTGGACCGACGATAGGTGGACCGGTGATAGGTGGACCGACGATAGGTGGACCTACGATAGGTGGACCTACGATAGGTGGACGGACGATAGGTGGACCGACGATAGGTGGACCGACGATAGGTGGACCAACGATAGGTGGACCTACGATAGGTGGACCTACGATAGGTGGACGGACGATAGGTGGACCGGTGATAGGTGGACTGACCATAGGTGGACTGACGATAGTTTGGCCGACGATAGGTGGACCGACGAAGAGGTACGGGCCATCTTGGTGTTCTGAGGCCAGGAAAGTGTACAAAAGGACTTTGAATCCCCTCGTTGTAATGATTAGATATTCCTGGAAATCTTGGCGCATTTGGACGCGTTAAGGTTCCATAATACAGCAGTCCAATGATGCGAAAAACTGAAGAAGCTGAAACAGGTCTACAAAACAATAAAGGACCACAACAACAGCAGTGGAGCAGGCAGAGAGGAGAACACATGGTACACGCTGTTGGGTAGCATACTGGGCCACAGGCCAGCATATTCAGCCAACACGTCGACCAAAGATCCTACGACGAGGAGAACAGCTGTGTGCCGACTCTACGTTTGCCCAGCTCGACGACCCCGACTCCCCCCCGTCTTTCTGGGCTTCTCTCTAAATCCAAAGTTTCTGTACTCCAAAGAAAATCCAAGAAGGAAACAAGGCTGATGCGGTTTATTCTCCGCATATAATCCACATTGAACAAAAATTGAAACGTTTGAAGCAAAAACCCTGAGTGTGGGGTCTGTCACCTCAAACTAGTTGACAGAAAAAATGACTTTCTTATGCCGACAGGTGCCCACATTAGATAAGATATTTCTTTATTAGTCCCACAAAGGGGAAATGTCCTTTCTACAGCAGCAAAGTGCTGTAGATGGCAGACATAGAGAAGCATCAATAAGAAACAATAAATCATAATAAGCAATATAAACAAGGCAATATAGAAAAAAATTAACAATATAAACACAGTGAAATATAAAAAATAATAACAAAAGTTTCAGTATATCAAATATTTATTAATTTACAACAGTTCACAACGATAAGCTCTGCTTTATGGCATTTGTTATCAATTTGTGGTAGCAGAACAAAATAGGAGCATAATAAACCTTATCTACTGAATAGGCCTTACATTAAGATAAAAACTAAATAGCAGTTATGATTAATCATTATAAATTAAAGAGAAAATAGATATTAACTATTAGGTACAAAATGCAAACATAAGCCTCATGTTCTCTTTGGTTACCGTCACCACAATATAAACCAAAGCAGCTGTAGAAGTCTAAACTCTTGCCACCAGGCAAAAAAAACACCTAAAACAAATAGCAGACAGAGAGTTTTCATGGTGAATAATGTTACAAACCAACATGGGGACTCTGAGGGGGTCTCTGAGCTCTGCTGGGTTTGGCTTGGTCTCACAGGCGGCTATATTTACCCTGAAATGTGAGCGGATAAGAGACTGCTGATGTCTGTGAGGGCCACTCCGACGCCTCTGCCCTCCCCTTTTTCTGCCCGTTACGACTAAACGCCGAGCTGGTTCGTATTAAAGCTGGACTTGGCTATTCCGACAAGCCATAGTTGGACCTTTTCCAGCCTCCCCATAGTTACTGGGTAGACGCCATTCAACACTTCAATCTTCCCCCTCAGCCAAGTCCAGTGCGTGTCAGTACAGTAGCTGTATAGAAAGGCAGTGCTCACGCCGGTTCCCATTGACTGCTGGTGAAACTTTTAGAAATAACGGCGTGTTTTCCTGACAGTTTCTTTGCAAAACAATGACGTCAAACTCTCGTGTCTACGCTGCTGGACACTTACAACAAGGAGGATTCACGGTGCAGAGGAAGAAACAGTCCAAAGTGTGACATTTTAATAGCAGAAAACCTGAATATCTCATCTACTCTGTGTTAAAACTCAGATAATTGATCAGTAAGGGAATCTAAAAGAATCTGAACAGTAAGCAGAAGCAATACTAGTATTGCTTTCAATAAAAATATCAATTCTTATCCCTGATCTAGAGCCAGATATGAAGAAAAAATGGAAATAATCTAGAGGCACAGCTCTGGCACACACTGGAACACCTGCAAACGTGCCAAATAAAACCACAAAATTAAAAATAAAACTGTGTAAAACACCGACTATAACACCTCTGTCACCTTTCATCTTCCATCCTGGAGCGTTTCTTTGTTAAACTCTCAAAAACAAGGACGCTCACGCATTCAGAGGTTGTGTTTCATAATCAACAGCAAAGAAATTCTCACTTATAACTTATTAAAAAGTTTCTACGATATGAAAAAAGAGAGGAGCAGCATTTATCATGAGCACGATGTATTGGTGACTCACGTGAGAGACGTAAAAGCAGCGGTGACTGATGCTCTGGTCTCTGCAGCTGACGGCCATAACTCTTCATTCGTTGAGCTAATCATTTGGTCAATTAGACACATTTATGATGTGAAACACCGACCGCAAAACCTCTGCCACAGCAGCGGGTGATGCTGAGAGAGGCGTTAGACACACACAAGTGCATTTATCACACTGCTGGTTGAAGCACTGAGTCACACTGGTGGAACAACTTCACTTTCAAACACACCGTTGGCACCAGTTGGAAAATTCAGTGACTTCCTGGTTGATCCAACCAGGAAGTGCCAAAAACATCAGTTCTCCGAGTGTCCACTAGGGGCAAGTTTCATAATAGAGCAGTTTCTCATTGAGCCCCATGTTAAACAGGCCGTTTACACAGCATCATTAAACCTGTTTAAAACATTATAGTCTGTATGTTTAGGTCTGTATGTTATATCTCCATGACAACACTGAGGGGGGTGAATTTTTTTGTACCAGGCTAGTTTTTATTTTATTGGAGGTTAAAGTTTATGAATAATTAGGGGCGTGGCCTCTTGAGTGACAGCTAGCCTCTGGCCCTCACTTCTCCTCGGAGGTAAACGTCAGCCAGATGGACGTACGCCCCTCCCCCCCAACGTCACATACATGCCCTTTTTTGGTCAGAGGAAATGAGGCGGAGTCAAAAACAAGATGGAGACTCCCGTAGGCGAGGACGATTGAATCAAGATGAGAGAACGGACCCATGCGGAGAGGCTACGTCCATGTTTATACCGTCTATGAATGCAACACAATCATCTACGTTACACCACGTACGAATGGGACAACTGCAAGGAAACAATGTGCAATAATGTGTCACACACACACACACACACACACACACACACACACACACACACACACACACACACACACACACACACACACACACACACACACACACACACACACACACACACACACACACACACACACACACACACACACACACACACACACACACACACACACACACACACACACACACACACACACATACAAATACACATTTCTATCTAAAAAACAATCGTACACACATTATTTTTAGTGTTTCAAGCTGTTTTAAGCATAACCAGCATGTTATATGTAAAACTGTCATGTACAGGATGAAAAAGATGGTTATTCACGTTCGTTGTGTCACCCGTGCACTTTCACTTATATATCCTCAATAAGCTAATGCGTTGTTCTAAAACTCCAGTTGGTCCAGAACTCTGCGGTGAGGCTTTTAACCAAAAACTCAACACAGAACAAACATTACAGCAGTTCAAACTTGTCTCCAGCGACTCCCTGTCACTTTACGGATTTTAAAATGTTCTTTTAGACGCGGCCAGGCAGCTCTGTACTTAAAGGAACAGTCGTGCAGCTTCAGATCATCAGTGGATTGTGCTTGTTCGCATCTCAAAGTGCCTCAGAGAAGCTAAATCAGTGCACGCCTTTAAAAAGCACCTTGAATGATTTGTTTTGTTCACGTTACCATCACTGTATTATATAACGGATGCATTGCGTGGCAGTTTTGGTGTTTAACGCATACATGGATATGAGTTCTGACTAATACTGCCATTATTTAAAGCTTTTAACGGTGTAAAAGCTGTGATTTTAATGCCACATGTGCGTCGTAGATGAAATGTCTGCATGGCATTAAAGCTGTAAATAGAAAGTTTAGTCATTTCTGTGAGTCATTGGTCACACTGAACTGATTTTTCTAACTTTACTCATAAAGGGACCGGCCTCATTTGGCTGTGACGCATCTGTGTGTGTGTGTGTGTGTGTGTGTGTGAAGTAGTTACCTGCCGTGTTTGTAGCGGCGTGTGTCAGTCCCCGCAGTCTGCGATGGCTCTTGGGCAGTTCATCCTACTGTGGCTACCCCCACAGTGTACACATACACGCACATACACACACAAACACACACACACACACACAGTCTTACTGACACTGGTCACTCCTGTGGAAACACACAGACATGTTACATGACAAACCATCTCAACACAAAGAACAGGAGACAAGCAACGTTAATAATGCTTCATCTTTCTCTGTTGTCCGGGGGAATTTAGATGTGATCTGAAATGCAATATCACTAAATACGCAGTCAAACGCTGCCAACAGACGATCTAGCGGGACAGAAAATCCCTGCCGGAGGATATTGAACGCTGCGCGTGAGAAATATCCGATTTCCTGTGGGTCTACGAATTGACAAAGACAGCAAAATTCATCATCTCCATCTGTTTTGGGCGGTTTCTCTCAGAAAACGTTGGGACTTTACAGAACACGCGGTGGCCAGAGGTCAACGCATTCTCTGGATTTCACATCCAACCATTAAAGATCGACGGTTTATCCTTCAGCTCGTATCATCAAATCCGGAGAAGTTGCTCAATTATAAAGCTCAGGTGATGAGAAAGTCGATGGGTTGACTCCATCTTGCACAGGTTCGTTATGTGGCTCTTCCAGCACATACCCGGTATTCTTGGATTTACACCGTTCAGTGCAAACTCCACGCGTATCCGCTGGTGGCACGGCTTACGCTCAAGAGTTACCGCGAGTTCTTCTTCATGCTAGGAAAATCCAGAACCTTCTGAAATGTTACCCCCGTCCCTTACAGCTGAGCAAACAGCCCACACAGTGTGCGTTCGGCTGACAAACAGGTACCGAAAAAGGAAGAGAAGGGAGGAAGAGTTTGTAAAGAGGCTCACCCTTGTTGTTCAGAGCGGCCAGGCCGACACACGGAGAGCACTGGGGTGCAACTTGGGAGGCTGTGGCCCCAGAGTGTGAGAGGATAGTATGAGCACAGTGATCCAGAATGCCGCGGATCGAGTTACAGGGCCGGTAAATATAGCAGACGCCTATGACCTCCGCAGGTCTCTCGACACGCAGTGGCATTCCAGTTTGCTCTTAAAGGACTAGCGTTAAGGCCGGCCGGGTGAGCGTCTCGTCCACGGCGCCGCGCTTTATCCCGCAAAGTGACAGAAATTGAAATCTGACGTGACCAAAGTACCGCAAAACAATAGGCACAGATACTGTAAACCAGGTTTAATCGATATATATCGATTTAAAGTGAAATTTAAAGTGAAATTCCTGAGAAAATGTCCCTTTATATCACTTTATACATCACTGCATCACTTTATTGTAACTTAACTAACACTGTTATCACTTGTCGCTCCTTATCACTTATTTAGTTTGTACTTGTTAGCACTGTCGCCTAACAGCGAGAGGGTTCCTGGTTCGAATCCCTGCTGGGGCCCTTCTGTGTGGAGTTTGCATGTTCTCCCCGTGTCTGCGTGGGTTTTCTCCGGGTTCTCCGGTTTCCTCCCACAGTCCAAAGACGTGCAGGTGTTCGGTTCATTGATGACTCTAAATCACCCGTAGGTGTGAATGGTTGTCTGTCTCTGTTCGTCTCTATGTGTCCTGTGATAGACTGGCGTCCTGTCCAGGGTGGACCCCGCCTCACGCCGATGTCAGCTGGGATCGGCTCCAGCACCCCGTGACCCCGACAGGGACAAGAGGTTGAAGATGAATGAATGAATGAAACTGCATGCTGTGTATTGTTGTATATTGTATAAACCTGCGTTTAACCACAATGTCTGTTGCACTCTGTCACACTAGTTATTGTTTGATTTATTTTACGTTAGCTTTACTTGATTTGATTTATGTTTCTATGCTTATTGTCACTCTGATCCTTTCCCACCTTCGTATTGAAACTGTTGCACAATCATTACCCTCGGGATAAATAAAGTTTCTTGAATTTCATCCCATGTTTTTTTTTTTTTTTTGATACTTGCACTCTTCAAATAAGCCTTGGAGACAGTTTTTTTTCATGTCACAACTATTAACGGAGAAATCCTGCAGAGTCGCAAGCAGATCTTGGTGGTAGGAGTTATTTCAATATTCAGTATTTTGCATCTTTTTGTGGTGGTTTTGCATCTATTTTTAGTCATTTTGCATCTTTTTGTGGTGATTTTGCATCTATTTTTAGTCATTTTGCATCATTTTGTGCTGGTTTTGCATCTATTTTTAGTCATTTTGCATCATTTTGTGGTGGTTTTGCATCTATTTTTAGTCATTTTGCATCTTTTTGTGGTGGTTTTGCATCTAGGGAAATTATTGTGCGACAGCTTCAATACAAAGATGGGAAAGGATCAGAGTGACAATAAGCATAAAAACATAAATCAAATCAAACTATTAAAAGGAGAACTTTGAATATAGTTAACTTTTATTTATATAAAATAGATGCAAAACTAATGTATGAAACACATGCATGGTCACTGAGGTGCCAGATGGAGTGTTTTCTACCTTATCCTGACCACACGTTTTTATAAAATAGATGCAAAAGTGATGTATGACACACACCCATGTTCCCTCAGGTACCAGATGGAGTATTTTCTACCTTATCCTGACCACACGTTTATATAAAATAGATGCAAAAGTGATGTATGAAACACATGCATGGTCACTCAGGTACCAGATGGAGTATTTTCTACCTTATCCTGACCACATATATATATATATATATCTATATAATATAAATGCAAAACTGATGAAAACACATGCATTATCCCTCAGGTACCAAATGGAGTATATTCTACCTTATCCTGACCACACGTTTATATAACATAGATGCAAAAGTGATGTATGAAACACATACATGGTCCCTCAGGTACCAGATGGAGTAGTTTCTACCTTATCCTGACCACACGTTTATATGAAATAGATGCAAAAGTGAAGTATGAAACACATGCATGGTCACTCAGGTGCCAGATGGAGTTTTTTCTACCTTATCCTGACCACACGTTTATATACAATAGATGCTAAAGTGAAATATGAAACACATGCATGGTCCCTCAGGTACCAGATGGAGTATTTTCTACCTTATCCTGACCACACGTTTAAATAAAATAGATGCAAAAGTGAGGTATGAACCACATGCATGGTCCCTCAGGTACCAGATGGAGTATTTTCTACCTTATCCGGACCACACGTTTAAATAAAATAGATGCAAAAGTGATGTATGAAACACATGCATGGTCCCTCAGGTACCAGATGGAGTATTTTCTACCTTATCCGGACCACACGTTTAAATAAAATAGATGCAAAAGTGAGGTATGAACCACATGCATGGTCCCTCAGGTACCAGAGGGATGTATTTTCTACCTAATCCTGACCACATATATATACATATATCTATATAATATAAATGCAAAACTGATGAAAACACATGCATTATCCCTCAGGTACCAAATGGAGTATATTCTACCTTATCCTGACCACACGTTTATATAACATAGATGCAAAAGTGATGTATGAAACACATACATGGTCCCTCAGGTACCAGATGGAGTATTTTCTACCTTATCCTGACCACACGTTTATATGAAATAGATGCAAAAGTGATGTATTACACATGCATGGTCACTCAGGTGCCAGAGGGATGTATTTTTTACCTTATCCTGACCACATATATAAACATATATCTATATAATATAAATGCAAAAGTGATGAAAACACATGCATGGTCCCTCAGGTACCAGATGTAGTAGTTTCTACCTTATCCTGACCACATATATAAACATATATCTATATAATATAAATGGAAAAGTGATGAAAACACACCCATGGTCCCTCAGGTACCAGATGGAGTAGTTTCTACCTTATCCTGACCACACGTTTATATAAAATAGATGCAAAAGTAATGTATGAAACACATGCATGGTCACTCAGGTGCCAGATGGAGTATTTTCTACCTTATCCTGACCACACGTTTATATTAAATAGATGCAAAAGTAATGTATGAAGCACATGCATGGTCCCTCAGGTACCAGATGGAGTATTTTCTACCTTATCCTGACCACATATATATACATATATCTATATAATATAAATGCAAAAGTGATGAAAACACATGCATGGTCCCTCAGGTACCAGATGGAGTGTTTTCTACCTTATCCTGATCACACGTTTATATAAAATAGATGCAAAAGTGATGTATGAAACACATGCATGGTCCCTCAGGTACCAGATGGAGTATCTTCTACCTTATCCTGACCACACATTTATATTATATAAATGCAAAAGTGACGTATGAAACACATGCATGGTCACTCAGGTACCAGGTGGAGTATTTTCTACCTTATCCTGACCACACGTTTATGTAAAATAGATGCAAAAGTGATGATTGAAGCACATGCATTGTGACTCAGGTGCCAGATGGAGTATTTTCTTCCTTATCCTGACCACATATATATACATATAAATATATAATATAGATGCAAAAGTGATGAAAACACATGCATGGTCCCTCAGGTACCAGATGGAGTATTTTCTACCTTATCCTGACCCCATATATACATATATCTATATAAATAGATGCAAAAGTGAAGTATGAAACACATGCATGGTCCCCCAGGTACCAGATGGAGTATATTCTAGCACAGGAAACAGTTAATGCAAGGTGGATAATGGAAAAAGACAGACTGTGAGGGGTATTGCATTACATGACAGTAGGAGGAGGAGATGGGACGACACCAGAACAGGAGCCATACTTGATGCACTGCACTGCAGCCGTTTTGTACGTGGTTCTGAACAGACTGGTGTGAGGCAAACATGAAATGTATTAATATAAATGAGGGGTAATGATAACGTTATTGCACATGTGATTAGTAGATAACCACTCAAACAGCGTGAATGCACGGTAGTTTAAAGTGTAAATACTAGTTACCTGGATGTAACTCCAGTCCTGTGAGTGTGTGCGGAGCCCTCTAACGGCCGGGTCAAACACTCGTAAAAACTTGATAAATACACTAAATTAAAGATGTATTTAGAGGTTAAATTTCAAGCCGAATACTTAACTGACTCACTGTGACTCCTGAAATGTGTTAAATGTTTTAAATAAGTTAAAGGTTAATAGTGATAAACGCAAACAAACGCAGAATAACCCGTTCTGCAAATGGGGGTTTTGCGTAGCGTTCACTCACCTCACAGTTGGAGCTCATCCCGATCCAAACGGGCACCGAAACGCCCCCCAAAAAAGTATAAATGTCAGGTTTGTGTTTGTTTTTAGAGCATTACTGAAGTTCCTGTGATGTTGTCAGACCGGTGAAGACGCCGCCATGGGCTTTAAATCGAGACAACGACGGTATTCAGCCGTTATCTCCTATCCCCCTTTTTCAGTTGTAGAGTTTTTTCTGCAACCAAGTAACGGCTCTGTTCGCTTTAAGGATGACGTCAGTCCGGTAACTGAGCACTCGTTTCTGATTGGTTCGCACGTCTCTCTGCGCGTCACCGTTCCCCAGCGCTGCGACCACGCCCACTCCCACACCGTCACCATGGTGATGAACGTAAACAGCACAGATTTGGTTTCATTGAAGAAAAGGCTGCGTTCAATGACTGTGGGAGAGACGGTTAATTACTGCTCACCTCCAGCTGTGTGGTTGTTTTTCTCAATAAATAAATGCATTAATTAATGAATTCATAAATAAATACATTAATAAATAAGTAAATACCTAAATAAATGAATAGGTAAATGATGAAATAAATAGAAGAATAAAAGATACATACAGTAATCAATAAATTAATGCATAAAAATATGTGAATAAATAAATAAATACAGGAATAAATAAATTCATGCATAAATTAATGAATTCATGAATAAATACATGAATAAATAAATAAGTAAATACCTAAAAAAATGAATAGGTCAATGCTGAAATAAATGTATGAATAAATAAATAAATAAATACAGTAATCAATAAATTATTGCATTTAAAAAATAATTCATAAATGAATAAATACATGAATAATAAATGCTGAAATAAATGGATATAAAATAAATAAATGCATAAATACATTAATTAATTAATAAATGAAAACATAAATAAATAAAAGACTAAATGAATGAATGAATAAATAAATAACATGATAATAAAAAATATTTCTACATTTATGTTAACCTACATTTATTTCTGTATTTCTGTATCCATGTCAACGAGGTAGGGGGTCCCAGTTATTCATGCATTAATTAATTCCTGTGTTTATTAATTATTCTTTATTTACTATACATTTATTTATCTCTTTATTGAGACATCAGTCCTGTTCAGTCCTCCATAGTTGTGTCATAAGCACCATTATAGATACTATTTAGCTTTCCGGTGACAAAAACTACCAAAAATAATACTTAATCCAGCAGATAAGTGTAAATGTTGGAAAAATCACCAGAAGAACCTCAGTCACTTTTTTTTTTACCATACATTGTGTTTGGATTGATAATGCAACTGGAACTGTTGCTAAATACTGTGACAATTAAAATACTGACTGATGACTTAATGGTTTATCACCCCTAGGAAATATTTGAATACATATTTAAATAAGTTAATAAAATAGTTAATATGCAATAAGCACCTCCTAGCACACGTTGATGTTGTGCAGGTATACATTCCTTTACATAGGCTGTATTGCTGCTAAAACCTTATATATAAACCCATTGTTAGAGGATAATAAATAATAAAAGTGCACCACTCTCCGGCACATCTGCGCCCAGGGGACATATAGTGTCATCGTAAGAACACATTACTGCTTTATCTCTCGGTTTAAATAATGAAGGAGACCATGTGTGGATCGCTTCTCCCTGCACTCGAGTCGTCGTTCATGCCGTGAATGTGCAAGTGTCTCTGCATCAAAGTGAATGAGTCATAAAATCATACTGCGGTAGAACCAGCTGTGAAACACATAAGGACCCCTGACACGCTTCTGCTGCTTCTGCTGAATGAATGAAACAAAGTGCCACACACCGAGGAGGGGGGGAAACTGCCATTTATTACCATTCAGACACATCTCTCCCTGCATCTGCTCGTACAAGACACATGACTCATTTGGTTCCTGCACAAAAACATGGCAATGCTTCCTAAAGAATCCTGTGTTACATAGAGTTGAGTGGAGGGTTAGCTTAAACACTGGTGTGTGAGTCTGAGTGGGGATGCAACCTGATAATCCTGCACATTTAGTCCAACTAAAATCGATATAATCGCAGACAAATATAGCCTTCTGAGCTCTGCTGCAGCGCTGCTTTAGAGGCAGGTGATGACTCAAGCAGTGTGCATTCATATGAATATATTTAGAGTAGCCAGTATCTATTTAGCTTCACAGGTTTCCGTTATAACAGGGTGTGCTGTGCTGAAGCTGCCACATGTAAAGCATTACGTGATGAGTCTTTAACCAAGCAAAGGAAATATATATAGAGCTTTTCAATGCGTGAGTTATCTTTGTGCACTTTGAACGGGTTGCACTGGCTATGAGGAGTCGAGAGAGGGAGGTAATGGGTTAGAAAAAGTTCTGTTTGTACCTGTTTTAACAGTCTACTGCATGTTTACATTGTTTACATCATATACACCCGTTCACATGTCTGCTTACATCTGATACACGCATATCTTTCTACATCTCACGCCGACGATGTTCTCCGTATCTAACCTGTGCTAACACACTAACATCCTGACACTTATTCTTCTTTTACACTTTATTCTTGTTGATCGGTTAAAATGTTTTTGTATAGTTGCACTGTCGTTATTTGCTGCTCTGTGTGCCCTGAATTGCCCCCCGGGGACGAATAAAGTTTTCTGAATTGAATTGAATTGAATTGGAAGGCAAATCCACCCTTGGTTACTCTTCAGGAGGTGATTTGACTCCTTCAATTAATGATTTCCCATGTTTTTAAGAGAATCCACTCCCCAGAGGACTCCTTCGAAGAAACAGTTTGATAGTTTTGGAAAGTGAAGATTAATGCCACTCTTATGTATGAACGCCAGCAGCTGATTAGCTTAGCTTAGCTTAGCTTAGCTTAGCTTAGCACGGCTAGCCCGGCTGTATCTCAAAGTAACAAAATCCACTAACATGCACACTTCTAAAGCTCACTACTCGGTTGTGGTTCTACGGGAGGTTGTGGTGGTTCTTCAGAGTCTGATGCAAATAAGTAATCACATCTCACGCACAATCCCCCGTTAAACTGCAACCTGTTGTTTTTACATTTACGTTTTTTTATGTGGCTCACACAAACACGATATAACCACGGACTGTATGAACTATGGACGTAGTCTCTGTGATCTCACTCAAAGGTTTCTGAAAAGCAAAAATGAAGCTCATCGCCATTTTGAAGCCTACAGTCTCCTGTCAGTCACAGCAGCCACGCCCTTGATCGTGCAGAACTTTGTGGCATCGATCTTCTCATATAATTCTCCAGATAACAAATACATTCTCCAAACCTTCAGTATTCCTTTAAATATAACATTTACACTGTGGATTATGTATAAAAGTGATGAAATCAATGAGAGCTTTATCGATGGTGGTTGCAAGTGTAAAGATAACTACACATGTTTGTACTGCATTGTGATCTATTTCAGTTACTGCTGGTGGAGTCATTATTTCTGCCCCTGAAGCAGACGCGATAGAAAGGACAGTAGTTAGTTGTCATGGTGACAAAAACACATCAGTAGGCCTGTAAAAGTGTTTCCCAGCTCGCCGGGAAGGAGAGCGGATGCAGCTCGAGAGATGTTCTCTGGGGCGTTGGGTAGTTCTGCGGAGGGACCGTTAGAGCTCATTTTATGCAACAATGCAGCATGAAAGCCCGACAGAACCAGCAGCCAACCAGCGGACGGCTCGCTAGTTAGCTAGCTAGCTTGCTAAACACTCCACCGCGCCCCATTGGTCACAGGAAACGGGCGGAACAAAGTTATCTGATCTGGAGATAGCAACGTGCTTTCCACACTGTGACAAGAAAGTGTGGATGAAGGACGGTGTTGGTACATTTCACGAATCCGCTGGAAATCTTTGCTTCGTGACATCGCTACGCCACTGATCGATCGGCTGTGACTGCAAAACCTCACCTGCGTGACTTTTGTGCCAAAGTTCATACGTAAGTAAGCCTTTTTGCAACAGTACACATAAAAATGGCTGCCGCTCGGACCATCCCGCGACATAGATTTGAGCGGGGACGTCCTTTCTATCCAATTCTATTTCTACGGGCGGGTTTCAGTTAAACAGGAAGAGTGTGATGTCACAAAATGAACCATGTGACGACATTAGGGGTTTGTTTATGCTCCCAGGCTGCTGTCAATCAAATCTGATCAAACCACACTCTTCATAAAAGCAGATTATTAATAAAAACTAAGGACCCCCTCCACTTTAATCTTGATTGTTGCTTTATTCGTCATGAATCTTTAATGTTACAGAGACGTACTTAAAATCTAAAAATCAACCTTTAAGTGGCTGTAAAATGGGCAATATCTTTCTGCCTGACACAATAAATAAATAAACATGATAACATACTGTACTTAAACATGAATAAATAAACAATACATTCACATCAACACTTCAAATATACTGTATATCTTGGGCTTCGTGTAAAACAAAGCTCCATCTCGTGTCATTATTCCGTAAATCTAAGCATAGCGACCATTTCCTCGCACAAACACGTGAAATTAATAAATAACATGCACACCAACAAATCACCCACTCTGCAAAACAATCACATGTTCTCACGCTGATCAGCACATAAACAACTCAATACTTCCCAGTGTCGGTGCCAGCAACCGGTGCACCGCTGGACTCTATGGCTGTGGTTCAAGCTACGCTAACACTGATTCAGCACTACTGTGATAAAAACAGCTCCCGTTATTGTGATAACTCTCATCTGACCTGCTGTGTCATTGCTACACCACCACACCGACTCCTTAGTCTTATAATATTCAAGTATAGCAGTAGAGTTACAAAATAAACACAGATAAAGAATAATATTAAGGAGAGACACCGATGCATCTGGAGGGTAAAAACACTGTTGAAGAGAGGCCGAAGCACACGGAGATGAGTTTTCTATCCACAGTGGACGAACGCAGAGTGCAGCCCGAGCAGGTATCTGTTTCCATACAGCCCCTAAATGTGAATATTTAATTCAGTGCCCATGGACATTACACGGTGCGCTGTCAGGAATCCTCTCCTCTGCTCACCAGAGGAAAAATCAATAGCACCAAAACATCAGTGCTTCTCTTATACAAGGTGGATGCTGTGTCATAAAATCAATGCATACTGTATATATTCCACATTATAATCATGGTAATAATTCTCTAATGAGCCATCTTTGGTGGAAGTAACTCTGTGCAGGGTGGAGTGAAATGTACTGAGTGAACTGAGTACTAGTGGGTAGTTTAAAGGTGCAAACACATGCACTAAACTAAGATCAGTGTGTGTCCAAGGAGGGTTAAAGGGTAAATCCAGTGCAAAATCATCCCATGGTCTTTTTTTAGCACTTACATTCATTAAATAAGCCATGGAGACAGTTTTTTTTGGGTTGTAACAAGTAACGGAGAAATCCAGGGGAGTCGCTAACAGCCGGACGTGGCTAACAGTGATTAGCTTGGGGCAGCACGGTGAAGGCATTCAAAGGTCTTTTTTAACCACTAATACTGCTGAAAATAACAGCAAACCTCTGCAGCAGCACGAGAAGAGTCCCTACACACAAAACAAAGTCTTCATCTCATCTCATCTCATCTTCAGCCTCTTATCCGGGGTCGGGTCGCGGGGGCAGCAGCTTTAGCAGAGGACCCCAAACTTCCCTTTCCTGGGCCACATTAACCAGCTCTAACTGGGGGATCCTGAGGCGTTCCCAGGCCAGTGTGGAGATCTAATCTCTCCACCTGGTCCTGGGTCTTCCCCGAGGCCTCCTCCCAGCTGGACGTGCCTGGAACACCTCCCTAGGGTTTGGGCTGCCTCTCAATATGGATGTAGCCTGCTGCTAAGGCTTGTAGCATTGTAAAACACTCTTTTTTAATGAACTCTGGGTTCACTAACTACGTTGTTGGCGGTTTGTTTTGTGTGTAGGGACTCTTCTCATGCTGCTGCAGAGGTTTGCTGTTATTTTCAGCAGCATTAGTGGTAAAAAAAAGACCTTTGAATGCCTTCACCGTACTGCCACGAGCTAATCACTGTTAGCCACGTCCGGGTGTTAGCGATGTAAGTGCAGAAAAAGACCATGGGAAGATTCTGAATTACACTTTAAATGATTATAATCTTACAAAGTGAACAGAAAGTGCACAGATGAGGCATTTAAAGGTCCGTAAAAGACGATGATGTGCAAGTTATTAAAGGAATGATTCAATTATATGACAAAAAAACGGAAAATGGAGCTCTAAAAAGTTCTTAAAAGCCTAAGAAATCATCTAAAATAGACAACAACAGCAGAAACGTACCTAAAATCAATTTGCAATGTGCAAAAAAATAAATAAATCAAGGAATCTGAGGAAAACACATGAGCCTTTAACGGATGGATGGATGTAGTCAAACCTGCACTTGGACGGTGTTTTAAATAGATGCTATGTATTCATACTGCTCCTACGTGGAATGTGCACTAAAAGATTGTCTTTTGTGCATGCGTGCGTGCGTGCGTGCGTGCGTGCGTGCGTGCGTGTGCGTGTGTGTGCGTGTGTGTCACCTCTTTCCTCACCGACTGTGGTGGCAGACCCACACTGAAGCCTGTAGGGGGCAGCACATAACACCACACACCACAGGCAGCTGATAAACCTGTGTTGGAGTGTGTGAGTGGCCACATTAAGGGCATACAGCGTGTGTTTTGTGGAAAAGAAAAACACGGTAACATCAGATCTCGCTCAGTGAAAACAGAAAGAAACATCCGTGGTCACTTATCTGGGGGCAGAAGGCCAGACGTCACTCTCCCCAGCAACGTTTTCCACCTCCTTCCTGGAGGGATCATGGTGTATTTTCAAGCCAGAAGACAAATATAACCTCTCCAGTGCCACGGTCGTCCTGGAGGCATCCTGATCACACGTTGAACCACCTTAACTGGAGCAGCGGCGGCTCTACTCAGAGCTCCTCACGCTTCCTCTAGAGCTGAGCCCAGACACCCTACGGAGGAGACTCATTTCAGCCGCGTGACGTCGTTTTGGTCACGACCCAAAGCTCACGACCACAGGTGAGGGTTTGAACATAGACGGACAGGTGAAGCGAGGGCTTTACCAATCCGCCTGTCCATCTCACACTCATCCTCTAAGACACTCGAACTCCTTCCGTAACTCTCACCAATCCACCGTTTTCAAAAGCCTCAGAACCGATCCCTCTCGCCCTCCACCCCCCCCCCCCCGGCCGCACCTTCAGGTCCTACCCGTGGAAATCACAAAACACATGGGTGATAAGGGACATGGATGGAAAAGGACCGGGTGGACTTTGTGCCCCGAGGTCGGTTGAAAGTCTTAAAGTAAGTCAGAAAAACACAAAACAGGAGGAAGGAAAAACATCGACCTTGAAACCCTCTTCACACTGTTAATGATCGTCGCGCTCCTGGAGCCATTTTGTCATAAAGTGGTGCCGTTTTTCTTTTATTTCCCCCTTTAACCTGTCACATCTATTTCCACTGTGTTTGAATCTTATTGCTACATTAGTATCCGCTTTATCCCTTCACTCTGCAGGGTTTGACACTTCACATCCATCTGCTGAACGTTTCGGTTTCGCGCGTACAAGTAAGCCAGTGTGGAACGTTTCAGTGAAGCAGGGAGATCTTGTGTCCGGTAGGTTACACTTCTGACATCTCTCCATGAATGTGTGTATGTTGGATCTGTTTGTGCATGTGTGCACACTTGAGGCCTGTGTGTGTGTTTCAACACTAACAACAAAAAGAGTGAAGAGTGAATTCCCCCTTGCGGGACTAATAAACGCATGTTTTCTTTCTTGTGAATAGTCACAAGATCCTGTGTGTTTCCATGAGGGATTGCATGAATTTATACATCTCTAACTTTTAAAGAAGCGAATATTTATAGGTCTTAAACATCTGGAGGGATCTCTTTCAACATCTGCATGTTCTATGTTCTAACTTCAGTAATAATGCACCACCGTACAACAAAATGGAACCAGAAAACGCTACTTTCATCGCCATTTAACAGTGTTTTTCTCTCAACGCCTGCTGCTCTTCCTGATGTTGTGCCCGCTGCTCATCAGGGAAGGTTTATACAACAAGTGTGCAGGCCGGTGGTGCTGGATACTCGCCTATACGCAGGTGCTATGGTACATGCCGTGCACTAAGAGATAGAGCTGCAGCGAAGCCTTTGCTGGTGCAGCAGCGCCCCTTCCCTCTTGCTTTAAGCTGCTAGCTGGCTGCGAGCTGCTCCCTCGGCCTGTTCTCCAGTGTGACGGATTTGTCTGCTGACTCCGGCGGATGCCCTCAGATAAAGCTGAACTAAATAAAGACATAACGGCTCCTCCCAGCAGCCCACCGTAGTCCACTGTGCGGTCTCCACGACGGTGTTCACATCTCGTTCGACTCGCCGACGCTCTCCCGTGCGCGTTTTCCCAATTATCCTGTGATGTCAGTTAACCAATCAACAAATAATCCAATTAATCAATCAATCAATGAGCCCCTCTAAATTATCCAGTCGGACGCCGGCCGTTCACTTGGTCTTGGGCACCACCAGTATTTCGTCGCCGTCTTGGATGCTGTAGGAGTGGAGGGCCCGGGTGTTGTACTTCATCTCCTCCGGGCCGAAGGCGCCACACTTGTCGATGTAGTAGATCCTCATGCTGTTGGTGGACAGCTGCACCACCGTCGTCAGCTGCTTCTTCAGCTCGGCCACTGTCTGGTTCAAACGGATGCTCAGCTGACACAAAGACAAAACAGGGTTGTTTTACGTATTAGGCAGCAAATTGACACTCTTCACTTAGAATTAATACAATAAGTCCAGGTTTGTTTTCATTCTGCACGACACTACTATGGGCGGCTGTGGGAGGTGTGGCTGTGGGCTGGGGAAGAGTGGGTCGTCCTCCATTCGAGAGATCAGTGGTACGATCCCCACCTCCCCCGGTCCACATGTCAAAGTGTCCTTGGGGAAGACACTGAACCCTGAATTGCTCCCCGTGCTGCACATGGGTGTGTAAATGTGGTGTGAATGGTTAGATTAGATGGTCTGTAGATGTCCACTGCCATCCGTGTGAATGTCTGTGTGAATGGGTGAATGTGACAAACACTGTGAAAGCGTAGTTTGTCACAGTCAGAAGACTAGAAAGGTGCTTTATAAGTCCAAGTCCATTTACTTTTTAGATTTTAGTTTTTTACTGTTGCACTGTTTTTTAACCCGGATCCAGATGCATTGATCCTCATTGTCTCATTTCCATCTGAACTCTGGTTTGGAGATCTTTATGAAGGGGTGAAAATCCTGGTTGCTGATTGGATAAACCATCTGTCTATCACGGACATATGGGCCAAACCAACCAATCAGATGACTGAAGCGTGTGACGTGCTAACAGCGTGGAGGCAAAGCTCAGAAAGGAAACAACATGTGGGTAAAGGAGATTTTCCCTTTGTGTTTAACGTGAATTTACGGATCAAAGGCCCAATTTCAGGAGCCCGGTCCATATTCAACAGAAGGATCCAGAGAACAAAGAGTTAGTGAGCGGCTTGCTCCATAGCTGCTCATCTCATCCGTGGAAGCCTCCATGTTGTTTACACTCAACAGTCTCTTCTGTTTCACTTAAATCCACCAAAGAAACCAACACTGACCGGTCCGGTCGCTTGGCAAACTTCTCCACATTTTCTCCGCCACACGTTACCAGACTGATCTGAGGGTAAATACAGTGGAGCTCACAGTCTAACGTAACTCCGTCACCAGTTGGACGCCATTCGCTGGTGTCACCCCTTACCTGGACGGATCTGATCTGCCGCAGTTTCTGGTCTTTTTGTGCTGCTTTTACTTGGTGATCGCCACCGGAGCGGAAGTACAATTTATTTACACACTTATAAGAATCTACATGTGAAGTTTCATATTTGTACATGAACATTTAAAAGTCAAATTAGTAAAATAAAGTGACGTTGATGAGTGGAAGCAGTCAGAACGTTTGGGCGACGTTCAAGGTGCTGGTTTACATTAAAAATGACTTTAAGAAGATTTTACGGTTTATTTTGGAGCTGTTAAAGCGTGGGCTTTTATTGTGAAGGACTCAAGTTTGGTCCTGGATGTTTTGTTTTGACAACATTGATGCAGCTCCCAGTGTTTACGGCGAGGAGATCAAATTAGCACACGGCTAATTCACCTTTGTTAGCGCCCTTTTGACCACTCTTGTTAACACAAAGATAAATTAGTCCGGTAAAACGATATTTGGTTACAAAGATGAGAAGTTAGACTTTAGTTTAACACCATTAAATGAACTCGAAACATTACACCATCATTTATATGTGACACAGATCTGTTACGCCAGTGAACCTGAAGGAACGACACATGCTCAACACACCTGCTCCACCTTCTCCTCACAGTGAACCTCCACCTGAGCACGGCAGCGAGGTCGGAGGTCAACCTCAGCAAGCGGTTCCAGCTTCCCGTACTTGGTTACCAGGGAATGGTATCTGCGGAGGAAAAGAGCAGGTCACACACACACTCTCACACACACACACACACACACACACACACACACGCCCAGGTAGCTTGATCAGTGCGTGCAGCGTACCTGTAGGGCAGCTCCTCCTCGGGGTAGTCTAAGTGGTAACGGATGAAGAACCTCTCGGCGTCCTCCCTCTCACTGTCACTCACAGCGCTGCCGTTTAGCAGCGATATTGAAGGGAGTCTGATGGGAAACACATGCGTAGCGCGTTAGCAGGTATGTGCGACACCGTGTGAATCTGAAATGTACCAGATTATTGCTCTTTTTAGTCTCGATGTAAAAAAACCCTAGACACCCGCAGGAGTGCCGGTGCTTTCAGGCCGATATTATGGATTTTAAGAGGATGTAGTGGGCTGAGTTTTAACAGTAGAGTGGAGATACATATTATATAATAGCAGAACGACCTAAGGCATCCATCTGTACCCAACCTTGGTCCTCTACAGATACACCCCTTTACTTTTCTCCTGCAGAACAAATGTGTTATTGTCTATTGTAATATCTGTGCATCCTGGGGTCTTTGTTATGACCCTGAGTGTTGCTGGAGTAAATCAGACTTCATTCCTTCTCCCTGAACCGTGGAAGTAGGTGAACAACCTCTCCATCTACTTTAAAGCAGCTGCGCTCTCAGGGACGTCATGGCTGGGACTCACTGTGCCACCATGAGGCTGCGTCGCTCTGCGTTGGTGTAGGTCTGCAGTAAGGGAATGCCCTGCAGCCGCACCTCCTCCAGCTTGGGGAAGAAGTTCAGCTTCTCAATGTCCTCCCATCGGTTGAGACCTGCCAACACATGCAGACAAGGAATCAGAGACAGTGGACAACAGTGTCTCCTTTATCTGTTTTTTGAGTGTAGGGGTTATCACATTTGCCAAACATGCGAAAGGTCTCCGGCTCAAAACCGAGCGGAAACACATTTCTTGGCAGGCAATAGCTCAGTCCATAGGTGACTCGGCTGGGAACCGGAGGGAAGCCTGTTTGAGTCCCTGTGTGGAGCGTGGACTGGTGGCTGGAGAGGTGCCAGTTCATCTCCTGGGCCCCCAATTGCTCGGGACGCCGGTCCACTGGCAGCCCTCTCGCTCTGACATCTCTCCATTAATTGCATGTATACAGGTCCTGTTTGTGCATGTGTGTGTGTGTGTGTGTAACATGTATAATAATAATAATAACAGATTTAATTTCCCCTTGCAGGATTAATAAAGTAACTCTTCTGTAGATAGCTCTGTCCAAGCCTGATGCTAACACGTCACTGTACAGTAACAGCAGGCCAGCGTGATCCTGGAAACAAGAACTGCACACGTCTAAAGCGTCCAGGCTCGTTTAAACTTTATCTCCTTCTATCAGCTTCTTACAAAGAGCAATGGCACGATTTTCTGCCCTTTTGACTTATGAGTCTTTTGTCTTTCTCTGAGCAGTTGCAAGAAGGAAGTGTTCACGTGAAGTCAAGTCAGTTTGAACACATGGTTGGATACATGGTTGGATTTCATCTCCTCTTTAGTCTCAACAGAAGTCTAAAATTAGACGCAGCACTGATACTCCCCGAAATAGAAACAGCTCCTGAGACAAGAGCTGACGAGGAGAGGAATCACAAAGCTTTTAGGACACAGTGAAACGTTTGCTCGTGCTCATTCAATCAGCCGTTATTACGTCATTCTGTACAGGGACACTAAGGGCGCACTCCCACTCTGCCTCCGTCCCGTGCCCCGTGCTTTAGGGTCCTTGTACCCCCCTCCAGGCCCGTTTGTACTCACACTACCTGGGCCTCGGAGAATGCTTCTTGCTGCCTATACGTCATCACGCCGTAACACGTCACACGCATTGATGACGTCATGGCGATGCATGGCTTTGTTTCCAGATCTTTCCGTAGACCTCGGAGTTTTTGTGCGTCTTGTCGACTGTTTTTGAATCTTTTCATCGACCAAATCTGCAGTAAACACTCCACCTCCGCATCACACCAACGTGAACCTTTCACCGCCATTGTTGTTAAATGTCCGCACATGGTCCCTCCTTCTTTTTTCTATGTCCCAACAGGCGCACAGGAAATGACCTCAGAACCGCCGTAGGCCTCGTGCTCGTACACGTGCGCCCGCTCGTGCTCGTACATGTGCAAACGTGCTTTACAAAAGCCCACCTCTCCCAAACGGGCCATGGTCAGCTAGCATACCGCTCCTAAGCGCGGTAGGGTTGCACTCACACTGGTCAAACGACCTAGACTTTACCCGTGAAACGTGTTAGGGCACATTACAGATGGACAGTGTGAGTGCGCCCTAAGACACCCTAAATGTGTCTCACTCCCAAACGCGGACTCAGACCCACTGACCTGAGTGTTGCAGGTTGATGCTGCGTAAGTTGGGGAAGAGCCGCCGCAGGATGTCCTTGTCGTCCTGAATGGAGGCCAGGCTGTTGTTGGCCATGACCAGAGTGTCGAGGCCGGGGAACATGGAGCCAATCTTGCGGACTTCGGCCCAGTCCTGCAGGCTGTTGTCGGTGATGTGAAGCAGGCGCAAGGAGGGGCACGCCACGCTGGAGGCACTCACGCCACTGTACTCGTTAAGGCACAGGAACAACTCCTCCAGCCTGCGGGAGAACACGGGAGAACACGGGAGAACAGGGGAGAACAGGGGAGAACACGGGAGAACGCGGGAGAACACGGGAGAACACGGGAGAACACGGGAGGACACGGGATAACACGGGAGAACACGGGAGACACGGGAGAACACAGGAGAACAGGGGAGAACACGGGAGAAAACAGGAGAACACGGGAGAACACGGGAGAAAACAGGAGAACACGGGAGAACACAGGAGAACGTGGGACAACACAGGGGAAGACGGGAGAACACGGGAGAACAAGGGAGAACACGGGAGAACACGGGAGAACAGGGGAGAACACGGGACAACACGGGAGAACGCGGGAGAACACGGGAGAACACGGGAGAACACGGGAGGACACGGGAGAACATGGGACAACACAGGAGGACACAGGAGAACACGGGAGAACACGGGAGAACAGTGGAGAACACAGGAGAACACAGGAGAACACGGGAGAACACGGGAGAACGCGGGACAACACAGGAGACAAGTCAACACATTTTACAACACACCTGTAGTTATATCATTACTTATTACTGCACCGTTTTGTCGGATAACCACTTCTGATCGGTCCATCACGACACAATAAGGACGCAATTCTAAATCGAAGGCTAGTTTTAGAGGAATCATCTTTAAAATCAATACTTTGTGTCAAATCAGAGGTTTTTTTAAATGAGTACTATTGTCATATTCAGGGTAAAGTACAGCGAGAGTCATTATTGTAACAGGTGCAATAATGAGCCGCTCGCTGTGCATTATCCCCACATTATATTCATTTCCACGTCATAACAGTTGGAAACGGAGACGCAGTGACGGGACGTTCTTCTTACTCCGTCATCTCCCTGGTGAGCAGCATCACGGTGTCCCAGGACACCTGAGTGTTGTTGAGGACGAGGCGTCGGACCCGGGAGAAGCCTTTAGCGCAGCGCGGCTCGATGCTCATTCCAGCCAGCGGGTTGGAGCTCAGGTTCAGGAACTCCAGGTTGGGGATGTTGGACACGATTTTACTGATCTGAAAACAGTGACGGTAAGTTAGCGTATAGAAACAGAACATCAGCAGCGGGATCCCTTTAATGTAAACGAGAGACGGCACCTCACGCCAGTCCTGCAGCTGGTTTTGGGACAGGTCCAGCTCGATGACGTGGGCGCAGAAAGCAGCGATCTCAGCCTGGTCTCCCGCCCGGCTGATCTCGCAGCCGTTCAACACCAGAATGATGGGCAGGTTCAGACGGTCTGCAGCACAGAACAAAGGCTTGTTTTGGTTTTAAGATTAAACGTCACAGGAAGTGTCATAAGTTAAAACAACCAAGCCCCAACCACAGCGACTTCCTGGTTGATCCAATCAGGAAGTGCCTTTGGACAGAAGCAGGCTAGCTGTGTCCCCTTGTTTTAAGTCTTTATGCTAAGCTAAGCTAACTACCCCTGGCTGCAGCTTCATATTTAGAGCGCAGATCAAGCCCCCACCACAGCGACTTCCTGTTTGATCCAATCA
>NC_139830.1:3628962-3766462 GCF_963691815.1 Echiichthys vipera | reverse complement strand
TGAAAGGTCAGGAATTGACTAATACTGTACATTCAGTACTATTTAGATATTTATTTATTATTTAAATGGTCAGCAGTTAACTGATACTGATCATACGTTAATATTTAGATAATTATTTTATTTTTTATTCATCATTTATTTAAAAGCTGAGTAATAGACTGAACTGAACTTCCGTAATATTAAGATATTTATTTTATTTTTATTCATTACTTAAATGGTCAGCAACTGACTGATACTGGACATACAGTAAAGTACTATTCAGATATTTATTTTTATTTTTATTTATTATTTATTTAAAGGCTGAGTAATTCAACTGAACTTACAGTATTATTTAGATTTTTTTAAATGTATTTATTATTTAAATTGTCAGGAATTGACTGATACTGAACATTTAGTACTATTTAGATATTTATTTTATTTATTATTTATTTAAAAGGTGAGTAATTAAACTACTATTTAGATATACATATTTATTTATTTATTATTTAAATGATCAGCGACTGACTAATACTGAACATAAAGTACGAATCAGATATTTATTTTATTTCTATTTATTATTTATTTAAATTGTCATGAATTGACTGATACTGGACATAATGTTTATTTAGCTATTTATTTTATTTTATTTATTTTATGGTCAGTAATTGACTGAACTGAACTTACGGTACTATTCAGATATTTATTTAATTTTTATTATTTATTATTTGAATGGTCAGCGACTGACAGGTACTGATCATTCGGTACTATTTAAATATTTATTTTTATTTATTATTTATTTAAAAGGTGAGAAATTGAACTGAACTTCCAGTATTATTCATATATTTTATTTATTTTTATTTATTTATTATTTAAATTGTCATGAATTAACTGATACTGGACATAATGTTTATTTAGCTATTTATTTTATTTTATTTTATTTTATTTCATTTAATTAAAGGTCAGTAATTGACTGAACTTACGGTACTTTTTAGATATTTATTTTATTTTTATTATTTATTATTTAAATGGTCAGCGACTGACTGATACTCATCATTTGGTACTATTTAAATATTTAGTTTATTTATTATTTATTTTAAAGGTGAGTCATTGAACTAAACTTCCGGTACTATTTATATATTTAATTTATTTATTATTTATTTATTATTTAAATGGTCGACGACTGACTAACAGTGATCATACGGTACTATTCAGATCATTTTTTTTTAATGTATTATTTATTTATTAGGTGAGTAATTGAACTGAACTTACGGTACTATTTTGATTTTTTTTATTTGTATTTATTTATTATTTAAATTGTCAGAAATTGACTGTACATTCAGTGATATTCAGATATTTATTTATTTTTATTTATTTATTATTTATTTTAAAAGTTGAGTAACTGAACTGAACTGAACTTTCAGTACTATTCAGATATTTATTTATTTTTATTTATTTATTATTTATTTTAAAGGGTGAGTAACTGACTGAACTGAACATTCAGAACTATTTAGATTCATTTATTTGTATTTATTTATGATTTAAATGACACATTTTTCACCATTTTAAGACCAAGTGTCTGATCAGGTAATGTAGTAATAATCCCCAGACTGCAGCTGGATACAAAAGGTCACAGACGTGTCGGGGAGCATCTCACCTGCACAGACGTCTCCCTTCACCTCCCCACTCTCCGCGCTCGCCGTCGTCTTCTGTGTTTGTGACGGCCTGTCTAAGAAATCAGGAGCGGCCCGATTCATTTCTGCAGCCGCTGACGATGGATCTGCTCATTCAGAACGTGATTCACACCAGATCAAGACGTCTACGTCGCAGATGACAGGGCTCTAAATGGCATCATCAGGCAGGTCTTACTCCAGAGGGACAGGTGTGAAGCGCCGCTGCAGGTCCCTCTTTGCTCAGAGGCTGTGGAAAGAGCAGGTGAGGGGAGGACTCGCCACACGACACTGAGGGAATAAACAAAGTCACAGATCAGCTTGAGGTGCATTACAGACGTCATAACCCAGCGTATATCCCAGTTTACGCCTGGGATTCATCAGTGTGGTGAAACCTTTACAGCGCCGCCTGATGAATGAACCCGTGCAACCTTGCGTGGAAGGGTGTGCTGCCCTAAATACGATGCAACAGCGTATACGTCACGTCAGAGCTGTGGATAACTCACTCATTAAGGATTTTGAAGGTCGATACAGACTTTTGCACATGTAGGTATCTGTAACTTTAATTGTTTCCTGTACTGCAACACTGAAATTACCTGTGGTAATGAAAGCTGGGTCATGACCGAAAAAACCAGGTCGCGGGTACATGCGGCGGAAATGTGTTTCCTCAGGAGGGGGTCTGGAGTCTCCCTTAGAGAGAGGGGGAGAAGTTCAGCATCCGTGAGGAACTCGGAGTAGAGCCGCTGCTCCTTTGCGTTGAAAGGAGCCAGGTGAGGTGGTTAAGGATCATCTGGTAAGGATGAACCCTGGGCGCCTCCCTAGGGAGGTGTTCCAGGCACGTCCAGCTGGGAGGAGGCCTCGGGGAAGACCCAGGACCAGGTGGAGAGATTAGATCTCCACACTGGCCTGGGAACGCCTCAGGATCCCCCAGTTAGAGCTGGTTAATGTGGCCCTGGAAAGGGAAGTCTGGGGTCCCCTGGGTCATTTTGTGTCTCTGTGAAGTCATTTTGTGTCTCTTTGAAGTCTTTTAGTGTCTCTTTGAGGTCATTTTGTGTCTCTGTGAAGTCATTTTGTGTCTCTTTGAAGTCATTTTGTGTCTCTCTGAAGTCTTTTAGTGTCTCTTTGAGGTCATTTTGTGTCTCTTTGAAGTCATTTTGTGTCTCTTTGTGGTGATTTTGTGTCTCTTTGTGGTCATTTTGTGTCTCTTTGAAGTAATTTTGTGTCTCTTTGAGGTAATTTTGTGTCTCTTTGTGGTCATTTAGTGTCTCTTTGTGGTCCTTTTGTGTCTCTTTGAAGTCATTTTGTGTCTCTTTGAAGTCATTTTGTGTCTCTTTGAGGTCATTTTGCGTCTCTTTGAAGTCATTTTGTGTCTCTTTGAAGTCATTTTGTGTCTCTTTGAAGTCATTTTGTGTCCCTTTGTGGTCATTTTGTGTCTCTTTGAAGTCATTTTGTGTCTCTTTGAAGTCATTTTGTGTCCCTTTGTGGTCATTTTGTGTCTCTTTGAAGTCATGTTGTGTCTCTTTGAAGTCATTTTGTGTCTCTTTTTGGTCATTTTGTGTCTCTTTGAAGTCATTTTGTGTCTCTTTGAAGTCATTTTGTGTCTCTTTGAGGTCATTTTGTGTCTGTTTGAGGTCATTTTGTGTCTCTTTGTGGTTCTTTTGTGTCTCTTTGAGGTCATTTTGTGTCTCTTTGTGGTCATTTTGTGTCTCTTTGTGGTCATTTTGTGTCTCTTTGAATTCATTTTGTGTCTCTTTGTGGTCATTTTGTGTCTCTTTGAGGTCATTTTGTGTCTCTTTGTGGTCATTTTGTGTCTCTTTGAAGTCATTTTGTGTCTCTTTGAAGTCATTTTGTGTCTCTTTGTGGTCATTGTGTGTCTCTTTTAAGTCATTTTGTGTCTCTTTGAGGTCATTCTGTGTCTCTTTGAAGTCATTTTGTGTCTCTTTGAAGTCATTTTTTGTCTCTTTGTGGTCGTTTTGTGTCTCTTTGTGGTCGTTTTGTGTCTCTTTGTGGTCGTTTTGTGTCTCTTTGAAGTCATTTTGTGTCTCTTTGAAGTCATTTTGTGTCTCTTTGAGGTCATTTTGTGTCTCTTTGAAGTCATTTTGTGTCTCTTTGAAGTCATTTTGTGTCTCTTTGTATTCATTTTGTGTCTCTCTGTAGTCATTTTGTGTCTCTTTGAAGTCATTTTTTGTCTTTATGGTCATTTTGTGTCTCTTTGTGGTCATTTTGTGTCTCTTTGTGGTCATTTTGTGTCTCTTTGTGGTCATTTTGTGTCTCTTTGTGGTTGTTTTGTGTCTCTTTGAAGTCATTTGTGTCTCTTTGAAGTCATTTTGTGTCTCTTTGAAGTCATTTTGTGTCTCTTTGAGGTCGTTTTGTGTCTGTTTGTAGTTGTTGTGTTAAATTGTGTCAATTCTCCGTATATATTTTTTAGAAAGAAAGACGTATTTGAACGTCTCACGGAGTAGAGGAACAACAACATCGCAGCATCTAGAGCGATACCATTACAAAGGTTGATATTTTATTGCAGCATTGTGGTAATTTTGGTAGAAATGTTGCGCCGAACTAATGTGTACATGTTGGTGATACATTAGAGATCATAAGTGATGCTGTCACGTTATGCATCGGCCGATAAGACACAGGCAAATCTAAACAAACAGCTGTTTTCAAGGGAATTCGGCTTGTTCCGTTTCATACCGAGATCCATTTAACAGTCTCGTGTATTTATCCTGTTTTTGCTTATAAGTAGATTTGCACATCAAATCACTTTATAAAACCTGTTAATATGAATTCAGCATGAACATACTTTAAATCCGGCGTATAAATGTTTGACATAAACAATAGTTATTAAGCAGGAATTTCACTTTTACACGCGCTTTACTCGCTATAGCGCGTCAGCAAGGCGCATCAATTTGGCGTATTCCGTCTATGGGAACAACAGGCACAGGGATGAAAAAGTTGATATTTTATTGTTGTTAGTGAAACATATTCTACGCCGAACTGATGTTTCCCTCTTGGTGATTGATAAAAATTATTATATTGATGGTGTTGTGTTATACATAGGCTGATAAATCTCAGAAAACGTAGAATTGATGGATTTGTGAATGGAGTTTGGCTGTTTTTTTGTAGTGTAGAAGACAGCGTTTAGATAATCCTGCACAGACATTTAAAACACTTTAAATATTTAATCCCGAGCTGAAGGAAATAACGTTTAAGTGGTGGATTAAAAAAATGCATAATTCCGGTTGTTGACAGCCGACAGCAGACGTCCAGACTCGGAGTCTGACCCCCGGCTGCAGCTCGATGGAGCCCGGGATGGATGACACATGACACCGACACAAACATATGATCTCAATATGAAATAATCATAATGTGACACGAGGGCGCGTGGAAACCCCTGTAAACAGGAGCTCGTGCTGCTACGTACCTCGGATGTTTACTTCATATTTCCCTTGTTGATGAAAACAAACCAGCTGTCATTTTGCTCCGCTGTACATCCCGGAAGTGACGTAGGTTATGAGCTGAACACAAGAGTTTTATTTTTTTTATTTTTTTCTGTTTTATTTATTGGCTTCATTTTAAAGAGTACCAATTTAAATAAATGTATTTTTATATGAACAGTCAAAGAATAAATGAATAAAATCTGAAGTACTGAGACAATGATGTCATTTTATGATTTATTGTGATTTCAACACAAAATTATTTAATTAAAATATGATAAATCAACATAAGATTAGATTAATTCAATTAAATACAATAAAACAGGGTTTAAATAATAAATAATTAGTATAATACAATAAAACAAGATAAAAGGAAATGAAAATGAAATAAAATAGGATAGATAAGATAAAATGAATTATAATAAAATATGATAAATCAACATTAGATTAGATAAGACAAAATACGATAAGATAAGATTAATTAAAATTAAATACGATACAATTAAATAAAATAAAACAGGGTTTAATAAATTTAGTCAAAATAAAATAAAATAAAACAACATACAACGAATTATATAAAAAATAAAATAAAATGAATTAAAATGAAATATGATACAATTAAATAAAACAATATATAATTCACTCAATAGAAATAAAATAAAATAAGATAGATAAGACAAAATTAGTTATAATAAATAAAAACAACATAAAATGATTAAATAAATAAGATCAGATAAAATTAATTAAATCAAAATAAATAATAAATAAGATAAAATAAAATAAGCTTGAAAATATTTTTTTAAAATAATAAAAAAAGAAAATGACATAAGATAAGATAAGTTAAAAAATAAGATAAGATCAAATTATTGATCTTATAATTTGATCTTATTATAAGAGTTTTTTTCCTGTTAGGAGTGAAGAGGGTGATAACCATAGACATATAAAGAGTAGATGCCGCATCGAACGTTGGGCCGCGAGAAATGCGGCCGCCATCTTGGATCGGTCCTTCTCCCAGATAAGTTCTATGAGTGACTCGTTGAGCCTCTGAGTTGAGCAGCAGAAGGAACAGGATGCCAGAGCACTGTGCAGCGTATTCCTGCTCTAATCTAATATTACAATATTACAATTCATAATCAGTACGGTACAGTACAATTTTAAACAATTAATATTGTTTACAATAAATATAATTTAAAACAATAAATCCATGCATTTTTGAATGTTATAGTGAGTCCCTCAGGCTGTGGCAGGTAGATACATATTTAGCTGCCAGAGGAGCTGCTGTCCCTTATTATATTAGTATTATCTTGTCACAGTAGAGGCATGGAGATTAGCCTCTGTGGGAATGTTAGTTAATTTACCCCCCGGCCAGATGTGTGTGTGTGTGTGTGTGTGTGTGTGTGTGTGTGTGTGTGTGTGTGTGCAAGCCTGTGTAGATATGAAAGGAGAAGCAGGGAGGAGAGGGGTTGTCGTACATGTGGTCTAGTGTAAATGGATTGCACATTTCAAGCAGTAGGTCAGCGGAGGATGTGCTGTGGTTTCATGAGAGGAAGACACTTCAGAGACAGTTAATCTCAGGTCACCTCAGATATTCTCAGTTTTGTTTTTTTAAATATTGAACATGACATTGACATGAATTATGAGATCATTTTTCATGTCATGTCACTTTTTTTTTTTAAGTTTAGACTATCAAAGGAGAAGTGACAGAATCTGATCAACATCCTTTGCTGTTAAACTGTTTCATCAAACAGGAGCAACATGATGTGGGGTTTATTATAAAGAATGAATCAGAGATTTAACATGTATTTCCACTCTGTGCCCGATATTCTCACAGCTGAACAAAATGTCCCACACATTTTTACTTGGTTCTCCACATCTCCACTTAAAGCAGGACGAACGTCACATGTTTGTAAACCAGAGCTGATGAGTCCAGGCTTTTTTAGTTCAGTTGTACCACAGAAGTTAAAAAAATCATACATTTATTTAACTAAGGAAAAATCTTAAATGGTTTGTATAATTTAAAATGGATATTACTGAACTATGCCCCGTGTTTTTGTTTGCACATTAAATACAATTACTACATCATTAAAATATGTAATAAAGAAGACATTCACATAATTAGACCTTGCCTAAAAACAAAGGACACAGTCATTTTAGATACTATACAAAGTACTCCTCCAACATCACTGTCTTTACCAATGAGAGCTACACTCAAATTGGTAATTGTGCAAGAACAAAACAGTGTGAAAATGATCGATTTAACAAAATGTTATATATATTTTTATACCACACACACTCGCTCAAATGTGGACCCTCCCTCTCCTCTCTACTACCACGACTATGCGACTGGCAGAGCATGGATCATTTCTGAATATTATATTAACATATAGGGTTCGGCTCTTGTTTTTTTTAGTGCTTTAAATGAAAGTGTGTCTGTTTGACTTGTATTTAGATGTGTCCAAAATGTCATCTCTCTCTCTCTGACCTAATTGTATTGATACTCTTGATTTATATGTATTTTAATTTTCTCTGAGTGTGTGTGTGTGTGCGTGCGTGTGTTTGTGTGTGTGTGTGTGTGTGACAGAGAGAGAGAAAGAGAGAGAGTGAGTGAGAGAGAGATTTATGTATTCATGTATGAAATACAGCCTATTAATACTCTATAAATGATTTCTCTTGTTGTGTTTATATTTATAGTGTTTGCAAAACACCTATCATACATCACATATATCATATATCAGAATATTCTATTACTGTTAATCCCACTGTGAATATTAAAATACGCCGAACCGTGTCCTGTCCTTACACTGAGTGGAGCGGGCGACCGGGCCAAGATGGCGGCCCCACCGCTCGTCAGCGCCAATAGGCCCAACGTTCGATGAGGCGTCTACTCTTTATGTCTATGGTGATAACGACCAGCAAACAAGACAACAGCGCCACCTACAGGAAATCACACTTCATCAACAGTGACTTCAGGAGAAAATACGTCCCACCACAAAAAGATGCAAAATGACTAAAAATAGATGCAAAACCACCACAAAAAGATGCAAAATGACTAAAAATAGATGCAAAACCACCTCAAAAAGATGCAAAATGACTAAAAATAGATGCAAAACCACCTCAAAAAGATGCAAAATGACTAAAAACAGATGCAAAACCACCTCAAAAAGATGCAAAATGACTAAAAATAGATGCAAAACTACCACAAAAAGATGCAAAATTACTAAAAATAGATGCAAAACCACCACAAAAAGATGCAAAATGACTAAAAATAGATGCAAAACCACCACAAAAAGATGCAAAATGACTAAAAATAGATGCAAAACCACCAGAAAAAGATGCAAAATGACTAATAATAGATGCAAAATGACTAAAAATAGATGCAAAACCACCAAAAAAAGATGCAAAATGACTAAAAATAGATGCAAAACCACCACAAAAAGATGCAAATGACTAAAAATAGATGCAAAACCACCACAGAAAGATGCAAAATGACTAAAAATAGATGCAAAACCAGCACAAACAGATGCAAAATGACTAAAATTGATGCAAAACCAGCACAGAAAGACCAACACAAGTGTTCGTTCACGTCATATCAGTTTATTGTGCATGATGATGTGACGGTACAGCTCATAAATTATACTTGAATCTTTGACGTCTGGAGGACCGACATCACTTCACTCTTTAACCTGCAAAAGAATCATTCAAATAATAATTCAAATAATAATAATAATAATAATAATAATAATAATAATAACTGTCGGCACATTTGTGTGTAATGTTGTATGCTGCTGTGTGTGGTTACACACCTGAGACACACGGATGGCTGTACTCTGTGTCGTCCTGGTCACCTGAGGGAGGAAAGGGCACAAACGTGTTCAACAGTCACATCTCAACACAGGCAGACTCTTAAATGACACAGACACGCACACGGACCCACGGTTTACTACTAATTAGGAAGTCTTCTGCTTCTTTGTTGTCATTTTGTGTCTCTTTGAAGTCATTTTGTGTCTCTTTGTGGTCATTTTGTGTCTCTTTGAAGTCATTTTGTGTCTCTTTGTGGTCATTTTGTGTCTCTTTGTGGTCATTTTGTGTCTCTTTGTGGTCATTTTGTGTCTCTTTGTGGTCATTTTGTGTCTCTTTGAAGTCATTTTGTGTCTCTTAGTGGTCATTTTGCGTCTCTTTGAAGTCATTTTGTGTCTCTTTGTGGTCATTTTGTGTCTCTCTGAAGTCATTTTGTGTCTCTTTGTGGTCATTTTGTGTCTCTTTGAAGTCATTTTGCGTCTGTTTTTGGTTGTTTTGTGTTTCTCTGTGGTAATTTTGTGTGTCTTTGTGGTTGTTTTGTGTTCTATTGTAGTGGTTGTGTAACTCTTTGTGGCCACTTGTCTCTTTGGAGTCATCTTGTGTTTTTTTGTGGTCATTTTGTGTCTCTTTGTCGTTGCTTTATGTCCCTTATGTGGTCATTTACACCTGTTTGCAGTCATTTTGTGTGTCTTTGTTGTCATTTTGTGTCTCTTTGTGGTTATTTTGTGTCCTATTGTAGTTGTTGTGTGCCTCTTTGTGGTCAATTGTCTCTTGAGAGTCATTTTGTGTCTTTTTGTGCTATTTTCTTGTCACTTTGAAGTAATTTTGTGTCTGTTTGGGGTAATTTTGCATCTCATTGTGGTTGTTTTGTGTCCAATTGTAGTTGTTGTGTTTCTCTCTGTGGTTACTTGTCTCTTTTTTGTCATTTTGTGTCTCTTTGTTGTCATTTTGTGTCTCTTTGTGGTCATTTTGTGTCTCTTTGTGTTCATTTTGTGTCTCTTTGTGGTCATTTTGTGTCTCTTTGTGGTCATTTTGTGTCTCTTTGAAGTCATTTTGTGTCTCTTTGTGGTCATTTTCTGTCTCTTTGTTGTCATGTTGCGTCTCATGGATGTATCTCTTGGCGTTGTCTCTCGGGCCTGTGTCAGGAGGCCTGTTCAGTGATCCATCCATGCTCCTGATGACGGCTCAGGCTGTTGTGCAGCTCTACTACAGTGTGTGTGGTCTGTGGTTTGTGTAAATGGCGTGCAGAGAGGACAGACTCACTTGGCTGGTAGTAGTCATAGATCTTGACGACGGCCGGCTTCAGGTTCTGCACGGGGAGCTCCTGGATGAGATCTAAGCTGTGGTTGACGTGAATGCCCTTTATTAACTGTCGGGAGAAAAGCAGACGAGAGCTTCAGTAACTAAATCTGTAACGACGTCATCTCTCGTTCCTTAGTGTGATGTCCTCTCACCTCCTGTATGTAGACCAGAACATGATCGTCCTTCAGTTCAACACGATCCACCAGCAGGGCCCGGCTGAGCTGTGAGGAGGAGACGACAACGACACACACGTGAAAAGCTGCTTCCTTTGCTCCTGGAGATGTAAAATGTCACTGCAATGACTCACCTTCTTCAAAGACTCTGGGTCTGGGACGAATCCAGAGAGCATCTTGATATCCAGGATCACCATGTTTGTATTGACCTCATTTCCAGCATATCTGTGATGCAGAGATGTTATTGTGTTAATAACGATATGATGAGACGGGATCATGTGAAACATCGATGGGAAACACATTTGTAGATATAAGGTCTGAGGGGACATGACAGATTTAGTGCAGCTTGGACAAGAGATGGCGCTGTAGCAGCCTTATCGAACCATAGGAACACCTGAATGTGTGTGTGTGTGTGTGTGTGTCTGTGTGTGCATCACATTGACTTCACACTTGATTGGTTCTCAGTAAGGCTGCAAACTACCCGCTCGTGCTTACAATACAATAAATAAAACAGCAGAAAAAGTTCCATAAATGACGACAAATGATGCAAAATGACTAAAAATAGATGCAAAACCATTACAAAAAAGATGCAAAATGACTAAAAATAGATGCAAAACCACCACAAAAAGATGCAAAATGACTAAAAATAGATGCAAAACCACCACAAAAAGATGCAAAATGACTAAAAATAGATGCAAAACCACCAGAAAAAGATGCAAAATGACTAAAAATAGATGCAAAACCACCAGAAAAAGATGCAAAATGACTAAAAATAGATGCAAAACCACCAGAAAAAGATGCAAAATGACTAAAAATAGATGCAAAACCACTACACAAAGATGCAAAATGATTAAAAATAGATGCAAAACCACCACAAAAAGATGCAAAAGGACTAAGAATAGATGCAAAACCACCACAAAAAAATGCAAAAGGACTAAAAATAGATGCAAAACCACCACAAAAAAATGCAAAATGACTAAAAATAGATGCAAAACCACCTCAAAAGATGCAAAATGACTAAAAATAGATGCAAAACCACCAGAAAAAGATGCAAAATGATTAAAAATAGATGCAAAACTAGCACAAAAAGATGCAAAATGACTAAAAATAGATGCAAAACCACCAGAAAAAGATGCAAAATGATTAAAAATAGATGCAAAACCACCACAAAAAGATGCAAAAGGACTAAAAATAGATGCAAAACCACCACAAAAAGATGCAAAATGACAAAAAAAAGATGCAAAAAGACTAAAAATAGATGCCAGACTAACACAAATGGTATCTGCTGCAACAACTCTTTGAAGTCCTTAAAACTTGATCCACTGGGCTGAGCTGCATCACCAGGTTCCCATCTTTCAGACGCTGTACGACACTTTGATGTGAGATGCTCTGGTGTCCTGCCATCTCTCCCTAAAGATCCCCGTCCCGTCTTAAATAAGACGTGTACGTGTCTCAGAGGGAGAAATGCGTTTGAGTTTAAACCAGCGAGGTGAGAACAGACACACCAACGGGGACACACTCACATGGACTTGAGCTTGAGCTTGAGCTTGGGTCTGCGGCTGTCGCAGTCGGCCTCTGCTTTGACCTCCACACTGAGCGCGGAGGGTGCGGCCGGAGTGGGGATGTTATAGTTCAGAGAAATCTGACAAAGAGGAAGAAGAGAAACGTTTAATGTTCCTACAAACGGAACTAGAATCTCAAATCCATTGAGTTAACGTTCAAGTGCACGTCACTGACCTGCGCGGCAGCACATGCGCTGCCCTTCACCTCCAGACCGTACTTTCCTGCGGTGGACTGCAGCAGCTGCTCCTGGTACAGCAGTTTGTTGTTCTGGTTCACGTCAAACGCCAGCTTACCGGCGGGAGACTGGACCGTCACCGTGCTGGAACCCTTCGGACTGAACACCAGAGTGGAGTAGAGAGCCAGAGCCTGAAGAGCCACCACGGTGTCCTGCAACACACACAAAGAAAGACACGACTTCATGTGCTGACACGCGTACAACGTATTCTGAGCCAGTGGGCCCCTGGGCACAGACCTGTGAGAGCCCCCCCCCCCCTCTGTCTACGTAGGAACAAGACACCTACATTGAAAGAGTCTACTTTACGTCGTTTTGGGTTTCTTTGTGCTCATTTTACGTCCATTTTTAGTTGTTTTGTATCACTTTGATTGTTTTTCATGTCATTTTAGCCATTTTGCATCTTATTGTGGTGGTTTTGCATCTATTTTTAGTCATTTTGCATCTTTTTCTGGTGGTTTTGCATCTTTTTTTAGTCATTTTGCATCTTTTTGTGGTGGTTTTGCATCTATTTTTAGCCATTTTGCTTATTTTTGTGGTGGTTTTGCTTCTATTTTTTGTCGTTTTACATCTTTTTGTGGTGGTTTTGCATCTATTTTTAGTCATTTTGCATCTTTTTGTGGTGGTTTTACATCTATTTTTAGACATTTTGCATCTTTTTGTGGTGGTTTTGCATCTATTTTTAGCCATTTTACATCTTTTTGTGGTGGTTTTACATCTATTTTTAGACATTTTGCATCTTTTTGTGGTGGTTTTGCATCTATTTTTAATTATTTTGCATCTATTTGTGGTGGTTTTGCATCTATTTTTATTCATTACATCTTTTTGTTGTGATTTGTGACATTTTCCATGTCTATATCGTTGTTTTGTTTCTCTCTGTGGTCATCTTACATCTATTTTTAATCATTTTGTGTCTTTGTCGTCATTTTTTTGTCTCTACCTGATCTTCTTGTGTGAATGGAGACGGTTTTCTTTGTGCTCATTTTGTTTCTCTGTCAGTTAATTGATTGTTGTGTTACGTGTCCCTGATTCCAACAGGGGGACGTAACAATCCTTCCTATTCTTCAGTATTAGTATCAGATGAGCGACAGATCTTCCAGGTAACGTTATTCATCATTATGCCCAAAGCAATTTCAGTCAAATGACAATATTTTCTACATTTGGACAAATAACCAAGTCCAGTTGCTTTTGACTGAAATTGCTTTGGGGATAATGATCTCATCTCTTCTCTTCTTCAGCCTCTTATCCGGGGTCAGGTCTCGGGGGCAGCAGCTTTAGCAGGGGACCCCAAACTTCCCTTTCCCGGGCCACATTAACCAGCTCTAACTGGGGGATCCTGAGGCGTTCCCAGGCCAGTGTGGAGATCTAATCTCTCCACCTGGTCCTGGGTCTTCCCCGAGGCCTCCTCCCAGCTGGACGTGCCTGGAACACCTCCCTAGGGAGGCGCCCAGGGTGAGAACACTCACAGGCTTATTGTTCATCATATTTGTCCCAGAGCAGAATACTTTACATTTGATCTAAAGTCCAGCTTCACGCTGTTTGGGCCGTACCTGAGTGGAGGAGAAGCCTCCGTAATGGTTCTGCTGGCCCGTCAGCCATCTAACGATGCGGGAGGCGTAGCCCAGATCTTCAGCAGTCGGAGAGGCACCGAGTTTGGCCAGCAGCACGTAGGAGCTGATCTCCACGGACAGAGAGGTTGATGATTCTGCGTTCGTCTGAGCCCAGTGGAGGAAACCACCTAAAAACATCCATCCGCAAATAGACAAACAGAGTAAGACACATGCGCGGTAATGAAGCCAGAAGGACGTCCTGCAGGAGGGGGACTCGCCTTGATGCAATGCAACAGTGTCGAGGTGCTTCAGGAGCTGAGCGCGGGTCTCCATGTCTCCCGCCAGCGTGAAGACGTACGCCAGCAGAGCTGTCGTGTACGTGTTGCTGAAGTCACTGACGGACTCTTTGAGGCAGGTCAAGCTCTCCTTCACCACAGGATCCTGGAACACATGAAACAAGTCTTTCACCGCTGTTTGCACTTCTTCAGCCTCGTCCGTGTGAAAGCGATCAGTTTGGGTAAAGTAGTTCACAATCAAAACAGCGAGACACTCAAGGACTCACATCTGCAGTCTTATTCATCTCCAAGAAGGCAGCAGTGATGTAGGCGCTGAGGGTCACTTCGTCAGACACACCGCCCTGTAGAGAGGAAGGAAGCAGCTGTTACTGGGGATCGAGTCTGACTCACCGTGGTTATACGAGTCGGGTCATGAAGCACATACGATGCATTTTGCATATTTAGCATTTACAAAAAAAACCTGTACAAGCCGCATGCAGACTTTACGCTTGCACTTATTCAAACTCTTCCATTTTCAATGTTAATTAAAAGGAATAAAATCTCCATATTCCATAAATCAAACTAGTATTAGATTAGATGAGTCACTTTCATGTACAGTAAAATATGTTTGGCATTGGCATCATGAGAAGACGCTTAAACGTCTCCTTTTGTCGTCTTAACTTAACTGTCACCTTTTGTCATCTAAACATAACCGTCGCCCTTTGTCGTCTAAACCTAACCGTCTCCCTTTGTCGCCTTCTGTCGTCTAAACTTAACCGTCGCCTTCTGACGTCTAAACTTAACCGTCGCCCTTTGTCGCCTTCTGTCGTCTAAACCTAACCGTCGCCCTTTGTCGCCTTCTGTCGTCTAAACTTAACCGTCGCCTTCTGACGTCTAAACTTAACCGTCGCCCTTTGTCGCCTTCTGTCGTCTAAACTCAACCGTCGCCTTTAGTCATCTTAACTTAACCGTCTCATTTTATCGTCTAAACTTAACCGTCAAGTTTTGTCGTCTAACCTTAACCGTCGCCTTCTGTCATCTATACTTAACCGTCACCCTTTGTCGCCTTCTGGCGTCTATATTTAACCGTCGCCTTTTGTCGTCTAACCTTAACCGTCACCTTTTGTTGTCTTAACTTAACCGTCACCTTTAGTCATCTAAACTTAACCGTCGCCTTTTGTCGTCTAACCTTAACCGTCACCTTTAGTCATCTAAACTTAACCGTCGCCTTTTGTCGTCTAAACTTAACCGTCGCCTTTTGTCGTCTAAACTTAACCGTCACCTTTAGTCGTCTTCTGTCGTCTATACTTAACCGTCGCCTTTTGTCGTCTAAACTTAACCGTCACCTTTAGTCGTCTTCTGTCGTCTAAACTTAACCGTCACCTTTAGTCGTCTTCTGTCGTCTATACTTAACCGTCGCCTTTTGTCATCTAAACTTAACCGTCACCCTTTGTCATCTAAACTTAACCGTCGCCTTTAGTCGTCTAAACATAACCATCACCTTTAGTCGTCTGAACTTAACCGTCACGTTTAGTCGTCTAAACTTAACCGTCACCCTTTGTCGCCTTCTGGCGTCTATACTTAACCGTCGCCTTTTGTCATCTAAACTTAACCGCCACCTTTTGTCGTCTAAACTTAACCGTCACCCTTTGTCGCCTTCTGTCGTCTATACTTAACCGCCGCCTTTTGTCATCTAAACTTAACCGTCACCCTTTGTCATCTAAACTTAACCGTCACCTTTTGTTGCCTAAACTTAACCGTCACCTCATGTCGTCTGAACTTAACCGTGACCTTTTGTTCCCAACCTCTGTAGAGACTTAAATTACCTTCATCCTGTTGTTGAAGAGGCTTCCGGAGCGCTCGAAACAGCCGTTTTCCCGCTGTTTGATCTTCAGCCATCCCAAAGACTCCTCGATCTTCGCGGGGTCGATGTAGACGAACGCCTGCGCTTTGGCGAACGACCTCATGACGAAAGCCGTCAGCCTGAGGACATTTAAACGCACATTAAGAGACAGAAGAAAACCGCAGCACGCTCCGCGGTGTCATGGCGTGACATTGGAAAATCGTGTACATGTGATCGTTCGCACCAAGTGTTTCCTGTTCCTGATCCGAACGTGCTGTAGGCGCCGTCGCTGTGTTTGTAGTTCAGCTGCCTCTGGTAGCCTGTAGATTTAAGATTTACTTTAATACTTTAAGATATTTAATGTCTGGCTTCTTCGCTTTAACATAAAACAAACACAGACTCACCACTGGACAGGAAGTTGCTGGCCTTGTCCCTGATGGCTGGAGTCAGCTGCTGCGTGTTTTCCAGGTACTGGAGGATGTAGATGTTGGGGGCCAGGAGCGCCATGTTCTGCTCGCCGCATCCGTACGGCATCTGCAGCAGACCGTCCAGGTTCTTCAGAGCCCGGCCCAGGATGTCACCTGCGCGAAAAACGCGGATCACGTAACTTGCCAGACATTTCATTTCTAGTGTGTGTTGTTATTTTTTCCAGTGGGAGCTCGACCAACACGTGGACGTCGCTGTAATGTTACGGTACTTTATGAGGAAGCAAAATGTCAAGAGTTGGTTCTGTCAGTTCCCTCATCTCTCCCCTTTGTGTTTGATTGTCCAGTTACAGGTAGGCGTGGTCCCCCCAGCTGCAGCCTGTTACACTGATCACCTGGGCCCAGTATTTCAAAATTTGTAATCTGGATCAGAATAATCCGGATAATGAAATCCTCCTTTTCTCAGTCATGGATCACGGTGATCCTGCTGACTTTATCTGAGTATTTCAAAACACAGGCAGGTCGGATCACTGTGATCTCTACCTGGCCGGATACGGATTTCCCAATCTCAAGTCTCCGCCTCCGGGATCTGAAACATGGTGGACTACTTCATGAAAGGAGTAGCAGAGAGCCGACTTTCACGTCAAAAGTGTAAGTTAACCGTCGTCTATTGTGTAGCGGTTTTAATACCATACGAACGGCAACCAACACATCATGCAAGCCAACTATTTGAATTGTCACCTTATTAAAAGCAGGCCGTGGCGATCTCTAATTGAGACGCGGCCGTGCTAACGGGAGCTAACGCGGCTCCATTGACTTGTGTGTTAAGCAGCTAGCGGGCTATCATTAGCGGCTATCATTAGCGGCTATCATTAGCGTCACGTCATTTGCAACACGGCAGATTTACAGTATAAGCAGGCTGCATTGTGTACAGACCTGCTCAGTGCTTAGAAAACACAACGCAACACAGTTTGAGTATTAACTACAAGGTTTGTTCAGAAGGTTCAGAATGCTACAGTAGCCTAATGCTGGTGATGATATCATGTTTTTGTGTAGGCTACATAAACACAATTTGGGATTGTGGATTAAGATACTCATACACCTTCTACCTTCAGAGTCCACTCACAGCCATGGACCACTCAGCTACAACAGGGTGAGTGCTGGAAATCCTTGAAAATGCTTTAATTGTATTGATACATTTAAGACTTTCAAGTAATTGGAGTTTGAATAAAGTGCTTGAAACTGCTTAAATTTGTAGTGGCATTACTTTCATGGTATTGGTCAGTGACACAATTAGAAACATTTCTTCATCCTAATTCCTCTCCAACATTGGTGAGAGCTTGTTTTTTTTTGCATTTCACTACACTGTTTTTAAACCTTGGTTTTAGCTTTGCATGTGACCAATAAACTTATCTATCTACCACATCAGGCACGGGGGCGAGAGCCAGAGCCAGCGCCAGCGCCAGAGCGACGGCGACGGAAGAGGCATGTCGGGGATGAGGAAGCCTATGAGAGGCTCCTCAAAATGGTGACCGAAAGGGCAGTCAAACAGACTGAACTGGCCAAACGGCAAATTAAGCTGACGCTGCTTCAGCAAAAAGAGACAGAATTAACAATCAAGCTGTTAGAGAAACAGCTTGACATTTGAAATAGCATGGTCCTTAGTGGTCACATTATTTTTTGTTGGAATAAAACTTTGTTTGGACCCTGCATTCCTTTGTCTTTCTCTGTTTTGGTACATGCAAGTTACAATGTTTGGTGAACTAGAATTTGAGAAATAATTGTAATTTTATTTACAGCAGTTTTACAGTGTGGTCAAAAATTTTACTATGCTTTACATTTTTTGATATTACTTAAATTACTTGTTAGAAGTACAACACTAACACTTAAGTGTAACAAACATCTTGAGTAACAATATCTAGGAGAAGTATGCGCTGAGAGTTTGTCAATCCAAGTCAAATCCACCTCTGAGGTGGGATTCAAATGATCCTGAAATTTTGGTATCAAGTTGATCCAGATATCTGACTTAACTTTTGAAATACCCAAATCAGCCTTTTATCTGGATTCAGGGGAGGATTGGATTACCAGAGCTGAAACCCTGATCTTCAGGGCCCAGTATTTCAAAATTTGTAATCTGGATCAGAATAATCCGGATAATGAAATCCTCCTTTTCTCAGTCATGGATCACGGTGATCCTGCTGACTTTATCTGAGTATTTCAAAACACAGGCAGGTCGGATCACTGTGATCTCTACCTGGCCGGATACGGATTTCCCAATCTCAAGTCTCCGCCTCCGGGATCTGAAACATGGTGGACTACTTCATGAAAGGAGTAGCAGAGAGCCGACTTTCACGTCAAAAGTGTAAGTTAACCGTCGTCTATTGTGTAGCGGTTTTAATACCATACGAACGGCAACCAACACATCATGCAAGCCAACTATTTGAATTGTCACCTTATTAAAAGCAGGCCGTGGCGATCTCTAATTGAGACGCGGCCGTGCTAACGGGAGCTAACGCGGCTCCATTGACTTGTGTGTTAAGCAGCTAGCGGGCTATCATTAGCGGCTATCATTAGCGGCTATCATTAGCGTCACGTCATTTGCAACACGGCAGATTTACAGTATAAGCAGGCTGCATTGTGTACAGACCTGCTCAGTGCTTAGAAAACACAACGCAACACAGTTTGAGTATTAACTACAAGGTTTGTTCAGAAGGTTCAGAATGCTACAGTAGCCTAATGCTGGTGATGATATCATGTTTTTGTGTAGGCTACATAAACACAATTTGGGATTGTGGATTAAGATACTCATACACCTTCTACCTTCAGAGTCCACTCACAGCCATGGACCACTCAGCTACAACAGGGTGAGTGCTGGAAATCCTTGAAAATGCTTTAATTGTATTGATACATTTAAGACTTTCAAGTAATTGGAGTTTGAATAAAGTGCTTGAAACTGCTTAAATTTGTAGTGGCATTACTTTCATGGTATTGGTCAGTGACACAATTAGAAACATTTCTTCATCCTAATTCCTCTCCAACATTGGTGAGAGCTTGTTTTTTTTTGCATTTCACTACACTGTTTTTAAACCTTGGTTTTAGCTTTGCATGTGACCAATAAACTTATCTATCTACCACATCAGGCACGGGGGCGAGAGCCAGAGCCAGCGCCAGCGCCAGAGCGACGGCGACGGAAGAGGCATGTCGGGGATGAGGAAGCCTATGAGAGGCTCCTCAAAATGGTGACCGAAAGGGCAGTCAAACAGACTGAACTGGCCAAACGGCAAATTAAGCTGACGCTGCTTCAGCAAAAAGAGACAGAATTAACAATCAAGCTGTTAGAGAAACAGCTTGACATTTGAAATAGCATGGTCCTCAGTGGTCACATTATTTTTTGTTGGAATAAAACTTTGTTTGGACCCTGCATTCCTTTGTCTTTCTCTGTTTTGGTACATGCAAGTTACAATGTTTGGTGAACTAGAATTTGAGAAATAATTGTAATTTTATTTACAGCAGTTTTACAGTGTGGTCAAAAATTTTACTATGCTTTACATTTTTGGATATTACTTAAATTACTTGTTAGAAGTACAACACTAACACTTAAGTGTAACAAACATCTTGAGTAACAATATCTAGGAGAAGTATGCGCTGAGAGTTTGTCAATCCAAGTCAAATCCACCTCTGAGGTGGGATTCAAATGATCCTGAAATTTTGGTATCAAGTTGATCCAGATATCTGACTTAACTTTTGAAATACCCAAATCAGCCTTTTATCTGGATTCAGGGGAGGATTGGATTACCAGAGCTGAAACCCTGATCTTCAGGATCAGGATTCTCCTGATCTGTGTTGAAATACCCAGTTTTCAGATCAGATCTAGATTTAATCCAATCCGACCAGGATAATCCTGTCAGATCACGTTTGAAATACTGGGCCCAGGATCAGGATTCTCCTGATCTTTGTTGAAATACCCAGTTTTCAGATCAGATCTAGATTTAATCCAATCCGACCAGGATAATCCTGTCAGATCACGTTTGAAATACTGGGCCCAGAGGAGTATAAGAACCCAGAGCTGACAGGCATGCAGCGCTGGACCGTTGTTATCCTTCACCTGGTAAACTCTTTGTCGGATTGGCTCCCGTTACTAGTTTGTTGGTTTTGCGCTCCTCGTTGATTGTTATACTAATCGTTGTTCTCTTTGTTTCTTTCTGTAGTTTACAGCGTTCCTGTTTTCCTCGTTCCTGTTCCCTGACCGTTCGTCGTTTCCTCGTTCCTGTTTCCTCGTTCCTGTTTCCTTGTTCCTGATCATCTGTCGTTTCCTCGTTCCTGTTCCCTGACCGTCCGTCGTTTTCTCGTTCCTGTTCCCTGACCGTCTCGTCTTCAGTGTCTCTGTTACCCCTGTATTGTTCCCGCTTCTGTCGTGTTTATTAAATATTTGTTTGTACTTTTTACCCCGTGTCCGTGTCTGCACTACGGGCCAGTCTCCCGGTGTTATCTCCCCGCACCGTTCATGACACAAATTTCCAAAATCACACACCAGTCTTATTTATGAGGCTTCACAGAGGGGAAGCCCGTGAACTCGGCACAATTTACTCCCTCAATTAACATGAGTGTGTTCGTTTACCCAGGACTGATATTGAAGCGCGGGCAGATCCCTCGATCATGTTCTCAGGTAGCTGTATCTCTATCTCCTCTGTCAGAGCCTCCCCTGTGAACGGACAGAAAGCAAAGGTCAGACTGAGAATAAGATGCTTCAAAACTGGTTCTGATAAAACCAATCTGATGTGCTAAACTCGCCGCAATTGCCATAATCCCAGTGAAACTAAGTGCATGCAGAGAATGTGTCTGTTAGATTTTACTACTCGCACACGCACTGACCTTTAGGACAGAGCAGCCAGTTGTAGGCCTTGGTCATCTCAGTTCCTTCAGCCTGAGAGAGAAAGAAACAATGTGAGCTCCACAGTTCCACCTCCAGGAGAAGCTTTTTCTCTGCGTTTGTATTTAAGGTACCGACCTTTACAACCAGTGATCGCGTGACCACGTCGATACGGCCTCTCTGTGGCACGCTCACGACCTCATTGTCACATGAAATGTCTGAAGTAATGGCCTCGGCCGTCACCGTCACGTTCACGACTCCTGCAAGAGATCAACAAACACAGTGTGCATGCTTGATAAAGGCATTTTTTAAAAACAGCATAAACACAAAAACACAGTTAAAAGCAGGAGCAAAGAAGAATAAACAAAAGTAAAAGAAAACGGATAAAGTTTAAAGGTATTAAAAAGAGCTCTGCTATAAGAAATGCTTTTAACCTGGGGTTTAAAGTGCTCACAGTTGGGGCTGATTTCAGATCTGCGGGTACTTTGTTCCAGTTGTGTGCAGCATCACAGCTAAATGCTGCTTCATCACGTCTAGTTTGAACTCTGTGCTCCACTATCTGACCTGAGTCGGTAGATCTCAGAGCCCTACTGGGTTTAGCTGGACTCTCACCTAAGGCTGAGGGGGCCATGGTCCAGCTGAGGGTCTTGCGCTCATTGCCGCACAAACAGGATGTGTACTTGTCACCGGAGAGGGGGGTGAGGGTGAAATCTGCTGAGGCGGCTGGAGTCACTTCGATCTGTTCAAGAGAAACGACAATATGTTTAAAAGCTGGGGACCTGTCAAAGGTGCATCTTGGGGACCCCACCACCACTGCCCCGGTTTAGGTAAAACAGTCATCACCATGATGCAGCTCTTCAGGTAGTTAAAGACGGTGGCCTTCAGTTCAAAGTGCTCCCCTCGGATGATGGAGTAGGGCAGGCTGAGCTCGAGGAAGAAGGGTTGGAAGACGGTGATCTCTTTACGGGGAGCCAAGCCAAAACCTTGAGGGGACAGACAGAAGGCCTCCGTCTCCCAGGTGGTGATGGTGTCTGGGACAGTGAGGGACACATCCTTCGTTCCAGATGCTCTGGATCAGCAGAAACACACAAACGCGGTCTGTCAACTTGGAAAACGTGAACTTGACGTGATTCAACAAAGAACAGCACTGTGGAGAGTCGATCAGGGATCAGGGGTCCTCAGAGTCGCTGCAGGGGGGGGGGGGGGGGGGGGGGGGGGGGGGGGGGCTGCCAGAATAAATTTTAAAACATGCCTAAAAATATACATTCATACGCATCCAACATTATATTTGTGAACAAGTATTGTATGCACCGTAAAAGGGTATCTGTATGTGTTAATGTAAGCCCAGTTAAACCATTGTTTTCCAGCTAAAGGGTCACAGACTGTAAATAAAGATGGACGACGCAGCGCCACTTCGTCCCAAAAGTGAAGCCAAAATAACCCGGATACGGGTGCAGTTTGGAAACAAGTCATCGCCAAGAGTGGGAAAATAAGAAGTGAAAAAATTATAGTGGAAAGTAAATAAATAAAAAACAGTGAAAAGTGGAAAAACTGAAAAAAGGGATGGTGAAGAATAAAACAAAACAGAAAGAAGTCTCCTCTCATCTCATCTCATCTTCAGCCTCTTATCCGGGGTCGGGTCTCGGGGGCAGCAGCTTTAGCAGGGACCCCAAACTTCCCTTTCCCGGGCCACATTAACCAGCTCTAACTGGGGGATCCTGAGGCGTTCCCATGCCAGTGTGGAGATCTAATCTCTCCACCTGGTCCTGGGTCTTCCCCGAGGCCTCCTCCCAGCTGGACGTGCCTGGAACACCTCCCTAGGGAGGCGCCCAGGGTTCATCCTTACCAGATGCCCGATAGTGAAAAATAGCGATAGTGAAGAATGGAAAGTGAAAAAAGATCCATCTATCTACCGGTGAACATGGTGCACACTGGCTCATTAAGACTATTTCCCATTCAAAATCATTAGAAAAGAAACATCTGTAGAATAATAAACATCACAAACATCCTACAATGACTTTGTGCCGTCAGTTTAAATAAAACTAAGTAAATACAGGAGTGTGGGTAAGTACATTGTTTTTAGTTGTATAACCATCAGAAACTCACCCAACTTCCACCAGGTCCCATATCCAGGTCTCAGGGAAGAAAGTGCGGACTGTCTCTATGGGTAAATCTTCTACATAACCACCACCTGCACCTCCTGCTCCAGGGCCTGCCATCCCCATCACTGGTGTATCCATTCTGGCTACACTAGGAACAGAGTTATATCTGAGGCTAACACCTGAAAAGAAAGCAGAGAATATCCCGTCAGGAGCAGAGGAGAGCAGTGACACAGTGACCTGTGTGAGCATGCGTCACTTAAAATAAATCACCATAGTCATTATAGTCACCATAGCCTTGGCCCTTGTGGTATTCTCTTCCTCTGTATCTGAGGCATGAAGGCACTCGGATGGCCAGGTTTGTCGCCATCTTCATCCCGACGTTCTAGATGATCCAGCGACAAACACGCATCACTGACAAGTCGACGAAATGTTCGACAACCACATAAATTCATATATTCTTCGCACATTCGTTTTTCCTGCAGTAAGTGTACCTGGAAAACCGTGTAAGCGTCCTCTCTGTCGCTGTCGTCGGGGTACGGAATGACGTATCTTTTCGCCCTCACGTTCAAGCATTGTACAGGATCTTGAACGCTGTATGGAATATAGGACGCTTTTCTGACGGGCAATAAGTCGAAAATCTGAAAAGAAGAAAAGAGGGAGGGTTCAAAGCTGTCGACGTGACAAATGTGTGTTGTTTTACGGAGATCTGAGAAGCGAGGAACTCTTAGGATTCAAGGTCTTTTATCTCTTTTATCCCATTGTTAGTTACACAGTTGGAAAAAATGTACAACTGGAACCGTAGAGGGAGGAAATTGTGCTACGTAAATGAGGCGTGCAGCTCTCTGTTGGTTGATTGCAGCAGTTACCTTGTCCGCGGTCAGAGTCCTCCCCGGCTCCTTGATGAGGACGCTCTGGTCGACGGCGCTCACGCCACACAGAGAATCGGGCTGGGACGTCACATGCAGGGTGGTCTCCTCTCCTGGGACGGCGGAGTCTGGATTAAACTCCAACGACACCTGACGCATACAGAAACAACACATCTCACCATCTGGACTTTAGTGCTGGATGAGAACAGGGGTGGGACAAAAGTATCAACACGACAACATACCGTATCACCTCCTCTTGCGACACATTATAGATACAACAATTGTTTGTTTAAACATTTGCAAATAGAAATATGTTGATAATCGTATTACTGGTAATTTATACTGAAAAACAAATACATAAATTGGTATCCGGCTGTTAAGACGTGGCGTAACACCCTTTCAAAATACGATTTCCGGGTCCTAGCCTCGTATTTCTCCCACGCCGCAGTGCCTTGTTCCCTTTGAACAGATCTGTGTTTTTAAAAAACAATGTTATTGTCATTTTACCGGAGACAACGCTTGGAACGCACGGACGAATTTTGTCCGGATCATGCATGAATCCCCCTGGAATGTAATTTCATTTTAACTTGAAATTGATTGTTACAAGTTTTCTAACAATGAAACCACTTTGCAATATGAGATTAAAGAAATGTCTTACATAGATAACAACATGTCGTGATTCTGGACAGTCTCTCGTTCTCCTCTTTAATCGTTGTTTTTGTCTCCCTCTGTCGGTGTTCTTCGGTTTGTGTTTTCTTTCTGGTGTTGAGTTTGTTTTCCTGGCAGGTGATCCTTGTTAGCATTGATCACCGGTACTGAGCCTCACTCAGTGCCGGATCATACCTTCTACCTACCCTGATGTCTCCCTGTGTACCTGTTCCTCTTGTGTCCATTTATCGTGTGAGTTTATATCTAGTTCTTCGTGTTTTTCCGTTGTGTTAGTGCACCTTTTTGTAAAATAAGTTTTATTAAATTTGTTAATACCGTCTCCTGAGTTCCGTGTCTGCATTTGGGTCTCCTCCGTGTATTCTCCGTCGCCAATCATGACACAACAGGCAGATTCCAGTAAAGGGCTACATATTGATTGTTATCGCTATAATACTTTTAAAAGTAAGCTAAAAACCTATCTCTTCACTTTAACCTTTAACTAACCCTGGTCATTTTCATTATTATTATTATGGCTTTGATTTATATAAAATCCCGGTTCCCTTCATTCACACAGACATACACGGCGGTGGTAAACTACGTTGTAGTCACAGCCGCCCTGGGGCAGACTGGCAGAAGTGTGGCAGCCAATCAGCGCCTACGGCCCCTCAGACCACCTCCTCAAACATACAGCAGTCTTGCCCAAGGACACAACGACCCTTCGGACATTGGCCGACTTGCTCTACCAACTGAGGCACAGTCGCCCCAATTTTCACCCAATTTTAACTGAATTTTTCTGTATTTCTGTATTTTATTGTTAGCTTGTTTTTCTTATTAAAGTTTATTATTATTATTATCATTATTACTTGGAACGCGACTAAAAGAGACTTTGATCAGTCGTACTCATACTGACCTTGTTACTGAAGCATTTCTCAGTGGAGAAGTCGGCACTGTGGGCGATGACCGCGTCACTGGGGAGGACGGCGTAAGCCACCACCTGGACGTCTGATGCCATGTTTGGAGACACCGTCATCTTAAAGGACACTTCGCCCTCGTTCACTGAAACAACACGAACAACGATGGTCACTCACACGCCTGCGTAGATGTAGAAATAGAACTATTTGTCCGGGTGTCGTTCTTCACCTGCTTTATCTTTCAAATGAACCTGTTGAGCTCCTTGCATGTGAATGGCTCCTCTGGATAAGACCTGCAGACAATGAAAGGAAATGACGCAAAGAATCAGTAACGGCATATTAAATTACATGCATTACATGATTTGGCTAGTTTATTCATTCATCTTCAACCGCTTGTCGGGGTCACGGGGGGGCTGGAGCCGATCTCAGCTAACATTAGGTGTGAGGCGGGGTCCACCCTGGACAGGACGCCAGTCTATCACAGGACACATAGAGACGAACAGAGACAGACAACCATTCACACCTACGGACAATTTAGAGTCATCAATGAACCGAACACCTGCACGTCTTTGGACTGTGGGAGGAAACCGGAGAACCCGGAGAAAACCCACGCAGACACGGGGACAACATGCAAACTCCACACAGAAGGGCCCCGGTCGGGGTGCAAACCTGGATCCTTCTCGCTGTGAGGCGACAGTGCTAACCACTACACCACTGTGTTGCCCTGATTTGGCTAGTTTTTTTCTATAATTTCAAACAAGTGAGAGAATAAAAAAGAGAATAGGTACAAAACCCCAAATCAGACACACAATATTCCTCCAAACTGACTATTTGAATATAGTCAATATGTTATTTGTCACTTTGGGCTGCATACTTTCTATTTCTATGGTTAATAGTTTATTATGCTTAGGTTTATTTTTATGCTAATGTCTGTTTCCATGTGAGCACCATCAAATCAAGTCATCAATCAATTCCTTGTAATGCGAATTCCTTGGCAATAAACCTGATTCTGATTCTGATGCTCGTTTGAAAGCTGCTTTATAAATGAAGCTGAGTCGAGTCACGGTTCACACGCCACTCACCAGATACATCAGATTCACAGAGCCCTGGGCCTCTCCAACGACTGTGTATTTGATGGAGATCTCTTCTTCTTTGTCACAGGGAAGTGGATTATCCCTCTTCTGCACCATCAGGGTGCTGACGGTTTTGATGTCGGGAGAAGCAGTTTGGGCCAGGGACACTGTGTGGTCTGCATCCTCATAGTATGGCGTTCTGTAACCAGCGTAGCCCAGATCGGGTTTGTTGCTAACCTAAATAGCAGGAGAGAAACACTACAAATGAGCTCATGGTGGTTAACGTAGAAGAAAGTGTCAGTTTTAAAAGATCCTGAGTGTAACATTTTACATGTTTTAATCATTTGTTATTGCCAATGGGAGAACGGGTTGTTACATGACTTAGGAATTGACTTTACTGACTTTCTCGGTTGTCCGAAACAGCCTCTGGACTGACTTCTATGTAAACCAGGGCTATTTAATTCATTTAGAATAGGGGTCGGTTGATGAAATGATCCAAAATGAGGGGCCAGAAAAATATAAGCATCACATTAACGGATACTGTAAAACACTACAGCGACATAGGAGTAAACATGTCTTTATTTTATCAATGTAAATAGCAGTCAGAGGCCTCAAAGTGCAACAGCATAACAGCTGATCAAAATAAGTAGTTATAGGCTCAAAGCAACAAGCTTGTCAAAAAACAATCCTTGTTAAATGAACAAACCTGTTAACCAGAGGTTTTCACTCAATTATTGGACTAAAGGACAAGTTTGAGGCTCTTGTCCTTTACTTGAGGATTTTTATTTTCATGCTACTTTATGCTTCTACTCCACTACAAATCAGTGGAAATATTCTACTTTTTACTCCACTAAATTTACCTGATTACTCTGCATTATACCAACATGACATTAATTAAGTTAAATCTGACTTGGTCGGTACTCGCTTGTGGCCACAGAGTGTACGAGCAACTGGATGAAAACTGCGGCTCACTAACGTCCACCGGTGAAGCTAATAACAAGAGTTTTCTGAACGTTACACAGAGAACCTTTAAAAGTAAACAAATGTTTTGGTATTGAAATAATATCGTTAACACTGCTACTTGCTACGGCGCTGGCACCTTGGTCAGTCGCTGCATACTGAGAAGCCATTTTAGGTTTCAGATGTTGGACTGTGTTAGCTTCATTAAAACGTTATGATGTCACTGAGAAATGCTTGATTACAGATAGTTTTACTACACTTACCTGGAAGTGGATGTCCCCTTTATGATCAGCTGTGCTAAAGGAGAAAGTGGCGAAACCGCTGCTGTCAGTCGTGAGATTCTGTATCCTGCGCGCTGACCACCTTTCCCCCTCAAACAGGTACACTGGCATGTCAGGAATGGCTGTATTATTGTAATAAACTGCTTTAACCTGTTGGAAACACAAAGTTTTATCACTGTACATTGCTTCAAATACGCCACGTATAAAATCCCTCTGAAGGAGTTAAGACGTACTTTTCCTTCCACGTTCGATCCTTCTTTATAAATCTTGGGTGTGTCTGGGAAAGACAGCTTTCCAACAACATATGAAATCACCATATTCTCCTGGACTGAGCGAGAAACACCTGTACGAAAAACCTCCAGTTACAACTATACACATGTTAAAATATAAATATAACATAAAATATTGTTAGTCTTACCTGTGCCTTCTTCTTCCACCTTCGCAGTGATTTGCAGTGAATCTCGCAGCACTTTTTGCGCAAGTTTTGTGAAAGTTGACATTGTAAAAGTAAAAGTGGCACAGCCTTTCTGGTCCGTCTAGAAAGCACAATAAATTAAGATAAAGTGCGATGAAAAACAATGAAAAGTGAAACCGCGTAACAACAGAGATGTGGACTTGAGACTTAAACTCCCATTTTGATGACTTGCAACTGGACTTGTAAGAAAAAAAAAAAATTTGAGACATGGACAGGCTAACATTAGCCTGATATAATCTATTCCCTCACAACTCTGTACTAGCTGAAATTAGCCTGATACAATCTACTCTCTCACAATTCTGTAGCTAGCTAACATTAGCCTGATACAATCTACTCTCTCACAATTCTGTAGCTAGCTAACATTAGCCTGATACAATCTACTCTCTCACAATTCTGTAGCTAGCTAACATTAGCATGATATAATCTACTCTCTCACAATTCTGTAGCTAGCTAACATTAGCCTGATACAATCTACTCTCTCACAATTCTGTAGCTAGCTAACATTAGCCTGATACAATCTACTCTCTCACAATTCTGTAGCTAGCTAACATTAGCATGATATAATCTACTCTCTCACAATTCTGTAGCTAGCTAACATTAGCATGATATAATCTATTCCCTCAAAACTCCGTAGCTAGCTAACATTAGCCTGATACAATCTATTCCCTCACAACTCCGTAGCTAGCTAACATTAGCCTGATACAATCTTTTCCCTCACAACTCCGTAGCTAGCTAACATTAGCCAGATACAATCTATTCCCTCACAACTCTGTAGCTAGCTAACATTAGCCAGATATAATCTATTCCCTCACAACTCTGTAGCTAGCTAACATTAGCCAGATATAATCTATTCCCTCACAACTCTGTAGCTAGCTAACATTAGCCTGATACAATCTATTCCCTCACAACTCTGAACTAGCTAACATTAGCCAGATATAATCTATTCCCTCACAACTCTGTAGCTAGCTAACATTAGCCTGATACAATCTATTCCCTCACAACTCTGTAGCTAGCTAACATTAGCCTGATACAATCTATTCCCTCACAACACTGAAATCACTGACAACGGTGAATGATCAGAAGTGTTTTGTATTTTAATGACATTGGCTTATCTTCCTTACAGGGACAATTCAACCTTTTAGTCGAGCATGTTCCTGGGAAATTATCTGACCCTTCAGTAGGACCTCTGAAACTACAATATGTCTAAAAATACTTTTTTGTCTCTAACTTCCTAATGGAGGCAAACTGTATATACAGTTTGTTTAAAAGACATAGCGTCACCTATTGGATTTCTTTAGCTTAACACTCCTCAACCGAACGGTAGAGACGACTCTACCAGGTTTAGAGAAATTCAACACATTTTTCAGTAAGATATACGTACTCAAAATGTGCTCTACCAAACGGTTGAACAGAACATTAAAGGGGCTCACCCAAGACGGATACAGTTAAATGTGCACGGTGCGTTATACATCAAAGCAACCGTACCTCCTTTGTCTCCTTGTAGCATGGAGGAACTATATCAGGTTCTCCCTCTGGGTGTTCTGGGGTGTACCGGAGGCTTATACCAACGTAGCGACTAAGAGGTCGGCACGCTTTGAATTCAATACTTCCTGGCACAGGCTGTCCGTATGTATATCTAATCAGAGAGACATAGAAAGAAAACAGTGTTGTTGAAAATGAGCCATTCACTCGTAAAGCTGGAGCTTTTGTAGATTATTTAAGAATGTAATGAGCGCTTAAACTTACATGGCGCATACTTCCGCTGTCATTTCTTCCTGATTAATACTTACTTCTTCTGATGCATTTATTTTGACGTCAAATTTAGGCAAAACTGAGGGACAAAATATGGTAATTAGCATTCTTGCTTCATTACATTACAAATGTAAATGGAAGTGGTAAAAGAAATTAGAACGTACCATATTTTTCCACCTTGAAGGTGTGAGATATTCTATTTTCTCCAATCGACACAGTCACTTGGTAGGTTCCTTCACGGGCCTCCGAGTTCAAGGAGTAAGAAAGCTGCAATATCTTACTGTTGGATGTTTCGTTCAGCCACTGTCCGATCCGGTTGTCGTTAGAGTCCTGTTAAATGAAGAAAAAGGGAAGAACACATGTGAGTACAGGGGGAGCATGTTTCTTTTTCTCTCCCAACAAGATGGCAGATATAAATAAAGTCTTTCACAACATTTAATTTCAAAATACGCTCAAACAGGCTAACATTAGTGCCCAGTCACAGATATATTGGTATACTGTCCTTCACAGACATACAAAGAGAAGAAATTTGCCTTATATCCTTTTAAAAACCAGTCGAACATAATTTAACAAAGAAATATTAGCTTAATGTTTATATTAAATATATATTTTTTTTGGTATTCTAGGGGTAAAACATGCAACAAAGGTCGGAATCGGGGGAAGCAACATTTTGTGACCCTAATCCAATCCGTAGTTTATAAATGTAGAAGTCACAGCAATTCACGGTGCATTTCTGTAGGTTTCACCAAATGTTTCTTTTGGGTCTCGAGCTAAAAAAGTTTGGAGAATCCGACAGCTTAAAGGGCACATCATGTTTTAGTTGATTCACGTGCAGAATTCCTAAAAGACAAATAAGTAAACTGAACCATCTTGCTTCAACCTTTTGGCATTTACTCAAACTCTAAAATGTAACTTTCGGTCAAATACCCCCAGTTTACGTTGTGTTAAAGTGTTTGTGTTAATCTTACCTCAATTTCGATGATATTGTACTGCAAGAAAAGAAAGAAAGAGATGTGTTATAGGACGAGCTAGTTTGCGTTGTTCTCATCGCACGGTGTCAATAAACGGCTCGTTTAGTCAGACTTCAGCTCTCGTGTTCATGATTTGAAAATATGAAACGTGTGTGACATAAAAATAAGCATTGTCCTCAGAGCAGGTCATACACAGTCCTATTTAATCTTTAGTAAAGTTCAAAAGAGGTTATGTGTTGAGAAACTCGTGCGTGAGGGGGCGGTGGATTTAACTCTGGGTCAGCAAAACTGTTGGAAGACCTTCAGCGCGGCACGGACAGGTTTACTTTAAAGAGCCTGTGGTACTATTGACCCGGAGCTGGTGATCTGCTGTTTCACTGTTTTTATCACACAGCATCACTGATGTTCTGCTTCATTATCAACATTTTAAAGAAGTTGAAAACACTCACCAGCTGTTCTGCGGGTCTAAACTTGGTGTCCAGTGTGATGACTCTGAAATGCACTGAGAGAAATGCAAAAAAGGTTAAACATCCTTTCAGACTTGTGAATATGATCATTACTATCCCATCCACAAGTTAGAAAAGCTAAGGATAATTCATTCATTCAGCTAGCTAACATTAGCCTGACACAATCTATTCCCTCACAATTCTGTAGCTAGCTAACATTAGCCAGACACAATCTGTTCCCTTACAATTCTGTAGCTAGCTAACATTAGCCTGACACAATCTATTCCCTCACAATTCTGTAGCTAGCTAAAATTAGCCTGACACAATCTGTTCCCTCACAATTCTGTATCTAGCTAAAATTAGCCAGACACAATCTGTTCCCTCACAATTCTGTAGCTAGCTAACATTAGCCAGACACAATCTGTTCCCTCACAACTCCGTAGCTAGCTAACATTAGCCAGACACAATCTGTTCCCTCACAACTCTGAAGCTAGCTAACATTAGCCAGACACAATCTGTTCCCTCACAACTCCGAAGCTAGCTAACATTAGCCTGATACAATCTATTCCCCTCCCTTGTCCCTATCGGGGTCGCAGGGGGGCTGGAGCCGATCCCAGCTGACATCGGGCATGAGGGTCCACCCTGGACAGGACGCCAGTCTATCACAGGGCACATAGAGACAAACAGAGACACACAACCATTCACACCTACGGGTGATTTAGAGTCATCAATGAACCGAACACCTGCACGTGGTAAAATGTACAAAATATAGGATGATGAACATCCGTCTACATTTGGTTCCACTTTGTGTTCAACGTCACAGATCATCGGCTCAAGCTTACCTGTTTGTCCTGGGAGGTAGATGGGTTTATCGGTTTGGACGAATGTCATTGGTTCATAGGCTTTGATCATGACTTTTCTCACTTCTTTGGAGTAAAACGTTGCTCCTCGGACCTCCACCTCCAGCGTCTGCACCTCCTCGTTCTCCACTAAAGGAGCCTGTGACAGAAAGACGTTTTTTAACATTTCTTCTTACTGAAACAATAATGCGTAAAGATCTGATATGTTTTCACAAAATCTCACAAATAACATAAGATAGAGCTTTATATTTATATTTTCCTGTACCGGACCACTCCAAAATTACAACAATAGAGCGTCAAACAAACACACACACACACACAAAAACATTTGACAGTTTACACCAGTGACGCATTATTTGAATTTTATTTAATTGTTTATTAAAAACAAGTAGTCTGATTGAGATCTCTATTTCAAGAGAGACCTGTGTATAAAAGAAACAAATACAATTTAAACATATCAAATCAAATCAACCTTTATTGATACGGCGCTTTTCATACAGAAAGTATCGCAAAGTGCCAAGTTACGGAGATGTAAAGAAAAAGAGAAACATCAACTAAAATCAGGAGAAGAAAGTTAAGAGAACCCAACCCTCCCACCCCCACAATCATGCACAGAGACATACACAAATGTATATACATTCATACACACATTCACACAAACTCAAACAGCCACGCTGACACACAGACACACTCACACCTACACAAACACTAGCTGTCACTACAGAGACATGGCCGGGCAGCGAGACCTGAGGTACAGAGGAGGCTAGAGGAAGCTACCTTTGGGGGGCCGACCACACCGGGAGAGATCCCAGTCCAAGGTCACAGAGACCACCACCACAGAGACCACCCCAACCCGGGCAAACAGGAGCCTCCGCACCAAGGTGCAGAGCCCTCTAGTCACCCGGGCCGGAACTGTCCACGGGACAGCACCCCCCCACGGCCAAGATCACAGACAACTGCCAAACTAGCAGGCTCCCTGAGGAAACACTGGAGACTAAAAACTGTTGCCTAAAACAGTAAAGGGTTCAAATATGGAGGCTAAATATATATATTCATATATACAATTCAGAAAAGCATTTGTAAGTGTCACTGCAAATACTTGTTCAAGCGAAATAAGTGCACTTTAGCATTTGAAACGACCTTTCCAAGAGGTGAAGCTAAAGTTGAAATGTCCTGTGACCTGATGTTGTATTCAAGGTCATTCTGCAGTGTTTGGAGTAAAGCGTATTGCGTGTGAGGTACTGTTTGTGTTCCCATCAAGGCGATTCCTGAGTTGCTTTTCTTCATATCTTTATAAATGCATCCATGTGATAAATGCCGTTAGCAACTCGCTCCGCTCTGTTGACAGATTTTGAAGACCTATTCTTATCTGTCCCCGATGTCTTGGGATTTGCTGAAACCACAGAAACGTTTTGGTTTCTGTGCGACGCACTCCGGGCTTTCAACTGATAGCAAGACGTCAGGTGACGTAGTACAACGAGCCTCGAACTTCGCTTAGGGAGGAGGTGGGTCGTGGGTGGATGGTTGGGTCAAACACACACAGGACTTTCACCTGGAGAAAAAAAAAAGCACTCCGTGTCCCGTCCCATGTGAGAGTGCAAGTTAATTACATAACGGTCCAAACCACGATCTTTTTATGAACCTAACCGAGTAGCTTTACTGCCTGAACCTAAGAAGCATTTACGCTTGAATTCACAACGTTAACCAACGTGGTCAAAACTGTGAGCGTCAAAAAGAGTCAGTATGTGACGAGTACAGAGACGTATCTGCGGTTTACAGAATCACACACCGGCAGCACCTTTTCTTTTCTCTCTCTCTTTAAAAGGTTTCAAAAGCAGACTGAAAGAGTCGGAGGAAGGTAAATCATGTTGTCGATGCTGTGACTGAGCTTTTATATGTGATCTAGTTGCCCTGTGATAGACTGGCGTCCTGTCCAGGGTGGACCCCGCCTCACGCCCGACGTCAGCTGGGATCGGCTCCAGCCCCCCCCCCGCGACCCCGACAGGGACAAGAGGCTGAAGATGAGCAAGTGAGTGAGTGAAGTGATCTAGTGAGGTGAATTACGACTCTTTGATGGGAGCCGGATCTCACGGCTCCGCTCCTTTGCCAAGAGCCGTTCAAAAGAGCGGCTCATCGGGGCGGCCGGTGGCACAGCAGTCGCGAGGCTGAAAGAGGCTGAAGGTCCTCAAAGCAGCAGCCGCGGGTTCTACTCTGACCTGCGGCCCTTCGCTGCATGTCTCCCCCTCTCTGTCTCTCACCCCATTTCCTGTCTGTCTGATATTATAGAGGCTTGCAAAACTGCCAAAACAAATGTAAAATTTAAAAAAAGAGCTGCCCATTGTTCTTCTTTTAAGGGCCGGGGGGGTGTGTTACTATTTATCTACGAATATCGATCAGGAATCCAAACATGCGCCTCCCTGAAAAGTTCACCTCAGTTCCCTTTGTCGATGCCAAAGAGAAGAAGAACCGTTTCGTAATATGATCTAAAAGATACGACGACCCGAGACTTATTTCTTGGGTATAAATGAGCATAAATGAATGAGTTGTGGAGAGCTGACCTTAAACTGAAGGCAGGTGTGCATGTCTTTACTGGAAATCTGCTGGGCGAGGGTGGTCTCCGCGTCTTTGGACTTCAGAGTGACGGTGATGGTCAGAGTCTCGTTGGGCTGCAGGAGACTCACACAGAACTTGGTCTCAGCTCCGGCCTCGAGAACTGCAGGGATGGCCACCATGTACTGCCTGCAGCCACACACACACACACGCACACAGAAGATATCTCACTCACTGTGACATGGAAGAAACTCCTTCAGTGGATTCAACAGTGCTGGTAAACTTACGGTCCTGCCGCTGCGTGCGCCCCGCACATCCAGCTCAAGAAGACACACAGTGTCCATGTCCACATCTGAATCCCAGGACGACCCATGACTGACTGAGATGAGCCTGAGTCAGCATCATCTGTTAAATAGCCTCTGACAGAGAAACCCACCCCCTCTTTACACACACACACACACACATGCACAAACACCCACACACACACGCGCACACACACACACCCACACACACACACACACACACACACTGATTCACTCATGTAACCCTTCTACCTGATTTTTCCAGGTATCCCCTCAATCATTTATAGACTGTATGTTCATATACAGTACCTGCAATCCTGATTCAAAGTTCAGAAAGTTATGGAGTCATAGGGATGCCATAAAAACAAATAACAAATAACAAAAAATATTTATATATATATATATATATATATATATATATATATATATATATATATATATATATATATAGAGAGAGAGAGAGAGAGAGAGAGAGAGATGAATTACCAAATACCACAGAATAATTGCAAGCCTTTACATGTAGTTTCATATATATATATATTTTCTATAAGGAAAAAGGATCAAAATAAAAAAATTACATATAAAGATAAAAACTAAATAATTTATGTGCAATATATATATAAATATATGTATATGTATACATATCTAAAATAAATAGACAGAAATTAACAAATGAAAGAGAAAATTGCATATAATTCTTTCATATTTTGTTATTTATCTCTACATTTTCTTTATATATATATATATATATCAGGTTGAACAATTTTGTTAAGCAAACTGAGAATAAACGTTCACATAATATCTTTGCATGTGTAACTATTGCATTTATTGTGGAAAAAGCACTAAAGCACTGGAGCAACATCACATGACAGTAGTCGAGTTGCAGCAGAGCGAGAGCATTTAAAAACATTTTTCGTGAATCGATTGGACGCATCGATGTTACAGTAAGTGGAGTTCTGCAACATCGCCCTTTACCCCGGCGTGGGGTGTTTGATTTTGACATGCAAACAGCCCCCGCGCTGATTACTCGGGCCAAAGTAGGCCGTTTCTCCAATAAGTCAACATTTGTGAACTGATAAAGTCAAACACTGATCATGAGTTACGACACAAATGTGCTGACTGCTGTAAACGGGGTCAACAATAAAACTGAACTATTTGTGTCTTAGAAGTCTTTATAATATAAAATATCGTTTGCTGCCACTTCTTATGTTACTTTCGTGCAATGATGCACCTTTAAATGCTTCTTTGTGCTTTTCCAGCAGAAAAGGTTGAATGCAAATCAGGTGATTTTAACTGTTAAATGTTGTTGCACTTCATTTATAAGGGGCGGCAGTAGCTCAGTCCATAGGTGACTTGGCTGGGAACTGGAAGGTTGCTGGTTCGAGTGGTGGCTGGAGAGGTGCCAATTCATCTCCTGGGCACTGCCGAGGTGCTGTTGAGCAAGGCACCAAACCCCCAACTGCTCAGCGCGCCGGTCACTAGCAGCCCCCTCACTCTAACATCTCTCCACTGGTTGCATGTATAAAGGTCCTGTCTGTGTGTATTTCGGGCCTGTGTGCAAAATGAAAAAGTAGAGTGAAAATTGACAGACAGACCCAACTCTATTAAACCACCACAAAAAGATGCAAAATGACTAAAATTAGATGCAAAATCACCATAAAAAGATGCAAAATTACTAAAAATAGATGTAAAACCACCACAAAAAGATGCAAAATGACTAAAATTAGATGCAAAATCACCATAAAAAGATGCAAAATGACTAAAATTAGATGCAAAATCACCATAAAAAGATGCAAAATTACTAAAAATAGATGCAAAATCACCACAAAAAGATGCAAAATGACTAAAATTAGATGCAAAATCACCACAAAAAGATGCGGGACGAATAAAGGAATGCTTCTTCTAATATCTGTCATCTGTAAATAAAATGAGAGCAACACTCGTCCGAAATATTATTGTTATTATAAAATATTGGCATGGCAGCCATCATTTCTCTAGCCTGAGCCCATCCTGATCTCTGAGCTCCATTGTGTTTTACTCTCAGATCAGTCTGGTAACTTGTGGCAGAGAAGTTTGCCAAGCGACCGAACCAATCAGCGTTGGTTTAGAGGTGTTTTTAAGTGTGACGCAACGAGAAGCGACTATCCAGTGCAAACAACATGGAGGCTTCTCTTTTTTCTCTTGGATCCTTCTGTTGAATATGCACCGGGCTCCTGAAATTGGGCCTTTGATCCATAAATTCACGTTACACACACGGCAAATATCCTTTATCAACATGTTGTTTTCTTTGCCACGAGACTCTGTTAGTACGTCATACGCTTCGTTGAGCTTATTGGTTGATTTGACCCGTCTATCACCAGCATTAGTGGTGATAGACAGATGATTTATCCAATCAGCAACCGGTATTTCCACCCCTTCCCAAAAGATCTTCAACCGAGAGTTCCCAAGTGAATCTGCAGAGCAAATGTGAATTATGCGAATCAATCCATCTGGCGTAGACTTTTATTTTGAAAAAACGCTAGAATGCGACTCATAGACAACAATGCCTCCAGTAAAGTCATGGATTCAATTCAGTTTTATTTAAAGTGCCAAATCATAACAAAAGTTATCTCAGGACACTTTACAGAGTAGGTAAAGACCACAATCTATGACTTATTTATGATTTACAGAGACCCAACAATTCCCCCGTAGAGTACGGTGGCAACGAAAACCTTCACTATAACAGACAGGAACGTCAGACAGACCCAGCTCTGTTAAACCACCACAAAAAGATGCAAAATTACTAAAAATAGATGCAAAACAGTCACAAAAAGATGCAAAATGACTAAAATATAGATGCAAAACAATTACAAAGACATACAAACCACTAAGTATGGATGTAAAATGACCATAGAGACAAACAAAATGAGTCTAAAACAACTAAAAGTAGACTCTTTTGGGCGTCTGGTTCCTACATAGACAGAGTGGGGGCCCTCTTGCGTGTTAGTGCCCAGGGGCCCATTGGCTGGGTAAAGTAGGGGGCAGTACGCACCCTCAAAACCAGTATCAGGGTCACTGTTAGTAATGGAAATATTATTATAATAATATGTCGACATTTTACTTTGTCACCTGGTGTTTTCCTTTGCATCAATAAAAACATTAGCATAAATTAGTGCTTTAAAATCCACCCGCGTGCAGGTAAATGAAGCGTTTGCCGCTTATAAAACCACTTAATCGTCTCCTCGGCACTGCTCCTCAGGGACAGGCGGGGGCTTTAACGTTCCTGGCATCGCGTTGTGTTTGTTTTGTTTTTTTGTGGTATAATAAAAGAAGCCAAGTTTGTGCCCACTGTCTTTATCTGTAATAATTAACAGCATGTTCAAACACAAGAAAGTGCATGTTTATACTACGAGAGACCCCGAGACGATAGGTCAACAGAGGCTTGTTTGAACATGTCTCACACCATCATTGCGACAGTTGCGTGGAAAGAGAGCGTGTGGACTACGCATTCAAAGTTGCTTGGAGATTGGCTGCATTTGCTGTGCAGCTGATGCTTTTTTCCCAACAAAATCTGGGTGGAGAATCTACGTTTTAATCCCTGAACTGGGATGGACCGCCTTGAGATTTGGTATAAACATCCAACCCAGATTAAGAGTTGTACAAACGTTAATCCCCTGACCTTTCATAGTGACGTCGTCAGGTTAGAATCATTGTTTAACCAATGCTTTGGTCTGTTTGGGGATTCGAACTACCGAGCACAGTTTGACACAATGAGGGTCTGAAAGGGATCGTTCACTGCGTTTCTATCATTCAAATGTTCTGTGAATCTACTGTGACGCGTGACACAAAATAAACACGTTAAAAACCTGCGTGGACTCAGAAGAGAGCAGAAAAAGATCCAGTAGAATCCGTCTGAGTGGATCGGGTCAGTTGTACATGGTCATGCGGAGCCACTGGAACCAATCAGAGAACAGGAAACATTTACACAACTGTTGATGTGATATTATGTTATTTAGGAAAACAAAACGCTGCACAGACGTTCAACCGGACTGAAAGAGACGAGGATCAACAGCTGAATAAGAAGAGAAGACACTGAAGGTTTGTCTAGTCGGCATTTTTGGTTATTGTACGAAAGGGACGTAGGCCGTTATTATTTACTCTGGGCGTGTGACAGTGTTTAGAGGCGGATGTGCGCGGTGCATCTGGAGCGAACACACACGAGCCTGAAGACGGCAGAGAGGAGAGAGAGAGAGCAGAGGCTGCCAGTCAGAGACTAATCTGTTACATCTTATGCGTGCATGAGACCTGTAAGTCCTATTATTTATGTTGCTAGTTGAGCCGGTAGGCAAAGCTCTCGATCTACCGGTCAATCTTGGTTCCTACCCTCACCTGTGGTCATGAAAGCTGGGTCAGGACCCAAAGAACGAGGTCGCGGATACAAGCGGCCGAAATGTGTTTCCTCAGGAGGGGGTCTGGAGTCTCCCTTAGAGAGAGGGGGTGAAGTTCAGCATCCGTGAGGAATCATTTTGAGTGTTTTCTTAAATAAAAAAAGCTCTTAAATGATTATGTTCTGGTTTCTTTCCTTCTCTGTGACTTTAAAAGGAATCCGTTTTAGTTTTAGGACTAAACGAGACATTAGAGGAGGACGTTTTCTGGACCATCGCTCATCGATTAAAGGAGAAAAAGAGCGACAGATGAAGAGGAAGGAGTCGGTATTGTACAGATATAAATCCACGCTCATACCTGTTTGTAGCTGACAGTGATGCTTCCCATTCCCACCATGTCGAACGCTTGAAACTTGTCTGCAAACGAGGATAAACACAATAAACAGATGAGAAACATTTGGACTCTTATGGCAAATATTTCCATTTTGTGCTCCCGCCTGTAGATCAGGTGTGTAGAGTTTACCGTCAGGACGTCTGGCATTCGTTTTTAGGAGACTCAATTCATTTCTAGTTTCCCTCAATGTTAGTTTTGACTCCTAATTTTGATTAATATATATCAATCAATGTGTTTTAGTTCAAATGCATAAAAGTTTAAGATACTCTAGACAAGGGCATAGGTTTCTTATGTTTCACTTCCTGCATTTTAATAAATTAAGATATATCAGACAACACACTTGTAAACAATGTCACAAGGCACACACGTGGCAGTTCTAACCTGGATTTCTTAAATTAAGATTAGACAGGAGGTCTGAGATAAGACAACCATGAGTTAGGAACTGCTTCTGCAACATGAAGAGACGGTTTTTCAATCTCTGAAACTAAAGTTGAGACAGGACAAGAAGATAGGAGAGGCTTTCCTACGACAGCATATTAGGGCCAAGTATGGAAAACAAATTATTTATATATACAGTACAGAGCCTTACTGTATTATATTACACTATATTTTTATATTTGCAGGAAAGTACGACAGCATATGAGGGCCAATTATGAAAAAAAATAATTACGGACCCAGGGGAGGGGGCTAATTTTTCGAGAGAAAAGATGCAGATTTATGAGATTAAAAGTGGCGAAGAAGAAAGAGAAAATTCATCAGGAAGTGTAAAACAAAACTCTATTTTTCCGACTTTCAATCTCATAAATCTGCCACTTATTTCTTTTTTCTCTAAATATTCCCCCTCTCCCCCTGATGCATCATTATTATTTTTTGTCATACTTGGCCCTTATAAGCTGTTTGACTTTCCTGTATCCTTTTATGGATTAAAATATACAAACATGATGTCATATAAAACAGTAAAGCTCTCAGACATTTAAAAGACGTTGAAACCAGACGTTGAAATATTTCCCCAGCTGTTTAAAATACGTTTAAAAGTCTCCCCCGTCCACAGCCGTACATTTCTTAACTTTAGTCTGTGCGTCTGTCTGCTCCTCTGAATCTAAATCTACTGTAGGTAACACACTGACTCTGGATAAACACATCATACAACCACACTTCAACACATCAGAGCTAATCCCTTTAAGTGCTTTAAACATGTTACTGTCTCTATAGTTGGTGTCTATGTCCAGCTCCAGTCTCTCCCCAGCTCCCTCCCTTACGTATCATGGTCTCCAGCTTCATCAGCAGGTACAGGAAGCCGGGGTAAGTGATGGTCAAGTCCGGCTCCGTGTATCTCAGTCCAACCAGCTGCATTATCAAATCATCCACCATGATGCCTGGAGCAGACACACAAACTCAGAATGCATCACTTGGTATTCAAAGGGTGCAGTGCATTTGGGGGTTGACTTTCACCTTGGTTGGCGAGCAGGAGTCAGAGGGCATGTGCTTCTGATGCTGGGGGCGGGGCCAACTTTAAATGTTTACAAACCGCAACAGAGGAATCCTACTCACTGTGGCTTTAAGTGAAAGTACAAAGTGGTTGGGATATACTCCCAGTACGCATTATACAGAATGCGCCTTTTTATAATTTTTTTACAATTACTGATAAATTATCGTGTTCGTGACTTTAATGTTGTAGTTGAGTAAAAATGGAGATCATTTTAATAACTTTATAAACGGCTGCTGGGTCATAGGATCCCCAAGGGAGCCATAAAGTCTTTCATTATCTATTTGTTGATTATATATTGTATATTGTATATACCTACGCTTAACCACGATGTCTGTTGCACTCTGTCACACTTAGTTCATTGCTTGATTTATCTGATGTTAGCTTTGTTTTGATTTGATTTAAGTTTTTATGATTATTGTCACTCTGATCCTTTTCCACCTTTGTATTGAAACTGTTGTAAAATAATTTCCCTCGGGATAAATAAAGCTTCTTGAATCTTGAATCTTGAATATAAAAAGATGCAAAATGACTAAAAATAGACGAGAAAACACCACAAAAAGATGCAAAATGACTAAAAGTAGATGCAAAACCACCACAAAAAGATGCGAAATGAGTAAAAATAAACGCAAAACCGCTAAAAAAGATGCAAAACCATCATGAAAAGTTTCAAAATGACTAAAAATAGATGCAAAACCACCAAAAAAGAAGTCTTAATCCATAATCCATCCTTAGTCCATAATCTATTAGTTGATTATATTATATTAATCAACAGTAACGTAAAGCTGTCAAAATGAATGAAATTAAGTAAAAAAGGTGCAATGTCAAACTCAAGGAAAGTGCCTCAAAATTGCACTTAAGTAAAGTAAATGCTTACATTCCATCAGATTGACTAAAAGGTATTTTAATATGACAATAAAATCTGATTTATTAATTATCATTTATTGATAAATAATGTCTGTGAACACAGGAGTACATTACTAATGCCAACTTCGATGACTTGAGGAACATGGAAAGTTATTATTCCTATTATAATTTCATGATATATGTGACTATATTTATAACTTAATGTGATCAGATGTGAATGAACGATGTTCCGAAGCAGAGAAGAAGAGGGAGAGAGAGGTGGTTTGGCTCCCTCTGCTGGTGTCAGATACAAACCCAGACGTATCTGTTCCTTTATTTCTTTATGCACGTGTGTGTGTGTGTGTGTGTGTGTGTGTGGTCGGTCCTACCTGCTGCCTTCAGGGCCGGGGCCACCTCTTGATACTCCAGACGCTGTGTTTTGTTCTTGTCAAACACCAGGAAGATATCCTGAGGAGACATTCAACACAACTCACTGAGAAACTGCACAAACTGTCGTCCTAATGTTTATTTCTGCAAAACTCTCGTTCTTCTAAATTGAGCCTGAAGACTTTTCTGTTCGTCTTCTATGAAGTGAAATTATTACTGATTTCTTACACTGCGCTGCTACTTGCTCTTGTATTCCATCTTATTCTATTTGATCTTGTTTTGTTTCCTTTCTTCTTTAATTTAAATGCTCTTTCATGTTTTCTGTAAAGCACTTTGAACGGCCTTGTTGCAAACGAACTTGTAGCATCCTTCATTCTTTCTAAACTGCTTCAGACGTAGTGGCCTACGCGATGTGCTGCAGCGTCTGTGCTGCAGCGTCTGTGCTGCAGCGCCTGTGCTGCAGCGTCTGTGCTGCAGCGTCTGTGCTGATCCTGAAGCGACACAGTTCAACAGGTGTAAAACAAAACACAGTTTTCTGACTTTTAATCTCATAAATCTGCGACTTTCTTCTCGTGGATTTGCTACTTTTTCATCCCTGTCCCTAATTCGCCGCTGTACGATCTAAAGGACTTTAATTGTGTTTTTATTGTGTATCACTTTGTTTCTGAAAGGTGCTATTTAAATAAATATTATATTTGCACGTGACCGTGTTGTTCCACAGTGTTGTTCTCGCTCCTCACCGTCCACCTCCTGATCTTGTTCCACAGACTCTGGAACTCGGTCCAGTCGAGTCGAGCGATGCCTTGGCACTGAAGGAAACACCGAGGTCAAGGAAACGACGCGGACAAACAACAACATCTGAAACACTGAGCTATTGTCCCACAATGCAATGCACACAGAAACTACTGTATAACAGCTGCAACAAGTGCAAAGGTAGAGAGGAAGATCTTAGGAAACAAAGAGAAGAACAGAAGCATTTGTGCAGTTTGATTGTTGTTTCTGCTGCAGCCTTGAAATACGTTGTTTTCTTGTTACAAACTGCTGAAACAGTTTAATGATTAGTGTGAAGTGTGAACTGCAAACATGAAACAGAGGAGATTATAACTAACGCCTTGAAGACCATCCAGGAGTCAGCCAGTGTCGCTGAAAGGAGCAGTCGTCGGTTGTGGCTGAAGAGAAAGGAGAGCGTTTGGGCTGCCAGGTGGCCGCAGGGTGCCCCCAGTGTGACACACGCCCAGGTCTGATCCGCCTGTGGTGGGCCGGCCACGGAGGAGGGCGTCTTGTGAGAAAAGGCCAAAACGCCCTAAGAGACCGTGGTACACAACCAATGATGTGTTGGACTGGAGGCACCAGGCGGTCAATTCCCAAATCTCTCAATCCAACGCCACTCAGAGAACATCTCCATCATTATCACTGAGCTGAGCATCATGGGATAGTGACACCACGTCCTAGCAAAGAATCCAGCTGAGCACCTTGATTAATTGTAAATAACTGCAGAGACAGACTCTGACAATAACATGAAGTACATAATTAAGACCTGAAGTATAAGCTGCTGGATGTTTTTCCCAGTTTTTAGATTTAAGCACCGAGCTTAAAAGTCTCCCGCCTGACTCCTCTTAGTGATCCAGTTAGAGTTGTTATAATAAAAATATTGACTGTGAGTCGTTTGTTCTTACCGTAACTATTGTACAATAAGTGCCTGGATAGCTCAGTCGGTAGAGCATCAGACTTTTAATCTGAGGGTCCAGGGTTCAAGTCCCTGTTCAGGCGGCAGAAAGTTTATATGTTCCACTAAAACAACACTAACTGTTAACTCCTATAAAAATGATCGAAAGGAAAATGAAAGAGCCAGAGAATTTTAGTGTAAGAAGCTAGTGATTGTATGCACTCAAAGTTAAGTTTTAGCTGCTGAATTACTTTCCTGTTATTATCATTTTCTTTATGTATTTTAAATTTCATGTCACCTGAACAAGAACTTGAATCCTGGACCTTCATATTAAAAGCCTAGGACTGTACCGATTGAGCTAGGCAAGCTCTTCACACACCATGTGACAGTAAGAAGAAAAGATCACAGTGATAATTGTCTTCTCCATTCTCTAAAAAACCTTCATGAAAACTCTGCCATGGTAACAATATTGTTAAAAAGATTCTGACCTGGGGCGGCCGGTGGCAAAGTGGTTAGAGCAGTCGCCCCATGTAAAGAGCGTTGCTGCATGTCTCTCCCTCTCTCTCACCCCGTTTCCTGTCTGTCCTATCTATTACAAAAAGGCTTGAAAACTGCTAAGAAAATCCATCCATCCATCCATCCATCTTCAACCACTTGTCCCTGGCTAGGCCGCGGGGTGGCTGGAGCTGATCCCAGCTGACATCGTGCCTGAGGCGGGGTCCACCCTGGACAGGACGCCAGTCTATCACAGGACACATAGAGACGAACAGAGACAGACAACCATTCACACCTACGGGTGATTTAGAGTCATCAATGAACCGAACACCTGCACGTCTTTGGACTGTGGGAGGAAACCGGAGAACCCGGAGAAAACCCACGCAGACACGGGGAGAACATGCAAACTCAACACAGAAGGGCCCCAGCCGGGATTCAAACCAGCAACCCTCTTACTGTGAGCTGCATAACTTTAACTTGATCAATAAGAACACAGGTTTATGCACAGATCTTACTTCTGATCACATGCTTGTTCCAGGTCTAACAGATGGAGAATGACAAACACATTGAATACACATCATGTCAATAACATTACTCTCCAAGGATACATCCATGAGAACCACCAGACTCTTGCAGTGCTCCAGAGACAAGTACTTCTCACTGCCGGCCAACACTGAACACAACAAGTCCGATCATCGGTGGACATTTGAACACAACATGAACAGTTACCAAGAGAGAAGTTAAGAGTGTTTCCAGGGTTGTACACAGCTGGTTGGAGTGTGTATGTCGAGGCTGTGGTGGTCGGTAAACCCCACGACATACATGTACACAATGACAGGCTTAATCTTTATATGGCACTGTGATTATCAAGACAACAAGAGAGAGATAGAGAGAGAGAGAGAGAGAGAGAGAGAGAGAGAGAGAGAGAGAGAGCGAGCACTGACCTCCTCCCTGCATGGCCTCAGTCAGCAGGCTGTAGAGGTGCACTGGTTTGCAGAAGCCTTTCTGATGACACAAAGCAGGAAACAGTGAAACACACGACGTTAAGAGTCAGAGAAGAGGTTCTCTTCTTCTTCCAAAGCCTGTAGTTTAAAACCAGTAAACCTTTAAAACAGGCTGAAGTTCAGACTTCTCTGCAGACGTGAGTAAACCTCACCTTGTTGCAGTGCTTCAGGTACAGTTGCTTGGTGGCTTTAAGAGAAGGAAGAGCTTTCAGGTGAGGGAATGAGACCTGCAGGAAGAAGATAACAGGCACAGACTTGACTGTTTCAAACTCATGTCAGTCTGATTTAACTTAAAGGAAATTTGATTTCTCCTGTTTCTCTCTGAATTCGCAGGTTTGACTCTTTCCTCATGTTGCTGTGGTTCTTTATTTGGTTTGATGAAGCGTATGGACTGAGAAATACTATTCATGTTGTTACATCAGACTGCTGCTATTGTTACATGTATCGCTACTAGTGTCTGTCTTGAGTGACGTAAACTTCAAAGTAGGGAGTAATCTAAACTTTAGGAGAAACACCTTTACTGTTCTTTTTTCAGTTACAGGGAATTTAAAACTCATGACGCCTGAACAGGGACTTGAACCCTGGACCCTCAGATTAAAAGTCTGATGCTCTACCGACTGAGCTATCCAGGCTCTTCTTGTTATATTTCACATCAAGATCAAAGAAATCCAATGTGATATCACTGTCTTACATTCTTTAAGATCTGCCTCTTTGGAAAAACTCTCCTTTAATCACTTGCTGTGTCTTAATTACATACTAAACTGCACAAAAACAGTCTCTTTGCAATTCAGTCACCAACATATTTAAGCACACCATGACTTCAGCATGAACTCATACATATAAACTCATACAAACATAGACATTGATCTCTGACTGAGACTTGACTGAATTTAGTTTGAGCCCAGTCCGCTTCACTAGGTCAATATTTTATATTGTAATAAAATACTCATCTCCTACCTCTGATGCTAGCGAGATGTTTTGCGGTGGTGGTGGTGGTTTTTCAGATGGACTGAGAGAAAGAAGAGAAAACATGTCAATAATAACTTATTTATTTAGCCTGTATTGAGATACAAGCTCTCTTCTTCCGGGGAGTCATGGTCAAGACCTGGTCACCCCAGGTCACATGCAATACAAGTGTTGACCTGCTGCTGTGTGACCTTATTTATGACAACACGTTAGACGTTTTGAAATATTGCTTGGATAGTCTAATGGTGCCTGTTGTTTTTAATCTCACATTGCAGCGTTGCCCTGCTCCGTCAGCACCCGGAGGAGGAAGTCTCCCTGCTGGTTGGGCTCGGAGGTTGAAGGGATGATGATGTAGCGGCCTGGTGGAAGGGAGGCGCGGAGGACGGTCTCTGGGCGTGGGGAGTACTGGGGGCTGAAGCAGATCGGGCGGTGCGCACTCAAGTCCTCGGGCAACAGGTATGTATTCTTAGGATGGGCCTGGAGGGACAATACACTCCTCTGATACATGTACAGTTTACACACTTTCCATACAACCTCACTTCCTGTTTCATGCTCTACTAACTGAGTTCTGATAACCTTCCTCCTACATGTTCACTTATCTTCACTAACCACTTAAATTCATGTAAACTCAGCAATACAACAATGTAAAAATAACAAGAAGGATTATCAAAAGCATTCATTCTTAAGTAAAGCTGCAGTCGGCGATAAATTTTGAATGTTTACAACTCTCACGCCCCTCCCCCTCTACCACCGAGGTCCTCTACTCCCTCCCATCGAGTGCTCGTCAGTGCTTGTGCACCATTTTTTTGTGAACGCGCCCATCTCTTCTCTCATCGAAAAAACAGCGTGGAGTACATAGTAAATGGAGGTAGGCTAAGCAGGCCTAGCTTGAGGCGTGTGTATGTGATATTGTAACATTGGGAGGTGTGATCTGTGGTGTGTGCATGAACTGTGATGGACAGTCAACTCTCACACGGCCCTGCGCTGAGTGGACCAGAAGTACCGGGCGCGGCCCAACAAACAACAGGCTCTAGGTGCACATAGAGGCGCCTTTTACGTTGTTCTATCGGAGCATAGTCTTGGTTTCAGTGAATATGATCAAAAAATGTTGCCGTCTCCATCTTTAGGCAAAATGTCCTCCATGACTGATTCATTATTATCATCATTTATGATATTATTAGATTAATATGATACTGACTCATCAGTGTGTAAGCAGCATGTTACTGTTACTATGAACTATTTTATATATAGTTTAGTCCTGTGGTCCCAACTCAGAGGTCCGGCCCCTACAAGGGGACACCAGATAAATCAATAGAGTCTACTTAGTCACAATCTGCTGCTGCTGTGATTGTCGAATGTGACTAAATTAGTAATTAGATAACTGAATCAATTAATAACTGACATCATGTGTTTAAATGTGTGTGTGTGTACCATGTAGATATGCAGGGCTATCTTCAGATCAACACCCCGACGTCTCTGGTTTTTCTGCATCAGAGCCAAAATGAAGGAGCAGCTCGTCTCTGTGTCGCTGTCAGCCTTCGACAGGGTGAAGTAGAACTGAGGGTTCTGCCAGAAAATATCTGGAAACACACACGCACACACAAAAAGGCATACACACACGTGTGTTAGGCTGTGCGACCATAAAATCTGACATTAGAGTTACTGTTTTAACCAGTTATTCTCTGAGACCATATTCAAATTTACACAATCACCAACAATTACGTCATTCCAGTATATTTATGGTAACAGACTTTTAGACACCTTATAAAAGCAATGTCATTTTAAGTGTACACTATATTCAGAATATTTTCACAGCTTTACGTTGCCAGCAGACAGCCCTGTTTAAGTTTACACCTCCAGACCAGAGAAGAACACAGGAGATGCTGGTCTACCGCTGCCTCAATTTGTTAGTTTGTTTGTAAGTTTCGTTAGTTCCTAATTGATCCAAAGTGTATGCGGTCGACCGGCAACTCCCGTGTTCTGTGAAAATGTATGATACAAACAAGCTACCACACACAGAACAATTACAAACAGACATGTTTCCTCATGTATCATCTCGTGTCTTACCACTTCCAGCCGAGCCTCCTGCTGAGACAAACGGCACCCAGTTCCCATGATACATCTTGTAGCTCCACGGCAGCATGCCGGACCCTGGATGTCTGAGATTCTCAGTCAGGTGACACAACTCCATGGTCTCAAAGTTATGTCGGAAGTCTGACACCGACATCCTGATGGAGAGAGACACTGGTGATTCTAGACACGAGTTAAAGTATTTAAAAACATTCAGCCTGAGCTGTCGGCCCATGGAGCAAAGGTCAGCAATCTGCAACGAAGTTATAGTTTCAGCGTCCTGAACCTGACAGGTTTGTTTATTGGTTTGTTAGCTTGAGACTGTCAGTGTTTTCTCCCTGTACGTGTGTAAGTAAATATGTGCCATTGGATATTAAAATTAAAAAGCCATTGCATTTCTGGCACTGCATAGTTATGCATTGAAAATATGTATCTGTATGTTCCTACTCTAAATTTGCGAGTTGTTCGGATCTTTGGTAGAACAAAGTTTCCATAACCCCTCAAGTTGTAAGCTTTATCTCTTTTTTGAAAGAGTTTTTGCAGGTTAGTCGGCAATAATTTAACAAATACTTGTTAGTTTCTGATTCAAAGGGACGTTTAAAGTCAGAGTCAGTCAAACTGAACTCTGCCTCGAGCAGTAGACTATCGGTCTGGGGACCGGGGGAAGCGAGTCGGCAGATGAGGAAAAACTCCGTAGCCAGACACTTGCTGCTCTGGGAGCCCTTATACGTCTACTAACAGCAGCAGCTGTGCTCAGCCTCTCTCGTCAGATTCACAAACATCTTACCGATGATTTTCAAGCTGCATATCACATCTACTGTGCTGGATATGATTGTAGTATTGTTCATATTAGTGAGTGACTCAGAATAACCATCGACCATCACTAGCGGTATCTAGAAGCAATTGCTTTTCCTCGGTTCCTTGGATGTCATCATTTTATTTTCTGAACTGAATTTGGCCTGTTGAATTTTTTAACTTTAAATTTATAAATATTGAAAAAAAAGAGTCATATTCAGAGTCAAAACATTTATTTTTTAATGCCAAAATATATATACCGTAATTTCCGGACTATAAAGCGCACCTGACTATAAGCCGCATCAGCTAAATTTAGGGGAAAATACAGATTGCTCCATATAAAAGCCGCAACCGACTAAAAGCCGCAGGCGTTTTGATGTGTAATTACCGTAGTATATAGGGGTTCCTGCTACCACGGAGGGGATTGTCGGGACAGAGATGACCATTCAATCAAACTTTCACATCTTTGACATGGCGAACAGCATTCGTGCAGAGTACAAATAATACAACGGTGCAAAGTAATACAAAGTGCTCGCCTGTAACACGGCAGTAAAAGTGCAGTCCCGCGGCCGTTTACGTTATCAAAATAACCAGCCATTCATTGATGTCAAGGGTACGTGCAGCAGCTCTATTTCCTTCTTTGACAGCCAGATCGATTGCCTTTAACTTAAAAGCAGCATCATATGCACTTCTCCGTTTGTTTTCCATGTTGAGGGTGTTTGCATGAACACTTCCTTCGCGCAAACTGTCGCTGACGCTCTCCTACTCTTTGTTTTGCTCTCGTTACCTGGCGCCAGATGTCTGCCTCAGTCTCGCGCATCCTCGGTAGTGCGCGCCCCTGGTTACCGTAAGCCGTAGAAAAGCCGCACCGTTGTATAAACCGCAGGGACCAGAACGAGGGAAAAAGTAGCGGCTTATAGTCCGGAAATTACGGTATATATTTTTTCCCGATTACTCAATTAATCAATGGAATAATCGGTAGAATACTCAATTACAAAAAAATTTAATAGCTGCAGCCCTACTGCCTGCCTTTACTTTGTGTGTTGATGCAACTTCATGTATGAGTCGACTTGTTGAGGTTCTTGTTGTTGGCTCACATGTCAGAGTGTTTTGTTTGGTGTTTACAAAAGGTGGAAATCAGGAGTCAGCATCAGCGGCGAGGTACGTCACTGAGAACTCACCAGAACTCCCCGTCCTCCCGTCGGACTCTGCCCAGTCTTTTCTGCTCCTCGACGCTCACAGAGTTCCACTCCGGACTGCACACACACAGAGAGAGAGAGAGAGAGAGAGAGAGAGAGAGAGAGAGAGAGAGAGAGAGAGAGAGAGAGAGAGAGAGAGAGAGAAATAAAATAAAACGTGTTTTTCTGAATGTTACCACTGTGTCTGGAGACGGTGTTCGTGAAGAATGTCATCGATAATGATCTTGCAGTTTGACTCCTTCATGAATACATTTTCACTCCAAAGTTATGAAACAGATTGAAACTGATGTGTACCGACCCTTTCAGGTCGCTCCAGGGCCCCTCCCACTCTGTGTTGCCCCAGGGGTTGAGGAGTCGCACCAGATGCTCGGTGCCGCGTGCCGTCCTCACCTGGCAGAGAAAGAACCAGAAAGCAAAAGGGGGAGAGCGGTGTGAAGAACAGGTCCTGAGGGATGTCTGCAAGTCCTGCATTTAGTCTCACATTTTAGGATCTGTAGCCTCAGCGGAGACAGTTTTCAGGTCCTCTCTGAAGTGAACATCTGCATCTTTTACTGCAGCTTCACATGGACATTCACTAACATGCCCGAAGAATGCTGCTGCCAAGATTGTTTTTATTTATAAGAGTATAAAGAGTGTTTTTATGTGAAGCATACAAACTTGTGGATATTTTGCCCATAAAACCTCTGGCAGTGAGAGTGAATACACAAACACAGCTTTTTAAGAAGAGCAGTGGGATTCATAATAATGCAGCGTCTCTACGGTCTCTCCCTCCTCCCTACCTATCAAGGTATTGGCTGATACAGGTAGACTGACACACTGTGTGACCAATCAGAGCTACTTGAGAACAAACTTGAGAAAGGTTGGTTCACTGCGCTTTGTGTGCTGCTCATCTAACGGCTATTGTTGTAGAGTTTTAAACTTGTTCTCAGTACAAATAAAGGTATGTGTATTTACTGGCTTCCCATTCATTATCTATGTAAACAGCAGTGCGATGCATTCTGGGGGTGCAGCTGAGGCTACAATGCAAATCACGGGCCTCCAGCACGACTTACCGCCTCTCAAAACTCCTGAAAATCTTTTAAACAAACTGTTAATTATCTCAAATGAAGGAAAGTTCAGCAACTCTGCGGCTGATTTCTTGGCCAAAATGTGAACTGTGCAGAGAAACTGTGAACTTCTTTGTGTAATATAAGAGTTTCCAAATGTTTCCAAACCAGGCGCCATGTTGGCCCGGTTTGAAACCCGGGAGCAGGCGGCCCACGAGTGAAAGCTTTCATCTCATTTTCATTTAATTTTATAAAAGCAGTGTGTTCTTTGTTGATCAGTTTAAAGAGAAACTAGAAAAACTGCTCGGTTACACTGAGAAACACAGAGACTTCAATGGTGGAAACAGGCTGAATCAGCATTGTGTGAACTTGTTTATCAGGCGTTCATTTATATAGAAAAGTCCCACACTCTTTGTTTACCTTCTCCACTGCAGTCAGAGAGTATGCATGTTTGAACATGATCCCCAGGTGATTCCCTTTCCCAAAAGGACCCTGGAGGAGGAAAAGAACATCCACCCACAGTCAGGACAGAAGCAAAACCACAGCAGGTCCAGGAGATCAGGTCAGGTTCTCCTCCTCCGTCACCGTACCTGGAAGGTGGCGCAGTTGATGAGCGCTCCTTTAGCCAGGTAGTGTCTGAGGAAGGTGGGCAGGTCTCTGGGCAGTGAGGCGATATTTAAAACCTCAGTCACCCCGCCTGTCATATCCACCATGGCCTCGTGAGGATAGCCCATGTCCAGAGCCCTGTAGCCACCTTTCACCCTGGGACAAAAGCCACAGAGAGGACGGAAACATCAGACAGATTCCAGCGGGTAAATTACTGCACAATCCAGGTCTCGTTGAACATTTGAAGTAATCTTCTGCTCATTTGGTTTGTTTTTGTAATGTCGTTGAGATGCCCATGGGAAAAAGTGTCAAAGGTCATGGGGCTGTAATTTAACTCATGTTCTAAGTGAAGGGTAATCTTCGTCCGCACTTGCATCCAGATTTCACACACAAACAGGGACTCACTTGGCGTAGGCCTTCTCCAGCAGCGAGCTCCAGAACTCGTATCTTTCTGGGGAGCTGAGGAAAACCAGACTGTTGTGTTTAGTCGGCAACAAGTCGTCGATCCGCACCTCCTCCCACTGTCCGTACTGCCAGAACTACAGAGACAACGGGAGGAAAAGGTGTTATTTTTGCTTTTATCAGCTTTACAAAGGCCGATAAAAGTGTCTATCCATTAGGTCAGTTTCTTTCTTTCTTTTTTAAAATAAGAACCAAAACTAACTGAAAACACGTCTGATCAGGCATAAATCTCAAAGCTGTGTGGCTCATTGTTCACGTATACAAACTTCACCACCTCCGATTGTGCAGCTCAGAGCTGCTTCCCCAAGCTTCTCAGTAAGAAGCACACGCAGCCGTAACCAGAAAAGGGGTATGGAAACATGACTTATGCCTATCCGTGCTGCGCAGACAAAAGTACGTTAGGCAGCGTTCAGGTATTTACCCTGAAGGTGAAGCAGCCATTGTATCCGTCTTGGAAGCTCTGTCCTGGAGGCACGACCTTGTTGAGCAGTGAGGGATGCACAGAGAGAGACGCAATAGCAGAAAGCAACCAGCAGTCATCTGAGGATGGGAGGTTTGAGAAGCAGCTCAAGTTAACAGCTGTTTGATACACACACCGTATTAAAGTGCTACTTGATAACAGTGTTGAAATTCTGTATGTGGTGCGATACTCCAAATTGAAAGTTGCTTAATGTGTTATATGTTTTTCTGTTTCCCCTGTAAATACGAAAACTACACAGAAACAATCCTCAAAGCAATTTCAGTCAAAAGCAACTGGACTTGGTTAGTTGTCTAGGAAGACGTTTCACCTCTCATCCAAGAGGCTTCATCAGTTCATGTACGCATCTGACCAGGCTGGGACTGGACCAGGACCAGGACCAGGACCAGGACCAGGACCAGGCTGGGACTGGACCAGGACCAGGACCAAGCTGGGACTGGTCCAACTAACTGGTGTGGAGATCCAGGTATTTAACCTTTCACAAAGCCGGTGATGTCACTGGAACCCTTCATGCTCCAAGTGCCAACGACCGTCGTTAGAGTGGCAGTCATTGGTGGGAAGTTGGTTTCGACTTCGTTAGTGCTCTATTGAGTCTGAACGACAGTCGTTGGAGTCACAGGAGGACGTTTGTGAACAGTTGTTCTTTGAGAGGTTAAATACCTGGATCTCACACCAGCTAGTTGGACCAGTCCCAGCCTGGTCCTGGTTCTGGTCCAGTCCCAGCCTGGTCAGATGCGTACATGAACTGATGAAGCCTCTTAGATGAGAGGTGAAACGTCTTCCTAGACAAATAACCAGTCCAGTTGCTTTTGACTGAAATTGCTTTGAGGATAACGACGACCTGGACACATGAGAACATTCACAGGCTTATTACACAGAAACAACAAAAACGTATCCTGGATTTATTTGTAATTTCTATAAAGTTAAAACAACAGCAGCAGTCTACTTACTGAGTCTTCCCTGGCGGACGTCGAGGCGCGTAGCTCCATTTACAATGAACTGAGGTGAGCGACAGATCTCCTGGGAGCAGCAGGGACGTTGATGATTGGTCGACCGAAAGGAGGAGAAAAAAGAGAAATTGAGAAAAGGTGGGGAGGGAAACGGTCAAATAATGGCAAATAAAACAGGATTCAGCACATCTGCTGCTGACAGACCATGACCATGATAATCTCATGGAAGTAGAAAAGCATTATAACTTTTAATAAATGATGTATAAGCTATTACAGCTGTTGTAGAAGACTACGTTAATTACAGAATAGATTCCCTACCAAAGGTTCCTGTACCACAGGGGGTACTTCTGCTGTTCCCAGGGGTTACGGAGAAAGAGCACATTTTCGTGTCACCTAAGCGAGCCGGTATCGACCTTTTCTAAACATTGGAAATGTGACAAAGTCTGAGTCCTGTTGCAGTGAATGTGAGTGTCTTGTCTTGTCCTGATGTCTTTATTATGTTTTTTTTATCCTCAATTGTATTTTATGTCTTTCCATGTGCGAGACATTTGTGATACAATTTAATAAATCAAATCAAATCAGCTGAATTCGGCTGATAGGCATTGGCTGAGCTACTAATCCTGTTTTTTATTTATTTATATGTACTGACCTACCCTTATAAAGCATGTATTCTGGCTGAGATACGTTAATTATCGCATATGTTAATGAAAGTTCACTTTGACGAGCCAATGGAGTCTTGCCCATATCTGCGTGTCCTTATTTAAGCCTCGGTGAGGTGATGTGTATAACAGGTTAACCATAACAACGTCCTCAGTGTCCCATAATCTCGGGGACACGCCACCCAGACAGCGCTGAAGCTTTCAGCACCTTGGAGAGCAGCTTTCGTTTCGCTCCGTCGGGGGCTGATCGTGAATGGGTCTCGCATAAATTCAATGACATCCCTGCAAATGTCACAGTCATCAAATCTGGCAGAGAAATGTTTGATGGGTTTCTTCATAATTCTCTTTGAAGTAAATGGTTTGGTATGTGTGGTGAGAACCCAGACAACCTGAAGGGATGAACGTGTTGCTCTCTTGTTGGCACGGGAATATCCAGCTGTCAAGGTGGCAGTTGTTCTGAGACAGGCTTCTGACAGCTGAGGGTGGGGCTCTTTGAAAGGTGCACGGCTTATGTAGGTATGTTTGTATCTTAGGTGACGCCTAAGATTGAATTCTGTTGCAACAGAGATTGTTTGATTGCCAACCAGGCTTACTGGTTTGGCATAACTGAAAGTTGGCAAGGAGAATGCGTCCTTATCAGTCCATTATTCAATAAAGCTGCAGTTTTCCATGTCAACTTTCTCCCTTCAGGCTCTTCAAGGGCGACATTTTTACCTGACAAAGGTCATTTCTTCCTGCAGCATTTCTCCACCATCAATACATAATAAAGGCAACGTCAATCTGGAGTCGCATCTTTAACATAAAAAAGAATCGGCTTACTGAATTCCCCTATTACTGAATTCCCCTATTTGAAAGTCCGGCCCCGACAGTGTGGTGCTTGGACAAACATCGTTGATGACCCCTGAGTTATAGGCTACAACTGCCGTCTGCAAAGTAACTAATAACAGTAGCTGACAGATATATGTAGAGCAGTAATTCCCAACCAGGAGTACTTCTGCTGTTGCCAGAGAGCAGATATCCGCTCTAACATCTGAACACATTCGTTTAAAGAAGTAACTAAATGTAATGAATAAATGGTGGAAATAAATAGTGAAAAGTACCGCATGCACAGGTGAAATGGTTGATTAACAGTACAGATGAAACAGTTTCAATAATTAGCTAAACCAGTACCAGTAGTTGTATCATTCATTAGGCCAATATGACCCAAACATTTTTTTTACTGATACAGATCATTTTGTATCTTGATAACGATATATACTAGGATAGAGAACAATTTCTTTTTTTTGCAGTTGTTCAAGCATTTATTATATAGGACAGACAGGAAACGGGGTGAGAGACAGAGAGGGGGAGACATGCAGCAAAGGGCCGAAGGTCAGAGTCGAACCTGCGGCCGCTGCCTCTTTACATGGGGCGACTGCTCTAACCACTGTGCCACCTGCCGCCCCTTTCCACATCTTCTTAAACTGAATCAGACTTGTACATTGCCTCAACTCCAAACTCATATTGTCTTACCCCCTGGATTGAAATACAAAGTTATAAGTGTCATTATGTAAAAACAAATTGTTATATAAATCAAAATAAAGCCCTTGATGAGCTCTCTCTGCAGCCAAAAGGCTAAATGTGAATTCTAAACCAATCCAGAGTTATTAACCAAAAGACTTGACCCTGAACACTCGCTCAATCCCAGTCAGAAGTACAACATCAGTGGAGTAGAATTACTAAACAGCAAAAAATGAAAATGCAAATACTGCAAAATGATGCGTTGGTGCAATAGCCTCTCTTTGCTACCTGCTAATGCATCAACACATCTCCTAGTTGCAAATGAGTAGCCTCAGGGGAAATGTACATTTTTGCTGATAATTTAAAGGTATTAATTTAACCTTTAATGCTCAGCAGCGGGGGAGCTCCCCTGTATAAGGTTTCCATCTTTGCTTTACCTTTGGTCGTTTCCACTCGATATCGGGCTCCATCTCCAGCTCCCCCAGGGGGAAGTGACGGTCCTCGAAGAGTCCGTCTCGGCCGATGGCGTTCACGTCCCGGTTGTCCATCGCAGGCATGTCCCTGGCTCTGAGGTCCGACAGCCATCTGCTGGACTGAGAGCCGAGCAGCTCATCAGAGTGGACCGAGTCCACATCATCCTCAGACGACAAACTCGTCGTCTTTTTCATGTTACAAATCTGATGTGTGCTCTCATCAGTACTCTGAACTGAGTGAGCCTCGTGCCTTTCACCTGTTAAGAACATGACAATCACACAGAAGCCACGCCCTGTGGGAGGTACACGGATGCTCACCTGAGAGGAAGGTGAAGGTGTGTGGGTGGAGCTGCAGCGTACAGGGTTTTACCAGTCTGTCAGCTACACACTTTTTACAATTCTAAACACATTCTGTACAATAAAACTTTAAATTTACACAAATTTGTAATGCCAATAAACATCAAAGGTTTCATTGTATTGTCAAGTTCATATCAGATACTTAAACAAGCTTTACAACCCTAAATGATGGGGTTGGAGGTGACTTGGCGCCCTTATCTTTAAGAGTATTTTGCTGTTTTTTGGCTGCACTAGCAACAAATGTGCAAGAACTTTTTTGGGAAGTGTGGTGTTTATTCATCAACATGATAAATGACTTCTTTCACAGATATTACCAAGTGCACTGTCTGTTATTTATGGACGGTTTCCTGGTGATGTCGAACCACTAGATGGCATTCTTGGTTTAAAGAAAAGGCTGAAGAACTGGTCAGGAAGTAGAATAATGATATATATATTGTTTAAAAACAAGGTTTTAATGAGATAGAATAATAGTCAACAGTTTAACCCATAAGGAGGCAGTAACTTAATAACTTAAGTAAAAGTAAAAATGTGTTCTCACGTCACTGAAGATGCTCCAAAAGTTGTTTCAGTCGAGCCACTTCAGCTAAACCAACATCTGTTACATTAACAGGGTTTTGTTTACCATTAATTATCCAAGTAGGGCAGGATTGTAGTTGAACCTGGGCTGGCTCCTCTGTCCCAAGATCAACAGCAGTGACAGTCGGGGCTCGGAGCTGGAGGAGGCCGTTGTCGTGGACCCACCCTGACCGGACTCGCTGTTGGAGGTCACCGCCGCTGAAGTGAGGTCTTCTGCGGATAGTGGTGGAGCTGACTCGCTCTTTAACCCTCCTGTTCCCCTCAAATTTTACTAACACCATTTATTCTCTGGGTCAATTTGACCGCAGCAATTTAAACATCTCGAAAATTATCATAATCAATTTGTTACTTAAGTGAAGTCGGGTACTTTATGTATTTATTTAACAAAATGAAATATATTACTGATCTAAAATTGCATGGAGGGATTTTTGTTTGTGTGTTTTAAAGTAAGTCTGTTATTTTAAGTACTATTTTGTGTTATTTGTAATATCTGGAATGAAAGTAACAGCCGTTATCAAGGACAGTAGCGTTTGAATTTGAACTCAGGAAAAACAATTTCACACATTTCTAAATATTTGAATTATAAAATAGATAATAACAAAAATGATTAAATCATCCAAATTATCAAATTGACCCAAAGGAACACCGATGAGACAAGTACATGTACGATAAGAACAATAAAAATATATATAATCATGCCAATTTTAGGCTTTTTAAGAGTTGTCCCGATAAAATGAGGAAAAGTCATAAATATAAAGCAAAAAAAACAAAGAAAGACGTCATTATTTAGAGATGTTAAACATTAAATGGGGTCAAATTGACCCTTAGGATAACAAAAGGGTTAAGTTATATTTGCCTATAGTGGGCCTCTACCGTATTTTGTATTTTTATTACAAAATAAATTAAATTAAATAATTTTCTGGTATCCATCTCTCCTTCAAGTTTGTTTACAGTTAAGCTAACATTAAGCTAACGTATGCTAGCTTGGGTTTTCCCGCCTTTTTTCCTTCCGTTACTGCGGTGCAACAAAAACGTTCATTTATCTGAAATAATGAATTAAAATTAAAAAGTGAGATACCAGATATAATGTTAAAGGATAATTTACCACTCTGGCGTGTATTTCCAATCCAAAGAGGCCCATTTTGCAGGTTTACGGAGTGGAAGTCGGCTAAAATTTACTGCGCAGTTTAGATCACCGAAGAAGAAAATAGTCTTCTTCTTCTTCGTCGTCTTTATTTAGGCAGACTAGTCGCAGCTATGACGTACTGTTGCCCCCACTATTTGTTATTAAGAACTACATCAAATCATTGTTTACAATCCTGTTTTGCGAAGTTAACCCGACAATTTCTTTGTTTTAACCCAAGAATCACGGCAGTGAAGTTAGTTTGAAGTTGGGTATCCGACGGTGGTTCACGCAGGTTCCAGCCTAGACTTCCCGGAGGTTACCCGGGTGTCGGCAGCAGGAGAACGGCCCCAGGGCCTCGCGTTAAACCGCTGATTTAGGGACCGTCCTTAAATTACTTCCCATAAATATATAAATACTAAATGACCCCCTTTTTGTTAATGGAATAAATATTAAATGTCTTAAATGTTCTAATAAACATATAAGGAACTACTTTTACAGCAAAAGGAAAATCACTACAAGGGGAAAATTTCTTATTTTCTTAATATTCAGTGGGATAAATATACAGATTACATCTCTCATCTCTCATCTTCATCCGCTAATCCGGGGTCGGGTCGCGGGGGCAGCAGCTTTAGCAGGGGACCCCAAACTTCCCTTTCCCGGGCCACATTAACCAGCTCTAACTAGGGGATCCCGAGGCGTTCCCAGGCCAGTGTGGAGATCTAATCTCTCCACCTGGTCCTGGGTCTTCCCCGAGGCCTCCTCCCAGCTGGACGTGCTGGAACACCTCCCTAGGGAGGCAACCAGGGGGCATCCTTACTAGATGCCCTAACCAACTGAAATCATCTGTCGGTGTTGTCTAGAGTGTTATTCGAGATATGAGAAGTCTTTATGAGGCGTGACCTGTCAGGTGAGATGGAAATCTCAGGCCTGTCATGTTTAATACGTTTTCTATCAAACTAATAATCTCGTTATCATGTGAAAACAGAGGAAGTAAAATGTATATAATGTGTGGCTTTTAGGGCTTCCGTAAATCTTGAGACACAAGGAAAAACATTATATTTTTAAAACACCGGACTGATTACAGTATTGTAATGGTGTAGAACAGGGGTGTCAAACTCAGGCCCGTGGGCCAAATCTGGCCCGCAGTGTAATTATATTTGGCCCCCAAGATCATATCAAGGTTCTCTGAGAGCTGGCCCGCGAGTATAAAGCACATACACGTCTACTTTACTGTTGACAAACATGAGCATCCATGCTACCAGTCTCTGCAGACACACTTAATCCACCCCTCCCCAAAAACGACCCAAAGAAAGATGGAGGACAGGAGCTTTCAGCAGTGGTGGGAGGCAGATGATCTGTGTCTGAAGGTATAGAGCTGTTTGTCACCGTTGCTGTAACCAAAGAATCAAACAGAAGAAACACCACGACAAGAACAAGGACCTGCGCTGGAAAGGAAACATGCACATTTGCAGTCTTTTTTTTTTTTTAAAGTAAAGAAAGATGAAAACACCACAAAAAAGTGGTGAAACGACTAAAAACAGACGCAAAACACCACAAAAATGTGACAAAATTACTAAAAACACTAAAAAAATGTGACAAAATTATTAAAAACAGACCAAAAACACCACAAAAACATGACAAAATGACTAAAAACAGACGCAAAACACCACAAAAACGTGACAAAATGACTAAAAACAGACGCAAAACACCACAAAAACGTGATAAAATGACTAAAAAGCTGGAGTTTGACGCCGCTGCTGTAGAATAACAGTCTGTTAACAGCAGAGGGAGGCAGTAATGCAGTTTATGTGACGCCATTGCCAACTTCCGTCAAATCTTACAGAAGAAGAACTGTTTCCGGTCCGCCTGTGCGTCGCTCTTTCCGGTCCGACCCCTTTCTCCCTCCGCCCCGGTACATCTCTTATTCTGCGGCCCACGTGCGGATTTAATTCGTTTTTTCTGCCGTAAAAGTTTGGACCAAATGTCGTCGTCTTTCGAGCAGATGAGGGCGAACGTGGGGAAGCTCCTGCGGGGAATCGATAGGTACGAACGGGGCTCTTGGTAACCTGACGAACAAGCTAACGCTAGCTTAGCCTGCTAGCTAATGTTTAAGCTAACGTTGGCAGAGTTGGTTTAGTCAGTGAATTTGTATTTACAGAGGATTCCTGCACTTTTCATCAAGTTAAAGGGTTATTTTTCTATAATGCCAGTGTGGACGCTGTGTTATATATATTTATGATAAAGTAAATTAACATAATAAGGCAGGGCAGGTGTATTTGTGTAGCACAATACAACAAGGTGATTTAAAATACACAAAACATTAAAAGCATTGAAAACAAGGTTCATTGAAATCATTGAAAAGGCTTGAATATGAATGTTGCGTCTTTAAGGTTTAAAAAGTGCTTGAATTTTGGATAAATGCTTAAATTGTTATCTACATTTCTTTCACAACAAATGCTTAAAGAATAGACATTTGATTTAATTTCTCATACTTCTGTTATTACCAAAATATTTTAGTTATTGTAACATAATTCCACCTTTTTTAACGTGATTTGATTATAAAAAAAAATCAATCTCTACAGTATTTATTTGTAGAAATGTGTCATTTACCACAGCTGTGAGGTGCTGGAAGAGCTTGTAAATGGACCTTGGAAGTGCTTGAGTTTGACCTGTACGAGCTGTGTGCAAAGAAACACATAAAATGACATTTATAGTATAATATAGTTATAAGTTATAATTATATAGTTATAATTTTATAAGCAAAATAACTACAATCTTAAGAAGATTTGTTATTACAGAAACAAAGGTAAACCTAAATGTCTGACCCGCAGTGTATATAAGTATATCCCCCACACAGAAGCACTCATTCATCCATGCCGTGTGCAGGTACAACCCTGAAAACCTTCCCACGTTGGAACGCTACGTGGAGACACAAGCTAAAGAAAACGCCTACGACCTGGAGGCCAACCTGGCCGTCCTGAAGCTGTAAGTAACACCAGATACTGTTCAAATACAGGCAAATAATGTGAGTGGGCACGGTAACGTTTGTTTAATCAGCATGTCACTTTCGGCTCTTTTAAAAGTGTTGTGTGGGCTGTCAATTATCCCCCCCCCCCCCCCCCCCGAGCCAGCATGGGGGCGGATAATTAGTTTTCTACTTAATATCTTGTTGGTTGCTTTGCATGAGTGAGTGAGTGTGTTTTTAGTGCTATATTAACAACAAACTCTGGTGTTGTTTTTAATTCAGGTTTCCAGTGATTCTTGTTGACAGAAGCAAGGATTAAGTTACAGAAACATTTAACATTCACAAGACAAATGCTAAAAAATGAAATGCTTTACTAAATATGCAAAATGATGCAAATAAAATCGGTTCCTCTGCAGGTACCAGTTCAACCCGGCCTACTTCCAGGTTCAGGTGACCTCCCAGATTCTGCTGAAGGCTCTGACCAACCTGCCACACACAGACTTCACTCTGTGCAAGTGTATGATCGACCAGACACACGTATCCTTTTGGTGCCGCCTCTGTCTGACGCCATCCGACTGTTGATACCCTATTGAAACTGCCCGTCACTCGTATGTGACACGGCTTACAGCTACCTGTTTGACGGCAGCACGTAGAGAGAGAAAAAAAGACAAGCGTCTTTGGTCTGTGGATGGAAAGATTTGTAAACAAAGCGACGCATCACGATGACGTCATCAATGCGTGTGACGGCGTGATGGCGTATAGTCAGCAAGAAGCATTCGCCGAGGCCCAGGTAGTGTGAGTTCAAACGGGCCTGGAGGGGGGAACGAGGACCCTAAAGCACGGGGCACGGGACGGACGCACAGTGGGAGGGCGCCCTTAGAGCCAGCACTCACAACTAGCTGACAGTTGCAGTGTTTACATGGGAAACTAATGTTAGCTTACAGTGACGGAGGCCTGAAACATGAAGAGACGCAGATCTCTGATAAGTTTCAGTTTCCTTTTTCTCGTTAGAAGTCGAGCCTCTTCCCAAACAATTTAACAAACGATCTTTAAACAAGTGAATCTCCAACGCTGTGGCAGTTTTCTGAGGATTATAAACACGCGAGCATTTAGAGACAGAATTTATAATAAGGAAATAACATAAGGCTGTTTAGTTTGTTTAGTGAAAGGACAAAGGACAGAGCTGTTCTATAGGAAAGGATCCTTAATTTATTTGGTGGGCCTTTTACGCTATGTAGGGTTGCTCTCTTCTATAGAGCCAGGCTTGGGGGGGAGGAGGGGGGGGGGGTTCTTTGTTGGGGTCGGCGCCGTTTCCTTGACTACAGTGTCGCAGCAAGAGGAGCGTCCCATCAGACAGATCCTCTACCTGGGGAACCTGCTGGAGACCTGCCACTTCCAGAGCTTCTGGGTATGACTTACACACACACACACACACACACACACCCCTTACCTTTATACATCTCTAAAAAGTTTGTGGATCAGTGGTTAGAGCAGTCGCCCCATGTAAAGAGGCTGAAGGTCCTCGAGGCAGCGACCGCGGGTTCGACTCATACCTGTGTCTCTTTGCTGCAGGTCTCCCCCCCTCTCTCTCTCTCTCTCACCTCATTTCCTGTCTGTCCTGTATAATAAAAGACTAAGAGGCTGGAACGCCAGATCCATGTGATTAAACACGGAACAGGAAGTGACCCGGTTGTGCATCGCTGACTCATCCACAGTTGAATACCTTTGTGACAACATCTCTGTCCTCCTTGTCCACCTTTTTGTTCTCTTTTTCTTTTCCAAACTGGCGTAATTCTTTACTCTGTGTCATGTAAACACGTTCTCTTCCTGGTCTCCCTGACAGACGAGTCTTGAGGAGAACCGAGAGCTCATCGACGGCATTACTGGTTTCGAGGACTCCGTTCGCAAGTGTGAGTATCATCTTCTGACACAGTGGGTGTTGCAGTTTTTTACGGTGAGTATCAGCAGTCAGTGGAAGATAACAGGACACTATTGATCTTCCCCTTCAGTCATCTGCCACGTAGTGGGCATCACCTACCAGACCATCGAGCACCGGTTACTGGCCGAGATGCTGGGAGACCCGCTGGGTAAGAAGTCTGGAAATGCACCATATCATGAATCCTGTGACTGGGCCTTCCAGCTTTAAGCCTGTTGTCTCCCTCCGTCGGTCCAGACACGCAGGTGAAGGTGTGGATGAATAAGTACGGCTGGACGGAGAACGAGGAAGGACAAATCTTCATCTTCCACCAGGAGGAGAGCGTGAAGCCCAAGAACATCGTGGAGAAGATCGACTTTGAGAGTGAGTGCTGCCGCTCAGACCGATACACAAATGACAGAATATACGAGAAACAGAATCAAATTAGGTGACACACACTTCAGCATGTGTCAGATGAAGTAGTTGAGGCTTCTGGGTGAATGTTTGTACTGTAGTTACATGACAGTCTAAAACGGTAGTTGCACTCATCTCGTGTGTTTTGGGCTCTTGACTCATGTCTTAATGTAAATGCTGCAAGTCAATGAAAGGACAGGTTATAGTGAATGGACATATTATCACCATGGGTTTCTCTGCAAAGCTTCAGGAAATGTTTAAGCGTAGTTTTGTCATTTTTTAAAAATAGTTTTCTCTAAATCTAGACGTTCAAAATACTAGGATTTGCTCCTCCTCTTAGTTTGATGTCATTTTAAATAGAATATCTTTGTCTTATCAGAGTCAGGTTTGTTACTCAGTATGGTTTCATCTGCGTGTTTGACACAAAACAATAAACAGTATGAGAAAATAAGAAAATACAAGTCAAGAATATTAAATATAGAATAGAAAAATTACATCTCTCCCTCTCCCTGGGGTGGCAGTAGCTCAGTCCATAGGTGACTTGGCTGGGAACCGTAGAGTCGCTGGTTCAAGTTCCTGTGTGGACCATGAATGGAGCGTGGACTGGTGGCTGGAGAGGTGCCAGTTCATCTCCTGGGCACTGCCGAGGTGCTGTTGATCAAGGCACCGAACCCCCAACTGCTCGGGGCGCCGGTCACTTGCAGCCCCCTCGCTCGAACATCTCTCCATTGGTTGCATGTGTATAGGTCCTGTGTGTGTGTGTGTGTGTGTGTGTGTGTGTGTGTGTGTGTGTGTGTGTGTGTGTGTGTGTGTGTGTGTGTGTGTGTGTGTGTGTGTGTGTGTGTGTGTGTGTGTGTGTGTGTGTGTGTGTGTGTGTGTGTGTGTGTGTGTGTGTGTGTGTGTGTGTGTGTGTGTGTGTGTGTGTGTGTGTGTGTGTGTGTGTGTGTGTGTGTGTGTGTGTGTGTGTGTGTGTGTGTGTGTGTAACATGAAAATTAATAGAGTGAAAATTGAATTTCCCCATTCGCGGGACTAATAAAGGAATTCTTCTGCTTTTTCTTTTCACAGGTGTATCCAGCATCATGGCTACATCTCAGTGATGCAAACACACTCACACTCTCACTCACACACATACACACACACACACACACACACACATACACATAAGACAAGACAGATTGAACCGGGTCATTTGTTTTCATAATCACTCTTTTCTCAATAAAGGTAATTTATCATTTACAGTCTGTGTCTGTTTGAACCTTCTTGAAACTGTTTTGATCCCAGCAGTGGAAATGTTTGCCAGCTCTTCCCAGAAATGATTTGTCTTCCTGGTTTTCTGTATCACACCGTGTCAGGGTGTTGGCTATCATCTGGCATGAAGCAAAATTAAAACCTGGGAGTGAATCAGGGCAGCCACTCATCGTGTTAGGTGTTGTAATAACTCTCAGAAGCGGCTCAATGATCCCTGAAACAGAAACTGACTGATGTAGAGGTGGTGTGTAGTTCGTACGTGTGCACACTGACTATTTGTCTTTCAGACGCTGTAGTGAGCTCAGGTGTAAATCTATTCAATTCAATTTTATTAACAGTCCCAAATCATAACAAAAGTTATCTCAGGACACCTCTACAAACTAGGTAAAGACCACACTCTACGATAAACATACACCCAACATTCCCCCGTAGAGTACGGTGGAGACGAAAACCTTCACTATAACAGACAGGAACGTCAGACAGACCCAGCTCTGTGGAGGACGCACATCTGTCTGCACCGGAGAGAGGAAGAGAAGGAGAGAGAGAGAGAGAAAAGACGGACAGATGGACAGAGAGAGACAAAGACAGACACAAAGACAGAGGCAAACACACTTCCAGTAACTATAATAATATCTATAGTAATGTGAATATGACTTATATGTTATGGCACTTATTACAGCGAGGCACACCACTGATGGTGTTTTTATGGCTACAAATTTAATAGTATATATGACTAATAGTTATAGTAGTAGCAGGAAGCGTCATGCAAGACCACGGCAGCAGGCACCACCACCATCAGCAGAGACCTGCACACAGGACCACGGCAGCAGGCACCACCACCATCAGCAGAGACCTGCACACAGGACCACGGCAGCAGGCATCACCACCATCAGCAGAGACCTAGCCACAGGATCACGGCAGCAGGCACCACCACCATCAGCAGAGACCTGCACACAGGACCACGGCAGCAGGCACCACCACCATCAGCAGAGACCTGCACACAGGACCACGGCAGCAGGCACCACCACCATCAGCAGAGACCTAGCCACAGGACCACGGCAGCAGGCACCACCACCATCAGCAGAGACCAGGCCACAGGACCACGGCAGCAGGCACCACCACCATCAGCAGAGACCTGCACACAGGACCACGGCAGCAGGCACCACCACAATCAGCAGAGACCTGCGAGACGACAAAGCACAAACAACTGCGGGGAAAATCTAGAGTGAAGATGATGCCGAGTGCCCTGGGTCTTCAGTTTGTTGTAAAGTGATTCTCCTCGAGGTCACAACGGCTCATTTCAGACGATGAAACGTCTCCTACGGGGACAGACATCATCACACATGAAGAAACCTGGGCTCATTGGATCCACAAGAGTGTCATGTTTACAGTCAGAACCAGTTCATGACCTTCAGCACTGTTTATGGACCCCCGGATGCACAGATGTTACAATAGACTAACACATTTGTTCTGCAGGGTTTGTACAAGTGCTTGAAACCCTTGAAGTGTGGTGTTTTTCAAGCTTTGAAAGTGCTTGGATTTTGAATAAAGTGCTTGAGATTCATGTTATATGGGATAATATACCCTATATGATATAAATATTTTAAATTAAATCATTTTATTTAAGAATTTCTGCTTCTGATATAACGGAGAAAAGAAGATCTCTGTGTTTGAGAGACTGAAAACAGCATTTTCTCACGTTTTTGCGTGAAAAATTACTTTTCACTATCAACAGATAAAAGATACAGAAAACAGCGATCACCGATCACTGGTAGCATGGATGCTCATGTTGGTGAACAGTAAAGTAGACGTGTATGTGCTTTATACTCGCAGACCAGCTCTCAGAGAACCATGACATGATCTCGGGGGCCAAATATAATTACACTGCGGGCCAGATTTGGCCCACGGGCCTGAGTTTGACACCCCTGCCTTAGATCATTTAGTTTCCTCTGACACCGACATATGCAAAACTTCTCTGATTGGATGGATTAGTGTTTCTTGGCTGACAGACACTGGTAAATCCCTGCAGCAGTGAACGCACCTTCACCTTCCACTCAGGTGCGCTCCTGTTCTCTACCTTTCCCACCGGGCGTGGCCTCTGCGCGTGTTTGCAGACCTGTGGAGAAGTGAAAGACTCAAGTCGGAAGCTGTGTGAGTCCGGATCAGAGTCCAGAGTCTGTAACATGATAAAGTCTCTGAGTGTGTCGTCTGAAAGCTCCCTCCCTTCGCTGGAGGATGATGTGGACTCGGTGTGCTCCGATGAGCTGCTCGGCTCCCAGTCCCGCAGGTGGCTGTCGGACCTCATGGACCGGGACATGCCTGCGGCGGACAGCGGGGACCTGAGCCCGGTGGGCCGGGACGGGCTGTTCGTGGACTACCACTTTCCCCTGGGGGAGCTGGAGATGGAGCCCGATGTCAAGTGGAAACGACCAAAGGTAAAGGAATTAAGTGCTTTGTGTATAAATATATATATATATATATATATATATATATATATATATATATATATATATATGTTTATTTACAGTTACATATATGTGTATATGCAGTGGCGGATTAAGGTGCTCAGGTCAATCAGTCAATCTTGGTTCCTACCCTCACCTGTGGTCATGAAAGCTGGGTCATGACCCAAAGAACCAGGTCGTGGGTACAAGCGTCTGAAATGTGTTTCCTCAGGAGGGGGGCTGGAGTCTCCCTTAGAGAGAGGGGGAGAAGTTCAGCATCCGTGAGGAACTCGGAGTAGAGCCGCTGCTCCTTTGCGTTGAAAGGAGCCAGTTGAGGTGGTTCAGGATCATCTGGTAAGGATGAACCCTGGGCGCCTCCCTAGGGAGGTGTTCCAGGCACGTCCAGCTGGGAGGAGGCCTCGGGGAAGACCCAGGACCAGGTGGAGAGATTAGATCTCCACACTGGCCTGGGAACGTCTCAGGATCCCCCAGTTAGAGCTGGTTAATGTGGCCCGGGAAAGGGAAGTTTGGGGTCCCCTGCTAAAGCTGCTGCCCCCGAGACCCGACCCCGGCTAAGAGGCTGAAGATGAGATGAGATATTTACGGTATATACGTAAAGAAAAATAGGCTTATTTCATATTTAGGGTTGAAACAAAAATTGACTAACTTTGTCCTGACGCTTTCATTTGATTCAATCTTTAATATTAAAACTTTATAAACGTGGGTGACTTAACAAGTGTACTTAATAAACAATATTTAGACTGTTTTTTCAGTACGCATACGCCCTTTTGGCCTCAAATAGTTCGGTGTGTTCAGTGTTTGGGTGTTTTGTTTTTGGCTTAATAAAGTTCCCATTTAGCTTTAACGCAACATCACTCACGTCCCTCTGGTTCTCCCCCTCGATACAAACTATTTAGTTATTGAATTACCAGAAAACACGCTGTGTCGTGATATGTATTTATCCAGATATCATGACATGATCTGTGTCAGGGTAGAGGATTTTCGACCATATCGCCCTATTGGTACTTAAATGTTTCATCTGTGTATCCATTACTTTTAGCTGATTATTTGAGCTGTTCAGTAAGTACTTCTAGTTTACCATTTCAGCTGTTTATGCACTTTTAATTGTTTTCTTTCCACCATTTATTCATCTCTACCTATTTAATCGTATGTATTGAATTGTTACGACTGATGTGTAATATTAGATTTACCCCCTGGCAACAGTGGAAGTGTCCCTGGTTGGGAATCACAACATATATGTGACAGCTAATGTTCTAGTTACTTTGCAGTCTGCAGTTGTAGCCTATAAACCATATACTCTATAATTAATGAAATACTGTATAATGCATCTTTAGGGATTAAAGTGTAACTTCAAGCATTTTCTTTTTACAGTTATAGAGATTCTACAGAGGAACGTAGAGCTTAATTGTTGCTATATGTGACATTTATAATACGCCGATAATATAATATAAGCTACACATAATAATACATATAGTTACATTTGTATGAATTTATATGTGCAATGTGTTTTCCACTGGGTAGGGAAGGCATGAAAACTGTAATCTGAAAAAGTTTGATAAATATGCAGTAAAAAGTACAATCTTTGCCTCTGGGATGTTGAGTCAAACTGTTAAGTAGCAGAAAATGGAAACAAGTGAATTACATGAACCTCAAATCTGTACTCAACTTTAATGAATGTACTAAGGACGCCACTCCCACTGTGCGTCCGTCCCGTGCCCCGTGCTTTAGGGTCCTTGTCCCCCCCTCCAGGCCCGTTTGTACTCACACTACCTGGGCCTCGGAGAATGCTTCTTGCTGCCTATACGTCATCACGCCGTAACACGTCACACGCATTGATGAGGTCATGGCGATGCGTGGCTTTGTTTCCAGATCTTTCCGTAGACCTCTGAGTTTTTGTGCGTCTTGTCGACTGTTTTTGAATCTTTTCATCGACCAAATCTGCAGTAAACACTCCACCTCCGCATCACACCAACGTGAACCTTTCACCGCCATTGTTTTAAATGTCCGCGCATGCTCCCTCCTTCTTTTTTCTATGTCCCAACAGGTGCACACAAAATTATGTCAGAGCCGCCGTAGGCCTCGTGCTCGTACACATGCTCGTACATGCGCAAACGTGCTTTACAAAAGCCCACCCCTCTCAAACGGGCCGTGGACGACAAACGTGCCGCTCCTAGACGCGGTACGGTTGCACTCACACTGGTCAAAGGAACCAGACTTTAGCCGTGAAAGGTCCTTAGGCACGGTACGGATGGACAGTGTGAGTGCGCCCTGAGTTGAATGTACCGTCCTTTCTCTTCTAACAAATGAGGACAGGACTCAGTTGGGAAAAGAAAAACACTGCTAATGTATTTACACTGGACATTTTGTTAAGTAAATATATTACATACCAAATGAACGCATCTGTACATAAAACAAAACTAACTGTAGTGTTGTCAGAATTCAGTGAGACCGATGTTTAACGTGTCCGTCTAACAGTTTGACGTGACATTTAATCAACGCGCGTTGAAGTGAAACGACAGCGCACCGGTGTGGGCAGACATCTGCTTGACAGAGTTGTTTTTCAATAACATATAATTATCTCAGAGAACCGAGAACCTACTTTCCAACCGGTGACTTCCAGTGTCACATGCACAGGCTTCTGTTGACACAAAAATGTGCCGCGGGACAATTTGTCATCGTCAGGTCAGCACCTCAGGTAAATGTGTTTACGACAACAACAACATGTGTGCAGGTTGTTTGTTGTGGCGGTGGCTCCAGACCTTTTCAGTCTGAGGTAGGTAGTTTTTCAAGCCATTGTTATAAAGGACAGACAGGAAATGGGGTGAGGGAGAGGGGGGGCAGGTCAGAGTCGAACCCGCAGCCACTGCCTTGAGGACCTTTAGCCTCTTTACATGGGGCGACTGCTCTAACCACTGTGCCATCAGTATTACAATATATTCACTCTTTATCCATGACTTTTAGTTAATTATTTGGTTAACGTAACAGAAAACAGGAATCATGACAGTCAAGCCTTTACTTTTAGCTAGCTAATTCAACCGTTTATCTTTTTAAGATGACTATTTCAACTGTTTATGTTTGAGGTTTAGCTGATTATTTGATTGCTTTATACGTCACTTTTAGCTAACTTGTTAAACTGTTTGTCCATTACTTTGAGCTTAGGCTACTATTTCAACTGTTTATCCATTAGTTTTAGCTAATTATTTCAACTGTTAATCCATTGCATCTAAGCTATCTATTTTAACAGTTTATCCATTACATTTAAGCTAACTATTTTAACCGTTTATCCATTACATTTAAGCTAACTATTTTAACAGTTTATCCATTACATTTAAGCTAACTATTTTAACCGTTTTATCCATAACCTTTAGCTAACTATTTCATCCATTACTTTAAGCTAACTATTTCAACCGCTTACCCATTAGCCTACTTTTAGCTACTTATTACTTATCTGAATGGTTTATCTTTAACTTTTAGCTAACTATTTAATCCATTAGTTTTAGCTAACTACTCCAACTGTTAATCTATTACTTTTAAGCTAACTGTTTTTTTAATTTATCCATTACTTTGAGCTATTTTTCAGCGGTTTATCCATTACTTTAAGCTAATTTCAACTGTTACCCAGTACTTTTAGCTAACTGTTTTAACCTTTTTTTCCCGTAACTTTTAGCTTACTATTTCATCCATGACTTTAAGCTAATTATTTCAACTGTTAGCCATAACTGTTTGCTAATTATTTCAACAATTTATCCAGTAATTTTAGCTAACTATTTCAACTGTTTACCCATTAGCCTATGTTTAGCTACGCATTACTTATTTGGAATGTTTATTCATTACTTTAAGCTTACTATTTTGGCCGCTTACCCATTAATTTAAGCTAACTATTTCAACTTCGGACTACTTTTAGCTACTAATTTGAATGTTTGAGTCATTAGGCTACTTTTAACTATTCATTTTTACCATTGATTAATTACTTACCTGTTTTAAACTTTTTCAGCTGATATTCTTTGATTCGAATCATAATTTGCATTTTTTCCAAATTAGTTGAGCTACTCCACAATGTTTCTTTGTAACCCATGGCAACAGCAGAAGTACCTTTGGTTGGGAATCACGTCTGTAACTAACGTAGTCTTATACAACAGCTTTAATAAATCCCACCTTTATGAAGGTTTATAAAGCTATTGGTGCAGTTGGGTTGTATTTAAATAGTTTTCTAGTAAGATGATGTGATCGTATATGTTTAGTAGTAGAATTATATCTACAAAAACTATAATTAGACCTATTATACACACTTTACTGCACAGAGAGAAAGAATCTTTTCATCTAATTCCGGGTAATTCTGTTAAATCCCTCTTTCATAAGAACAGATAAGGTGCCAAGTTAATGCCACATTGATCTGATGATTAATCTTTTATACTACCACTCCCTTTGCTGCTGTTCAGATGTGCTGACTCATGTTTTATCTGACACCATCTAAATTCTGTTTCCCTCTCCCCCCTTTCTCAATTTCTCCTCTCTTTTCTCCTCCTTTCGGTCGACCAATCACCAACGTCCCTGCTGCTTCCAGGAGCTCTGTCACTCACCTCAGTTCATTGTAAATGGAGCGACGCGTCTCGACGTCCGCCAAGGGAAACTCAGTAAGTAGACAGCTTCTGTCGTGTTAAAGCATTACAGGATGTTCAGACAGCAGCCACCTTTAGACGTTGAAGTGGGTACACTTCATGGAAATTGCAAATATTCATTCATTCATTCATCTTCAACCTCTTGTCCCTGTCGCTGGAGCCGATCCCAGCTGACATCGGGCGTGAGGCGGGGTCCACCCTGGACAGGATGCCAGTCTATCACAGGACACATAGAGACGAACAGAGACAGACAACCATTCACACCTACGGGTGATTTAGAGTCATCAATGAACCGAACACCTGCACGTCTTTGGACTGTGGGAGGAAACCGGAGAACCCGGAGAAAACCCACGCAGACACGGGGAGAACACGCAAACTCCACACAGAAGGGCCCCAGCTGGGATTCGACTCAGGAACCTTCTCGCTGTGAGGCGACAGTGCTAACCACCATGCCACCGTAAATTGCAAATTTTACCAGGAAAATGCATCTGTAGAGAGAAAGCCTGGATTTCAATTACATTTCATATACTTTTTAGTTGTTTCTGTGTAGTTTTCATGTTTACAGGGGAAACAAAAACATATGACACATTATGCAACTTCACTGTCGCCTTACAGCGAGAAGGTTCCTGGTTTGAATCCCGCCTGAGGCCCTTCTGTGTGGAGTTCGCATGTTCTCCCCGTGTCTGCGTGGGTTTTCTCCGGGTTCTCCGGTTTCCTCCCACAGTCCAAAGACGTGCAGGTGTTCGGTTCATTGTTGACTCTAAATCACCCGTAGGTGTGAATGGTTGTCTGTCTCTGTTCGTCTCTATGTGTCCTGCGATAGACTGGCGTCCTGTCAGGGTGTACCCCGCCTCACGCCCGATGTCAGCCGACCCCGGGATAAGCGGTTGAAGATGAATGAATGAACATTAAGCAGCTTTCAATCTGGAGTATCGCACCACATGCAGTATTTTAACACTGTTATCAAGTAGGACTTTAATACGGTGTGTGTATCAAACAGCTGTTAACTTGAGCTGCTTCTCAAACCTCCCATCCTCAGATGACTGCTGGTTGCTTTCTGCTATTGCGTCTCTCTCTGTGCATCCCTCACTGCTCAACAAGGTCGTGCCTCCAGGACAGAGCTTCCAAGACGGATACAATGGCTGCTTCACCTTCAGGGTAAATACCTGAACACACTGCCTAGCGTACTGTTGTCTGCGCAGCACGGATGGGCGTAAGTCATGGTGGGGGCGGTGGGAATGTGTCCTCACCACTTTTCTGGTGACCTAACATTTCTAAACACACTTGAGGCCTGTGATGACAGTGAACATGTCACAGGATGTACGAGGGAGGGTGGAGGGTGGACATTTGGATTCAGCCTCAGTCTATCTGCACCTATCCTCTCAATTAACGTCAAAATACCCCAAAATAATCCTGAGCAAGTGTCGGACAGACAGTGCACTTTTATCGGCCTTTGTAAAGCTGATAAAAGCAAAAATAACACCTTTTCCTCCCTTTCTCTCTGTAGTTCTGGCAGTACGGACAGTGGGAGGAGGTGCGGATCGACGACTTGTTGCCGACTAAACACAACAGTCTGGTTTTCCTCAGCTCCCCAGAAAGATACGAGTTCTGGAGCTCGCTGCTGGAGAAGGCCTACGCCAAGTGAGTCCCTGTCAATCTATGTGTTTGTGTGTGTGTGTGTGCTGTGTTTGAACCCTTGGACATTTCATCTGGACGAAAAATGTTCATTTGTACACAAGAAATATCAAAATCTCTAAAAAGAAAATGGGCGGAAATAAAGCTAGCTAACTATTTCATCAGTTTATTCATTAGACTACTTTTAGATAACCATTTCAGCTGTTTATTTATTACTCTAGCTAACTATTTCAACTGTTTTATCCATTAGCCTAGTTTTAGCTAACTATTTCAGCTGTTTATTTATTACACTAGCTAACTATTCCAGCTGTTTTATCCATTAGCCTACTTTTAGCTAACTATTCCAGCTGTTTATTCATTACTTTTAGCTAACTATTTTAGCAGTTTTCACCATTTTGTTTAGCTAACTGTTTCAACAATTTTATCCAGTACTTTTAGCTAACTATTTCAACTGTTTATTCATTAGCCTACTTTTAGCTAACTATTCCAGCTGTTTTATCCATTAGCCTACTTTTAGCTAACTATTTCAGCTGTTTTATCAGTACTTTTAGCTAACCATTTCAACTGTTTATTTATTAGCCTACTTTTAGCTAACTATTTCGGCTGTTTATTCATTACTCTTAGATAACTCTTTCAACTGTTTTATCCATTAAGGTTTAGCTAACTATTTCAACCGTTTATTCATTAGCCTACTTTTAGCTAACTATTCCAGCTGTTTTATCCATTAGCCTACTTTTAGCTTACTATTTCAGCTGTTTTATCAGTACTTTTAGCTAACTGTTTCAACTGTTCTCTCCGTAACTTTTAAGGAACTATTTCAACAGTTTTATCCATTAGTCTACTTTTAGCTAACTAGTTCAACAGTTTTATCCATTAGTCTACTTTTAGCTAACTATTTCAACAGTTCTATCCCTAACCGTTAGGGAACTATTTTAACTGTTTTATCCATTACTTTTAGCTAACTTTTCTACACTGTTAATCAGTGAAATTTAGCATTTTTGACAGTTTTATCTATTACCTTTAGCTAACTATTTCAATCATTTATTCTTTAAGCTATCTATTTCTTCCACTTACCCATTGATTTTGACTACTTATTTGAATGTTTATCCATCACTTTTAGCTAACTATATGGCCTAAAATATTCACTTGTACACAAGAAATATCAAAATCAGCATTAGCATAGCGAGAATAAATACTCTCACAAGGGGATCAGTCATTTTCAATGTAATAAGCCTATGACGCTTCTCTGGTGACGGCCTCAGGATAAACTTTAGGAAGAAAATCCATCAGATTGCTGTCCATCTGTGTACCGAACAAAACAACATTATTGCACTATCACGCTTCATGAATAGCATGCATGCTGGTAGTGAGGAATCACCCTCATGCATGAATCATCATCAGTAATATGTTTTAAGGGGAGCTCGTGTCTGATTATCAGTAGTAGTTTACACCTTGCTTGTCTGTAATTAAAAACCTTCCACATATCTCTGCGTGTATGGATCTGCCTTCGGACACATTTCCATCACTTTTAACAACCAGCTGCTCGGTCTCGGTGCGTCGCTGTCTGTTCTCAGACTTCACGGAGCTTAACTTGCTTTTTCCTTAATTTGAATTACAACTCTTCTACAGGCATTCAAGGAAACTGTGCAGTGTTGGACATGTGACATCTTTACCTACATTTTTCCTCTGTAATCTTACAAAGCATCAGACAAACACACAGGGAAGTAAACCCTCAATACTGGGGCAGACTCACTACAGCTGGAATCTGTCTGATGTTTCCGTCCTCTCTGTGTCTTTTGTCCCAGGGTGAAAGGTGGCTACAGGGCTCTGGACATGGGCTTGCCTCATGAGGCCATGGTGGATATGACAGGCGGGGTGACCGAGGTTTTAAAAGTCGCCTCACTGCCCAGAGACCTGCCCACCTTCCTTGGACACCTGCTGGCTAAAGGAGCGCTCATCAACTGCGCCAACCTCCAGGTACGGTGACGGAGGAGGAGAACCTGACCTGTTAGGTCAAGTTTAAATCTCCCAGACCTGCTGGGAAACACTTAAGCACAACATGTTCCCATTGAAGGATTACCTGATGAGTCACATGTGTGTAACTGTGGTTTTGCTTCTGTCCTGACTGTGGGTGGATGTTTTTTTCCTCCTCCAGGGTCCTTTGGGGAAAGGGAATCACCTGGGGATCATGTTCAAACATGCGTACTCTCTGACTGCAGTGGAGAAGGTAAACAAAGAGTTTGGGACTTTTCTATATAAATGAACGTCTGATAAACAAGTTCACACAATGCTGATTCAGCCTGTTTCCACCGTAGAAGCCTCTGTGTTTCTCAGTGTAACCGAGTTGTGGTTCCTGCTGCCACTAGCAGTTTTTCTAGTTTCTCTTTAAACTGATAAACAAAGAACACACTACTTTTATAACCCTGATGGCTGCGCCTGAATGGACGAACGCTTTCACTCGTGGGCCGCCTGCTCCCAGGTCTCAAACCGGGCCAACATGGCGCCTGGTTTGGAAACATTTGGAAACTCTTATATTACGCAAAGAAGTTCACAGTTTCTCTGCACAGTTCACATTTTGGCCAAGAAATCAGCCACAGGGTTGCTGAATCCTCCTTCATTTGAGATAATAAACAGTTTGTTTAAAAGATTTTCAGGAGTTTTGAGAGGCGGCAAGTCGTGCTGGAGGCCCATGATTTGCATTGTAGCCTCAGCTGCACCCCCAGAATGCATCGCACTGCTGTTTACATAGATAATGAATGGGAAGCCAGTAAATACACATACCTTTATTTGTCCTGAGAACAAGTTTAAAACTCTACAACAATAGCTGCTAGATTAGCAGCACACAAAGCGCAGTGAACCAACCTTTCTCAAGTTTGTTCTCAAGTAGCTTTGATTGGTCACACAGTACGTCAGTCTACCTGCATTAGCCAATACCTTGACAGGGAGGGAGCAGGTAGGGAGCAGGTAGGGAGCAGGTAGGGAGCAGGTAGGGAGCAGGGAGAGACCGTAGAGACGCTGCATTATTATGAATCCCACCGCTCTTCTTCGTTTGTGTATTTACTCTCACTGCCAGAGGTTTTATGGACACAATATCCACCAGTTTGTATTGCTTCACATAAAAACACTCTTTATACTCTTATAAATAAAAACAATCTTGGCAGCAGCATTCTTCGGGCATGTTAGTGAATGTCCATGTGAAGCTGCAGTAAAAGATGCAGATGTTCATTTCAGAGAGGACCTGAAAACTGTCTCCACTGAGGCTCAGATCCTAAAATGTGAGACTAAATGCAGGACTCTCAGACATCCCTCAGGACCTGTTCTTCACACCGCTCTCCCCTTTTTCTTTCTGGTTCTTTCTCTGCCAGGTGCAGACGGCACGCGGCACCGAGCATTTGGTGCGAATCCTCAACCCCTGGGGCAACACAGAGTGGGAGGGGCCCTGGAGCGACCTGAAAGGGTCGGTACACATCATTTTCAGTTAGTTTCATAACTTTGGAGTGAAAATGTATTCATGAAGGAGTCAAACTGCAAGATCATTATCGATGACATTCTTCACGAACACCGTCTCCAGACACAGTGGTAACATTCAGAAAAACACGTTTTATTTTGGGCATGAATCTAAGGGCGTACTCACACTGTCCTTCCGTACCGCGACCCGTGCTTTAGGGTAGTTGTCCCCCCTCCCTCTCCCCCCGCGCCCCAGCCCCGTTTGTACTCACACTACCTGGGCCTCGGAGAATGCTTCTTGCTGCCTATACGTCATCACGCCGTAACACGTCACACGCATTGATGACGTCATGGCGATGCGTCGCTTTGTTTACAAATCTTTCCACAGACCTCAGAGTTTTTGTGCGTCTTGTCGACTGTTTTTGAATCTTTTCATCGACCAAATCTGCAGTAAACACTCCACCTCCGCATCACACCAACGTGAACCTTTCACCGCCATTGTTGTTAAATGTCCGCGCATGGTCCGTCCTTCCATTTACATGTCCGAACAGGCGGACATAACGCTACTGCCGTAGGGCTCGTGCTCGTGCTCGTACACCTCTTTCAAGCGGGCCGTGGACGGCCAGCTGGCCGCAGTTGTGCGCTGAACGGGTGCACTCACACTGCTTAAAGGTACTAGGCTTTAGCTGAAAAACCGGTTTTGGCCCGGGCCAGAAGGACAGTGTGAGTACGCCCTAAAAGTCTCCATCTCTCTCTCTCTCTCTCTCTCTCTCTCTCTCTCTCTCTCTCTCTCTCTCTCTCTCTCTCTCTCTCTCTCTCTCTCTCTCTCTCTCTCTCTCTCTCTCTCTCTCTCTCTCTCTCTCTCTCTCTCTCTCTCTCTCTCTCTCTCTCTCTCTCTCTCTCTCTCTCTCTGTGTGTGTGTGTGTGCAGTCCGGAGTGGAACTCTGTGAGCGTCGAGGAGCAGAAAAGACTGGGCAGAGTTCGACGGGAGGACGGGGAGTTCTGGTGAGTTCTCAGTGACGTACCTCGCCGCTGACGCTGACTCCTGATGTACGCCTTCTGCAAACACCAAACAAAACACTCGTGAGCCTCCAAACACAACAAGAACCACAACGAGTCGGCTCATACACGACGTTGCATGCACACATGCTTTTTTATAAAAGAAAAGGCAGGCGGCGTGGCATTGTGATAGACGGCAACATAAACACAGCTGCCGCTCACTGACTCTCTTAACATGTTGGTTCAGTTGATCCACAGCAGCCAAATGCAGTTCATTATTATTTATAATTTGTTTAGTGGTTAGCACTGTCGTCTCACAGCGAGAAGGTTCCAGGTTCAAATCCCAGCTGGGGCCCTTCTGTGTGAGTTTGCATGTTGTCCCCGTGTCTGCGTGGGTTTTCTCCGGGTTCTCCGTTTCCTCCCACAGTCCAAAGACGTGCAGGTGTTCGGTTCATTGATGACTCTAAATCACCCGTAGGTGTGAATGGTTGTCTGTCTCTGTTCGTCTCTATGTGTCCTGTGATAGACTGGCGTCCTGTCCAGGGTGGACCCCGCCTCACGCCCGATGTCAGCTGGGATCGGCTCCAGCCCCCCCGCGACCCCGACAGGGGCAAGCGGTTGAAGATGAATGAATGAATGAATGTATAAAGTTCCCCTCCACTCAGAAAAGTATTTTTAGTCTGTGTCTGTCATCAAAAATGTCTGACATTGTCTTTAGAGACTTGATCCGAGCACATTTTTAAACTAGAGAGGAGTTTTCATATTCCTCTCCTGTGCAGTTCTCTAATGTATCCTGGGCAGCTTCAGTTGCATTGTGGGAAATGTAGGCTCCAGAAGCTTGACTCATCCTCAGGACTAAAAGGAAATCCCCCTACTGTGTTGTAAACAAATCCAGAGTGCTCCTTTAATGTGATCTATGTGGGAAATTCAACAAGAGCCACTTTTTCTGTCCACTCCAGGCAGCAGCAGAGCTTAATACTCAGTCTGTGATACACTACGATAAAAAGAACCGTCACGTTGGTTCTTACAGGAAACAAGACTTCAACATTTTTAATCTGATTAACTGGAAACGTGACATTTAATGTGAAAATCCGATAAGCTTCACACTAAAGTCATCGTCTTTACTGCCTCACTTTTTCATGTTTTTATATTTATTATATTGATTTATGGTGATCTTTCTCCCTCCACCATCACAGATGTAGATACATACACACATTATGGTGATGTTTCACGCACTAACACACTTTTCACTGGTGGTTTCCTCAAATCTCTCAATCATCTGTGTTTGAAGACACGACAGCCTCAGTGGTTTTAGACACGTCCAGAGAACATAGATGACTTGATAGAGAGCCTGACGCTTCAAAGTTTCCTATGATGATGAGATTAAGAAGTCACAAAGGAGGAGCTGCTGACGAGGGTCGACACAGAGCTTATGAGGGGAGTGGTGTCAGTGTTTGTGGACACTCACAAGGAGACCTCAGAGCAGAATGGCTGCAGTCGCAGAGCTCTCCTTCCTGCTGTTTGCTCTCATCAACAACATTCATGCAGAACAACTCATCACCATCAAAGAGGAGGGGGACTCTTACACCTTCAGCCTCCCGAAGGCGGCCAACTCCTGCCTGATCTCCAGATTTGTTGGTGCGGAGAAGCTTGTCCTGTGGAACACCTCTGACCTCTGGTCCCAGAACTCCACAGTACCTGTAGACTTGAAACGACGACTTGTCAGCACGCCGGATATTTCTTCTTACACGATTCACGACCTGACCCATTCAGACTCCGGCCTGTACCAAGAGGAGTGTTGGACTGAGGGCAACGTGACTCATGAGAAAAACATTACTATTACTGTTTGTAGTTCAGTAGGTGAGACAGAAATAATTTACTCAACCCTTGGAGGAACAGCGGACCTGCCATGTTTCAGAGCTGCTGACAGTGTGGAAGTCCAGTGGCTGAAGGCTGATTTAAGATCTAAAGAAATGTGGACCAGAGTTTTTTGGGACAATACGACGTCAGTGATGGACGAAGTTAGAGGAAGATACCAAGTGGAGACAAACTCATCAGCTCTTCGTGTATCCAACATCAAAGCAACAGCCTTTACCAAATACACCTGTCTGGTGATGAACCAACAGCGGTGTGTTAGCAGTCGACCTGTAGAGTTAAGTCTACCATTAGAGGCAATCTACCGTTCAGTGGAAGAGACGGCTGTTTTTCCGTGCACCGCTGCTGATGTCACTGACGACCAGCCCCCACAATGGAAGAAGTATGATTGGGAAACAGGATCCTTCACTGACCTTGAACAACAAAACCAGACTGTGACTGTGGACCAAAACTACTCGCTGGTGTTTTCATCACTAACATTAAATCACACAGGTTATTACATCTGTGAAGAATCTAACAGAGTACAATATCATTTTCTGGCTGTTTGTCCTAAATTTGCCCCACCTGCTGTAGAGCTCTTCACAGAAGGAGACGACGTCACTCTCAGATGCAGAGATTTTGATCAGGGTCAGTCACACGATTGGTTCATAAAATCGAACCGAACAGAAGGAGAAACAGTTTATGTATGGTCTGATCTGAGCAGATTGAACTGGTATAAATCTAATGGGAGCCTGGTTATCTCTAATGTCTCACTGGCAGACACAGGGGAGTACTGGTGTGCAGTTACTGACTCATATGACCAGTGTGTGTCAACGACCAGAACGGCTCTTAAGTACAGAGAGCCCTTTAAAGGTCCCTCCACCTTCTACATAGTGAGATGCTCAGTGCTCAGTGTTCTGCTGCTGATGCTCTGTGTCGTTGTAGTCGCTGTGAACCTCTGGGCCAAAAACATCACAGAGAGAGTTTGAACTTTCCCAGTCGAGAACTCATTTGTCTGATTCTTACAACACCACATGAATGCAGCACAACTCTGGGCAAGACAGATGAGAACTAAATAAAAAGTAGGTTGTGGTAACAAAGGAAAGGATATAAAAATACCCAACAATTCTAATTATATTAAAGCTGCAGTCGGCAAGTCTGGCAGATCGAGTTGACTAAGCCAATTTTGAATGTTTACAACTCTCACGCCCCTCCCCCTCCACCTCCACCTCTGAGCTGCTCCGTTCCCTCCCATCGAGTGCTCGTCAGTGCGCGTGCACCAGATTCCTGTGAACGCGCCCGTCTCATATCTCATTAATAAACGGCATGGAGTACACGCTACACGGAGGTAGGCTGGCTAACTCACTCACAGATAGCAACTGCTAACATAATTTAGCGTATAACCTAGCGTGTACCTGTGATATTGTAACATACGTGAGAGGGGGTCTGTGGCGTGTGCACGACCTGTGAACTGCGCTGAGTGGACAGGATGATACGGGCGCGGTGGAGTTTTGTAAACACTCAACAGGCTGGAGTTTTCTAAAACCAGATGATTTATGTCGTTCTATCGGAGCAGAGAGTCGGCGAATGCGATCAAACAAATGTTGGCGACTGCGACTTTAATAGAGAACAATAATACTGAGGAAAGCACGTTTGGAAGGTTAGGTCATCCTTTGATCATGACAGGGTTCAGATGCCCTTTTAGTTATATATTATCTCATCTCATCTTCAGCCTCTTATCCGGGGTCAGGTCTCGGGGGCAGCAGCTTTAGCAGGGGACCCCAAACTTCCCTTTCCCGGGCCACATTAACCAGCTCTAACTGGGGGATCCTGAGGCGTTCCCAGGCCAGTGTGGAGATCTAATCTCTCCACCTGGTCCTGGGTCTTCCCCGAGGTACAAAGTGTTGTAGGGGAGGAACGAGAGCTCGCTGGAGGAGTTTCCATCTCTCAACAGTCCCCCGTCATCTCTACAGCGTCTTCAAAGTGGTTGAAGAATATTTTAGTCTATTTTTTAATACCTATATATTATATTTTATCAAATTATATTATATCATAGCACATTATATTGTATATATAATACATTCTTTGTGTTTGTTGTGTTGTGTATATCTGTGATTATAGAGATCACAGCAGCCTGACCCACAGGAGGGGGCTGCTCTGTTCTGTCACATTGTTTTTAACATTTTTAACATTTTTAACATTAGTTTAGTCTAAGGTGTTTTTATTTTTATATATTTTACTTCATTATTTCACGTTGTGTCGTACTGATGTTTTGTTTTAAATCAAATGATTTTATTTTTTATCATATGTGAAGTCATGTGAATTGACTTTTATAAATGTATAATTGTTGTATTTCGCCGTGCTGTCAGTGTGATATGACTGTTATTATACTTTGGTCTTTATCAATCAATAATCAGGTGTGTGCATCATAAAGGGAAATAAAAAAACAACAAAACCTCATTAGTTTTTACTGTTTTGATTTCTGATTTTGATTAAATTATTAGAATTAACATATGTTTCTTATATTGTATTTAAAACCAAATTAAAAACATCCACAAACATCATTATGAGGGTGAGAAGTTCAGCATCCGTGAGGAACTCGGAGTAGAGCCGCTGCTCCTTTGCGTTGAAAGGAGCCAGTTGAGGTGGTTCAGGATCATCTGGTAAGGATGAACCCTGGGCGCCTCCCTAGGGAGGTGTTCCAGGCACGTCCAGCTGGGAGGAGGCCTCGGGGAAGACCCAGGACCAGGTGGAGAGATTAGATCTCCACACTGGCCTGGGAACGCCTCAGGATCCCCCAGTTAGAGCTGGTTAATGTGGCCCGGGAAAGGAAGTTTGGGGTCCCCTGCTAAAGCTGCTGCCCCCGCGACCCGACCCCGGATAAGAGGCTGACGATGAGATGAGATGAACATCTTTTTGATCTGTGCCTGTACTGATGTTTTACTGCATCTCATTACTCAGTGTTACTCCAGGCTGCTTGTTATTATTTATAGTATACAGGGCACACATGCAGACTATTGTGAAAGAAATTCTCTGGAGTCCTCAGTGTTTCTCAAATCATGTCTTTACTAAATACTGCATGCATACAGGAGAGATGCTACCCAACCAGGTCTCAAATGATCTCTGCCTCTCTCCAAATTTCTTCAGCAGATATACACTCACATCAAAGCATCTTACAAACACAAGGACATCAAAGTAACAAAAACACACTACCCAATGTTCATGACCCCAGTGGATGTTATCAGTGTTTACGACCCCCCCAAATGTCACCATTTGCAAACCCCCTGTGACTCCTATCCACAATCACCCCCAGCACTCATTCACAGCTTGACTGTTAATCAACATACAGGGATTTACATCATAGATAAATAAAGAGTTACAAAAAAAGTTAGGTCAATCTTTGGTTATTTCTCACACTATAAGAGATGCAATTTTCTAATTGCACTAAATAATCGTTAGAGAACAGAGTGTGAACACGTAAAATCCTTATATTCAGGTCCGAATCAGAGGGAAAACAGGGAATATCTATAGTGATGGAAGTTATATTTTGCATATTAGTTCTTGGATATACATCATTCCTCTGATGCACCTGAACACATCTGAGAACCCTCTCGCTGTGAGGCGACAGTGCCAACCACCACACCAGCGTGTCGCCCTGACATTCTAAGTGTAGGTACACGCGATAGGACGAGAACGAGCATTAGCGGAGGGCGGGACGAGGTCAGATGCAGAGTTTCTCACCGAGGGAGAAACAGCAGATGTGCTTCCACCTTCATCTCTTTTTTACTTCCTATTTGTGAAAAATCCATGTTCAAAAATATATCCGTACCCATAGCGGTGTAGTGTTTTCGATGCTTTAACACGCGTCTGGAGTGGAGACTTGATTGTATCACGTTTAATCCAGGTCCCCTCTGAATACGTCAGCTCACCGGTGTCTCTCTCCTTCAGGATGTCGGTGTCAGACTTCCGGCAGAACTTCGAGACCATGGAGTTGTGTCACCTGACTGAGAATTTCGGCGACCCGGCGTCCGGCATGCTGCCGTGGAGCTACGAGATGCATCATGGGAACTGGGTGCCGTTTGTCTCAGCCGGGGGCTCGGCTGGAAGTGGTAAGACACGTGAGGATACATGAGTTTTGTGTGGTGTATGGTACTTAAACTGAAGAGATGTATTTGAGTAGGAAGCTAGAGACAGGAATTGGTTAGATTTAATCGATGCCGCGTCGACTCTGTCTCTTCATCGCTTCCTGCCTAGTTGCAACTGTTTATTGCTACAGCTTTCTCTCTATCTTCCTCATCTTTAAACCCTGTTAACACTGCCTGCGTGGTGCTAATGTCATCATAACGCCACGCTTTGGACCGTGTCAAACACAAGGTGGTGATTCTAGTTTCAGCTCTGCTCCCGTTTGCGGCGTGGATTAAAAGACTCCATCTGTGTTTAGTGGAGCGGAGTGGAGTCTATCAGGATAACACCAATGTGTTTATCGACCTTTATTACAAAAAAACGTTTCATTTGAGCCACAGCTTGCACAAGTCTGTTGTATCTTGTGTGAAGGAGGTGGATGCAAGTGTGTGCTGTCTGTTTGTACAGTGCTGATGATCCTTTCTTCATGAGAATTAGTTGTTCAACACATCAGGTTGAGACAAGTTTACTCCGTCTTTCATAACAGAAACAAAGTGCTGCCGCGGTGCAGGGTGTGTCCTCTGCAGCCCTCTGTGTGTGTAGGTGTGGTCGGAGTTTATTGAGTCGCACCACGCCACCAAAATGAGTGACAGCTCAGTTTACGCCACATTTGACAAAAGACTTGGCACAGGAACATTTGTTTCAGGTTTGTCATTGTTTCTTAGGGTTCCTTCTAGCAATGCCATTCATTCATTCATTCATTCACCTTCAACTGCTTGTCCCTGTCGGGGTCGCGGGGTTGCTGAAGCCGATCCCAGCTGACATCGGGCGTGAGGCGGGGTCCACCCTGGACAGGACGCCAGTCTATCACAGGACACATAGAGACGAACAGAGACAGACAACCATTCACACCTACGGGTGATTTAGAGTCATCAATGAACCCAACACCTGCACGTCTTTAGACTGTGGGAGGAAACCGGAGAACCCGGGGAAAACCCACGCAGACACGGGGAGAACACGCAAACTCCACACAGAAGTGCCCCAGCCGGGATTCGAACCACTAACCCTCTCGTTGTGAGGTGACAGTGCTGACCACCACATCACCGTGTCGCCCAATGCGATTAAATATGTCTCAAAAGAAAAGTTAAAATGAGACATAAAATAGCGCAAACAGCACTCTTTAAGCTCACACTGAAGCCGTAAGCTGTGCTCTCGTCTAAGCCACAAGACTCCATTCATAAAAACAGGGATTTAACCTCACAGCACACGGGACTGGCTGGTCCACCGCTGCCTCCATCTGTTCGCTAGTTTATTGCAGCAGTAGACCGGGAACGTGTGTTCTGTGAGGTTAAATGACTGTTCTTGTTTGTTTTGTGATTAACATTTTATTTATTTGTAAAATAAAAACATAGGTACACAAACTTACATAAAACACAAGGTAACCGTTTTTTTCAATGGAGTCTGTGTGTGTGTGTGTGTGTGTGTGTGTGTGTGTGTGTGTGTTTCCAGGCTTTTTCTGGCAGAACCCTCAGTTCTACTTCACCCTGTCGAAGGCGGACAGCGGCACAGAGACGACCTGCTCCTTCATTTTGGCTCTGATGCAGAAACACCAGAGACGTCGGGGCATTAACCTGAATATAGCCCTGCATATCTACAAGGTACACGCACACACTTTGCATCTTTTTGTGGTGGTTTTGCATCTGTTTTTAGTCATTTTGCATCTTTTTGGGGTGATTTGCATCTATTTTTAGTCATTTTGCATCTTTTGTGGTGGTTTTGCATCTATTTTTAGTCATTTTGCATCTTTTTGTGCTGGTTTTGCATCTATTTTTAGTCATTTTGCATCTTTTTGTGGTGGTTTTGCATCTGTTTTTAGTCATTTTGCATCTTTTTGTGGTGGTTTTGCATCTGTTTTTAGTCATTTTGCATCATTTTGGGGTGATTTGCATCTATTTTTAGTCATTTTGCATCTTTTTGTGGTGGTTTTGCATCTATTTTTTGTCATTTTGCATCATTTTGTGGTGGTTTTGCATCTATTTGTGGTCATTTTGCATCTTTTTGTGGTGGTATTGCATCTATTTTTAGTCATTTTGCATCTTTTTGTGGTGGTTTTGCATCTATTTGTGGTCATTTTGCATCTTTTTGTGGTGGTATTGCATCTATTTTTAGTCATTTTGCATCTTTTTGTGGTGGTTTTGCATCTATTTTTAGTCATTTTGCATCTTTTTGTGGTGGTTTTGCATCTTTTTTAGTCATTTTGCATCTTTTTGTGCTGGTTTTGCATCTATTTTTAGTCACTTTGCATGGTCGTTTTGCATTCCTACAGTAATTTTTTGTCTCTTTCTGGTCATTTTATGTATACTTTTGGTCATTTAGCATCTCTTTGTGATCATTTGGTGGAGTCAGGACCCCTTACTTTATGGTCCCCTGGGCCTGTGCCCAGCAGGCCGTTCAGTAATCCATCCATGCTCATGACCAGAGGGTTAAACTGTATGAAGTATCTCAAATTGATACAATTACTTGAGTAAAAAAAACCTGAATACTTCTTCCACCACTGTAGAGAAGTGAACGTGGGGGGGAAGTATCAGAGCTCAGGTAATAGAGCATGAGACTTCTAATCTGAAGGAGCAGGAAGTGAAGTTTGTATAAACTGTACACACATTGTCCCTCCAGGCCCATCCTAAGAATACATACCTGTCGCCTGAGGACTTGAGTGCGGTCCGCCCGATCTGCTGCAGCCCCCAGTACTCCTCGCACCGAGAGATCGTCCTCCGCGCCTCCCTTCCACCAGGTCGCTACATCATCATCCCTTCAACCGCAGAGCCCAACCAGCAGGGAGACTTCCTCCTCCGCGTGCTGACGGAGCAGGGCAACGCTGCCATGTGAGTTCAGTCTGTTGATGGAGGATAAAGGATAAATAAGCTATCATTTAGTGATTTGAACTGATTATTAATGTTATGATTCATATGTTTTCTTTTCTCTTTCTCTCTCAGTCTGGCTCACAAACCGTCACAGGACAGCTCTTCAGTTTCAGAGGTAGGAGACGAGTCACTGAATAAATGGATATTCACCCGGTGACGCCCTTTGGGCTCAGACTAAATCCATAGTGTTGCAGATAAAGGTTAGCAGAGTTATAATGTGAGAGTCTCAGTAATGCTGAGGGAGGTGGAGTGTGTTCACGCTGGAAATGAGGTAAACTCAGAATATGTTAGCGGAACTTTGTTGTGAATTAACTCTATAGACCAGGGGTCTGCAACCTGCAGCTCTTGGGCCGCATTCGGCTCTTCAGCCCCTTTTCAGTGGCTCCCTGTAGCTTTGCCAAAATCTAAAATGGAAATAAATAACATGTTTGTTTGTTTTACACAGTAGACAGCCTTTCAAAGGGAACACCTGTTCTCTTAGAGTTCAGAGTGATTTTTAAAAAATATTAAGTGAAACTAAAATATGCGTCACATCCTACGTCTACGGCCCAGCGCCTTTCACTGCGGGTGGCTAATCTTGAGTTGCTGACCCGCGATGTCCGTACGCTAACAGTGGATAAACCCCCCCCCAAAAAAAATAAAATCAGAGGAAAATAGTGTCGGTGGACTTTAATTTGACATGATAAGAAGTTTTAGATTCTATAATTTCATTTATATCATAGAACTATATGTAAACCTTAATAAGCTATTCATTCATCTTCAACCGCTTGTCCCTGTCGGGGTCGCGGAGGGGCTGGAGCCGATCCCAGCTGACATCGGGCGTGAGGCGGGGTCCACCCTGGACAGGACGCCAGTCTATCACAGGACACATAGAGACGAACAGAGACAGACAACCATTCACACCTACGGGTGATTTAGAGTCATCAATGAACCGAACACCTGCACGTCTTTGGACTGTGGGAGGAAACCGGAGAGCCCGGAGAAAACCCATGCAGCACTGCCGCGTAGTAGGAATACAAACATGAAATAGCACTTACGACTTAAAGACCGGAGAGTAGTACACCACTGTCCCATAATGCACTGAACAAAGGAAATATACAAAGCTTCTCACATCTGCAAAATAAAACAGGTCTAAAAAAGAAAAGCTAACGGGTTGACGTGTTTTCAAGTCTTCTTGTTACTACCAGCTGCAGAAAGTGTTCACTGTGAGCATCAGTTTGTTGTGCATTGTGTGTAGCATGGACTTAAACTCAGGTATAAGCTTCTGAAGTACAGTATTTTATCATTGTTAAAACTCTTATCGCCTGAATAGGGACTTGAACCCTGGACCCTCAGATTAAAAGTCTGATGCTCTACCGACTGAGCTATCCAGGCTCTGTCTGCCCTGTCTTACAGTGAGAAAAAATAATTCAGTGTGCTATTGCTCTCCTATAGTGTTTAATAAGCTTTTTCTTCTGACATATTGACGTTTAAAACCCTCTATATAGTGTTTTTCACATGCTCACTTCTCTACAAGACATTAGGAAAACAGATTTAGGCACGTGGAAAGTGTCAAACCTGGGAGTTCATAGAGAAACAGGAGAAGAGTCCAGGCTGACACCGCGCTGTCAGACAGTGGAAACACAATTCAGCTCCAGTGACAGCACAGTGCATGCATCTCGAGTCTAAATGCAACCGATGGAGCTCAGTGTGTGTCTAAGCAGTCGTCCAGTCAGCACGTGTTTGTAACAGTCAAGTCTGTGCCTGTTATCTTCTTCCTACAGGTCTCATTTCCTCACCTGAAAGCTCTTCCTTCGCTTAAAGCCACCAAGCAACTGTACCTGAAGCACTGCAACAAGGTGAGGTTTACTCACGTCTGCAGAGAAGTCTGAACTTTAGCCTGTTTCAAAGGTTTACTGGTTTAAACTACAGGCTTTGAAAGAAGAGGAGGAACTCGTCTCTGACTCTTAACGTCGTGTGTTTCACTGTGTTCCTGCTTTGTGTCATCAGAAAGGCTTCTGCAAACCAGTGCACCTCTACAGCCTGCTGACTGAGGCCATGCAGGGAGGAGGTCAGTGCTCGCTCTCTCTCTCTCTCTCTCTCTCTCTCTCTCTCTCTCTCTGCTCCTCACTTGTTCAGTCTTGTTTCTTTCAACAGCATTTTGTGGTTAGCTCTTTTGATGTTTAGTATCTAGAAGTGTCATTTTTAAGTTGTCTTGATAATCACAGTGCCCTATTAACATGAAGCCTGTCATTGTGTACAATGTGTCTGTTATGGGGTTTACCGACCACCATAGCCTCGACATACACACTCCAACCTGCAGTGTACAACCCTGGAAACACTCTAAACTTCTCTCTTGATAACTGTTCGTGTTCATGTTGTGTTCAAATGTCCACCGATGATCTGACTTGTTGTGTTCAGTGTTGGCCGGCAGTGAGAAGTACTTGTCTCTGGAGCACTGCAAGAGTCTGGTGGTCCTCATGGATGTATCCTTGGAGAGTAATGTTATTGACATGATGTGTATTCAATGTGTTTGTCATTCTCCATCTGTTAGACCCGGAACACACACGTGATCAGAAGTAAGATCGGTACATAAACCTGTGTTCTAAGTGATCAAGTTAAAGTTATGCAGCTCAGTGTCTTTTTAAGAAGATTGTTGACTTGGTCGCGTTTCCATGCATCAGGCTTTTAACCTGACGGTTCAGGGTTCAAGTCCCTGTTCAGGCGGCAGGAGTTTTAAAATGCTCAGAGAAAATAGTTATAACAGGAAATTAATATAGCAGCTGAAACTCAACTTTAACTAGGCCTGTGAATGTTCTCGCTTGGGACGCAAGCTCAGGGCTGATCACCCCGTGTCTGGCCGTCCCGTGGCTGGCCGTCCCGTGGCTGGCCGTCCCGTGGCTGGCCGCCTCTGGGGAGGGTGTATAGTGTAAATGGCCGAAACACCCCACGATCCAGGGGAACACTACTGATGATGCGTCCCGTAAATTCAATGCTCCTTCAAGTCATCCACCATTCACCGATAAGTCCACCAGCTAATTGTATGTGCTTGCACAAGGATAACAACATCTCATCCTGTGTTTTCCGGAATCACTTGTCCAGGTCGTCGTTACCCTCAAAGCCAAAGGAAGACGTTTGAACTTTAACTGCATACAATTACACAATTTCTGCACGACTTCAAAAGCCACGTGGTCATTTTTCTTTTATTTTGCGGCAGCAGTCATCCTCATATCGGTCGAGATATTACGTTTATCTATATTGAATCATGGGAAATATAAACTTCCTGTCGCCTGAACAGGAACTCTCCGTCGAACAAAACAAACAACACCAGCGGAACCAGTGAGATATTGTCATTGTTTAGAAAACTGTAAAATGTAAAATGACACGGGGAACACAGCACTGCCGCGTAGTACTAATACAAACATTTAGAGACGGGAGAGTACTACACCACTGTCCCGTAATGCACTGGACAAAGGAAATATACAAAGCTTCTCACATCTGCAAATTTAACAGAGTTGATGAAGGTCTAAAAAGGAAAAGCTAACAGGTTGACGCGTTGTCAAGTCTTCTTGCTACTACTAGCTGTAGAAAGTGTTCACTGTGAGCATTAGTTTGTTGTGCATTGTGTGTAGCATGGACTTAAACTCAGATTTAAGCTTCTGCAGTTAAAACTCATATCGCCTGAACAGGGACTTGAACCCTGGACCCTCAGATTAAAAGTCTGATGCTCTACCGACTGAGCTATCCAGGCTCTTTCTGCTCTGTCTTACAGCGGAAAAAAAAATTCCTACAGTGTATAAAAGCCTTTACCTCTGACATATTGACATTTAAAAACCTCTGTATAGTGTTTTTCACATGCTCACTTCTCTACAAAACATTAAGAAAACAGATTCAGGCACGAGGATAACAGTGACAACAGACGACCCACAGGGTGATATCGCTCTCCTTCACTCTCTCATAACTGTCTCATGGTGTCAATATATTGTTTTTATAACAACTCTAACTGGATCACTAAGAGGAGTCAGGTGGGAGTGTTTTAAGCTTGATGCTAAAATCTAAAAACTATGAAAAAACATCCAGCAGCGAATACGTCACTTAAATCAGGTCTGAATCATCTCATTTCATCTTCAGCCTCTTATCCGGGGTCGGGTCGCGGGGGCAGCAGCTTTAGCAGGGGACCCCAAACTTCCCTTTCCCGGGCCACATAGGTCTTAATTATGTACTTCATGTTATTGTCAGAGTCTGTCTCTGCAGGTATTTATAATAAATCAAAGTGCTCAGCTGGATTCTTTGCTAGGACGTGGTGTTTCTATCCCATGATGCTCAGCTCAGTCATAATGATGGAGATGTTCTCTGAGTGGCGTTGGATTGAGAGATTTGGGAGTTGACCGCCTGGTGCCTCCAGTCCAACACATCGGTTGTGTACCACGGTCTCTTAGGGCGTTTCGGCCTTTCCTCACAAGACGCCCTCCTCCGTGGCCGGCCCACCACAGGCTGATCAGACCTGGGCGTGTGTCACACTGGGGGCACCCTGCGGCCACCTGGCAGCCCAAACGCTCTCCTTTCTCTTCAGCCACAACCGACGACTGCTCCTTTCAGCGACACTGGCTGACTCCTGGATGGTCTTCAAGGTGTTAGTTATAATCTTTCCTGTTTCACGTTTGCAGTTCACACTTCACACTAATCATTAAACTGTTTCAGCAGTTTGTAACAAGAAAACGTCGTATTTTCAAACTGCACACTTTGAGAAGCTTCTGTCCTTCTCTTTGTTTCCTAAGATCTTCCTCTACCTTTGCACTTGTTGCAGCTGTTATACAGTAGTTTCTTTATGCATTGCATTGTGGGACAATAGCTCAGTGTCTCAGATGGTGTCGGTTGTTTGTCCGTGTTGTTTCCTTGACCCCCGTGTTTCCTTCAGTGCCAAGGCATCGCTCGACTCGACTGGACCGAGTTCCAGAGTCTGTGGAACAAGATCAGGAGGTGGACGGTGAGGAGCGAGAACAACACTGTGGAACAACACGGTCACGTGCAAATATAATATTTATTTAAATAGCACCTTTCTGAAACAAAGTGATTCACAATAAAAACACAATTAAATGTCCTTTAGATCGTACAGCGGCGAATTAGGGATGAAAAAGTAGCAAATCCACGAGAAGAAAGTCACAGATTTATGAGATTAAAAGTCAGAAAATTGTGTTTTACACCTCCTGTTGAACTGTGTCGCTTCAGGATCAGCACAGACGCTGCAGCACAGACGCTGCAGCACAGACGCTGCAGCACAGACGCTGAAACACAGGCGCTGAAACACAGGCGCTGCAGCACAGACGCTGCAGCACGCCGCGCAGGCCACTACGTCTGAAGCAGACTCCTGTGTTTGGAAGTGTAGAAAGAATGAACGATGCTGCAAGTCCGATTGCACCAAGGCCGTTCAAAGTGCTTCACAGAAAACATGAAAGAGCAATTCAATTAAAGAAGAAAGGAAACAAAACAAGATCATGTAGAATAAAGTGGAATACAAGAGCAAGTAGCATTTCTATTTCATGGAAGACGAACAGAAAAGTCTTCAGGCTCAGTTTAGAAGAACGAGAGTTTTGCAGAAATAAACATTATGACGACAGTTTGTGCAGTTTCTCAGTGAGTTGTGTTGAATGCCTCCTCAGGATATCTTCCTGGTGTTTGACAAGAACAAAACGCAGCGTCTGGAGTATCAAGAGGTGGCCCCGGCCCTGAAGGCAGCAGGTAGGACCGACCACACACACACACACACACACGTGCATAAAGAAATAAAGACATAGATTTGTCTGGGTTTGTATCTGACACCAGCAGAGGGAGCCAAACCACCTCTCTCTCCCTCTTCTTCTCTGCTTCGGAACATCGTTCAAAGAGTATCCTCCCCTTTCATTTGTCGGAGCACTTTATTTTGAAATGTTTTAACCCTGAAATAATCAGGTCTTTGTCCCCGCGGCGCCCTAAGTCCCTCCTTTCTTAAGTCATTCAGATCATTTGTGAGCACAAACACTCTGACAACAGTCTGATAAACCTGAACACAGGGGTGCAAAGTACTATACTTGATCTACTTTACTTCACTATTTACATTTCATGCTACTTTATTACTTGCACTTAACTTAACTACATTTCAGAGGCATGTATTGTGCGTTTTTCTCCATTACATTAGTTTGACATTTTACATAGAAATATGAGTTTCTTAAATCCTTTATTGCTAAGGGTCAAATTAATACAAATTGAGTATATAGAACGGTTCAAAATTGACCCACCTCTGCACGCATCAACACCAATATTGTTATTATAGTAACATGCTTGTACATATGTGATGTTTCCTCGTCTCACAGAAGGAAATAAGATTAAACATGTCCTCAAAGCAGTTTCAATCAAAAGCAACTGGACTTGGTTATTTGTCAGGAAGACGTTTCACCTCTCATCCAAGAGGCGTCATCAGTTCATGTACGCATCTGACCAGGCTGGGACTGGACCAGGACCAGGACCAGGACCAGGCAGGGACTGGACCAGGACCAGGACCAGGCTGGGACTGGTCCAACTAACTGGTGTGAGATCCAGGTATTGAACCTTTCAAGGTCGATGATGTCACTGGAACCCTTTGTGCTCCAAGTGCCAACGACCGTTGATCGTTTGAGTGACAGTCGTTGGTGTGAAGTCAGCCTCAACCATCGCTAACAGAGGAGGAGGTCTGAGACACCACTTATCTCCAGTTTACAGTGCTGCCCTTTCATCCCTACATTCAACAATCTAAGCTCAAAGAACAACTGTTCACACACGTCCTCCTGTGACTCCGACGACTGTCGTTCAGACTCAATAGAGCACTAACAAAGTCCAAATCTACTTCCACCAACAACTGGACCAGGACCAGGACCAGCACTAACCAAGTCCAAACCTACTTCCCACCAAGGACTGTCACTCTAACGACGGTCGTTGGCACTTGGAGCACAAAGGGTTCCAGTGACATCATCGGCCTTGTGAGAGGTTAAATACCTGGATCTCCACAACAGTTAGTTGGACCAGTCCCAGCCTGGTCCTGGTCCAGTCCCAGCCTGGTCCTGGTCCTGGTCCTGGTCCTGGTCCTGGTCCAGTCCCAGCCTGGTCAGATGCGTACATGAACGGATGAAGCCTCTTGGATGAGAGGTGAAACGTCTTCCTAGACAAATAACCAAGTCCAGTTGTTTTTGACTGAAATTGCTTTGAGGACAACGACGACCTGGACACATGAGAACATTCACAGGCTTAAGAATAAACATATATTTATGCGCTGCACCTGTTGAATACCAAGTGATGCATTGTGACCTGGGTTTGTGTGTCTGCTCCAGGCATCATGGTGGATGATTTGATAATGCAGCTGGTTGGACTGAGATACACGGAGCCGGACCTGACCATCACTTACCCCGGCTTCCTGTACCTGCTGATGAAGCTGGAGACCATGATACGTAAGGGAGGGAGCTGGGGAGAGACTGGAGCTGGATCTAGACACCAACTATAGAGACAGTAACATGTTTAAAGCACTTAAAGGGATTAGCTCTGATGTGTTGAAGTGTGGTTGTATGATGTGTTTATCCAGAGTCAGTGTGTTACCTACAGTAGATTTAGATTCAGAGGAGCAGACAGACGCACAGACTAAAGATTAGACATGTACGGCTGTGGACGGGGGAAGCTTCTAAACGTATTTTAAGCAGCTGGGAAAATATTTCAAAGTCTGGTTTCAACGTCTTTTAAATGTCTGAGAGCTTTACTGTTTTTATTACATCATGTTTGTATATTTTAATTTATAGATACAGGAAAGTACAATAGTGTATTAGGATTTATGAGATTAAACGTAGCAAATCTACAAGAAAAAGTCTCAGATTTATGAGATTAAAAGTAACAAATTTACAGGAAAAAAAGTTGCAGATTTGTGAGATTAAAAGTAGCAAATCTACGAGAAAAAAATTGCGGATTTACGAGATTAAAAGTTTCAAATCTACTAGAAAAAAGTTGCAGATTTATGAGATTAAAACTAGCAAATCTAGAGAAAAAGTTGCAGATTTATAAAATTAAAAGTAGCAAATCTACGAGAAAAAGTCTCAGATTTATGAGATTAAAAGTAGCAAATCCACAAGAAAAAAATGCAGATTTATGAGATTAAAAGTAGCAAATCTAGAGAAAAAAAATGCAGATTTATGAGATTAAAAGTAGCAAATCTACGGGGAAAAAGTTGCAGATTTATGAGATTAAAAGTAGCAAATCTACGGGGAAAAAGTTGCAGATTTATGAGATTAAAAGTAGCAAATCTACAAGAAAAAGTCGCAGATTTATGAGATTAAAAGTCGCAAATCTACAAGAAAAAGTCGCAGATTTATGAGATTAAAAGAAGAAAATTACAAGAAAAAAAGACAGATTTATGAGATTAAAAGTTTCAAATCTACTAGAAAAAAGTTGCAGATTTGTGAGATTAAAAGTAGCAAATCTAGAGAAAAAAATGCAGATTTATGAGATTAAAAGTAGCAAATCCACAAGATAAAGTCGCAGATTTATGAGATTAAACGTAGCAAATCTACAAGAAAAAAGTTGCAGATTAATGAGATTAAAAGTATCAAATCTATGAGAAAAAGTTGCAGATTTATGAGATTAAAAGTAGCAAATCTACGAGAAAAAAGTTGCAGATTTATGAGATTAAAAGTAGCAAATCTACAAGAAAAAAGTTGCAGATTTATGAGATTAAAAGTAGCAAATCTACGAGAAAAAGTTGCAGATTTCTGAGATTAAAAGAAGCAAATTCACGAGAAAAAAGACAGATTCATGAGATTAAAAGTAGCAAATCTACGTGAAAAAGTCGCGGATTTATGAGATTAAACGTAGCAAATCTATGAGAAAAAGTCTCAGATTTATGAGATTAAAAGTAATAAATTTACAGGAAAAAAGTCGCGGATTTATGAGATTAAAAGTAGCAAATCTACGAGAAAAAAGTTGCAGATTTACGAGATTAAAAGTCAGAAAAATAGAGTTTTGTTTTTACACCTCCAGTGTTTTGTTTTACACTCCCTGTTGAATTATCTCGTAGATTTGCCACTTTTAATCTCATAAATCTGACACTTCTTCCTCTGAATATTAGCCCCTCCCCCTCCCCCGGTTCTGTTGTCGTAGGAAAAACACAAACGCTCTCTTCATGTTACAGAAGCAGCTCCTAACTCATGGTTAGCTTATGTCAGACCTCCGATCTTATTTTAAAGATAAAACAAGAACTTAAACAAGAAATCTCAACTACAACCGTAAACTCTATTAGTCAAAACTAACATTGAGGGAAACTTAACATAATAAGACATTAATTGAGTCTCCTAAAAACGAATGCCAGACGTCCTGACGGTAAACTCTACACACCTGATCTACAGGCGGGAGCACAAAATGGAAATATTTGCCGTAAGAGTCCAAGTGTTCCTCATCTGTTTGTTGTGTTTGTCCTCGTTTGCAGACAAGTTTCAAGCGTTCGACATGGTGGGAATGGGAAGCATCACTGTCAGCTACAAACAGGTATGAGCGTGGATTTATATCTGTATTATATCTGTATATCCTCTTCATCTGTCGCTCTTTTTCTCCTTTAATAGATGAGTGATGGTCCAGAAAACGTCCTCCTCTAATGTCTCGTTTAGTCCTAAAACTAAAACAGATTCATGTTAAAGTCACAGAGAAGGAAAGGAACCAGAACATATTCATTTAAGAGCTTTTTTTATTTAAGAAAACACTCAAAATGATTCAGCGATAATCAAATTACATGGTGATTAATAACCAAACGATAACAATACAATAACCAAAAATGCCGACTAGACAAACCTTCAGTGTCTTCTCTTCTTATCCAGCTGTTGATCCTCATCTCTTTCCGTCTGGTTGAACGTCTGTGCAGCGATTTTGTTCTCCGTGAACAAACTCAATTAAATCTATTCGGTGGTTAGCACTGTCGCCTTCATAGCGAGAGGGTTCCTGGTTCGAATCCCGGCTGGGGCCCTTCTGTGTGGAGTTTGCATGTTCTCCCCGTGTCTGCGTGGGTTTTCTCCGGGTTCTCCGGTTTCCTCCCACAGTCCAAAGACGTGCAGGTGTTGGGTTCATTGATGACTCTAAATCACCCGTAGGTGTGAATGGTTGTCTGTCTCTGTGCGTCTCTATGTGTCCTGTGATAGACTGGTGTCCTGTCCAGGGTGGACCCCGCCTCACGCCCGAACAGTTGTGTAATATTGTGAATTGTGATATTATTATTCATTTCACCTAAATGTTTCCTGTTCTCTGATTGGTTCCAGTGGCTCCACATGACCATGTACAACTGACCCGGTCCACTCAGACGGATTCTTCTGGATCTTTTTCCTGCTCTCTTCTGAATCCACGCAGGTTTTTAACGTGTTTATGTTGCGTCACGCGTCACAGTAGATTCACAGAACATTTCAATGATAGAAACGTTGCAAACTAAGCCTTCACCTGCTGTTTTTATATCCTCCTGTATGTCGTCATCGTGCAGTCGAACAGTTACAGGGAGGACACCTTTAAAACTCTTCAGTGACATCTTTCCGTGTTGCATTACTGCCTCATATAAAGTTCTTTACTTCAGATATATATATATATATATATATGTATACTTGGCAATATGTCCTGTATGTATGAGTATATGCTGACTTAGTGTTTTTGTATGTATGTAATATGTTCATTTGCTTAAAAGGTTCTTAAAACACATGTGTTGTGTCGTCTGTGCTGTACGTGTAAGTATACAAGTCGTCTGGTGTCTGAACGACGCTCGTACTTTATAACAGTGTTTTCATTTAATGCAGCTTTATATTTGTGCTCCTCTACCTCAGAGGTAAATGTACTTTTTACGGCTAAACGTTCAAACTGCTTCACACTTTCGAATACTCATCTCTTCAGCCTCTTACCCGGGGTCGGGTCGCGGGGGCAGCAGCTTTAACAGGGGACCCCAAACTTCCCTTTCCCGGGCCACATTAACCAGCTCTAACTGGGGGATCCTGAGGCGTTCCCAGGCCAGTGTGGAGATCTAATCTCTCCACCTGGTCCTGAGTCTTCCCTGAGGCCTCCTCCCAGCTGGACGTGCCTGGAACACCTCCCTAGGGAGGCGCCCAGGGTTCATCCTTACCAGATGATCCTGAACCACCTCAACTGGCTCCTTTCAACGCAAAGGAGCAGCGGCTCTACTCCGAGTTCCTCACGGATGCTGAACTTCTCCCCCTCTCTCTAAGGGAGACTCCAGCCCCCCTCCTGAGGAAACACATTTCACACGCTTGGACCCGAGACCTGGTTCTTTGGGTCCTGACCCAGCTTTCATGACCACAGGTGAGGGTAGCAACCAAGACTGACCGGTAGATCCAGAGCTTTGCCTTCCTCAGCTCTCTTTAATTCAACATATTAATTCCCATGTACAAACGTTAAATTTAACTTGTAGATTCTTAAAAGTGTGAATTCTTCCCGCACTTTGGTGGCGACCGGCTGTAAAAAGCACTGCGAAAAAGAGCAGAAACTGCGTCAGACTGGATTTTTCCAGAGAGGGACAATACCTGTGTCCAACTGAGACGAGACGTAAAAAATAAACTAACTAACTAAACTAAAAACTAACTAAATAATGTCTTTAAAAAGCCTCAGGGATCAGCTGGAAAAGGCATCGCCACAAAGCTGAAAAGCTGACTTTTGACATGACCATGGTTCTCACAGGACACAGAAAGAATACGATGCATTACTCTAGATTAAACTACCACACAGTAAATAAATAAGTTAAAATGACTCACAACCTTAAACATCTACAGCAGTAAAATGCGACTTACTCAGCTCAGTCCATAGGTGACTTGGCTGAGAACCGGAGGGTCGCTGGTTTGAGTCCCTGTGTGGACCATGAATGGAGCGTGGACTGGTGGCTGGAGAGGTGCCAGTTCATCTCCTGGGCACTGCCGAGGTGCTGTTGATCAAGGCACCGAACCCCCAACTGCTCAGGGTGCCGGTCACTGGCAGCCCCCTCGCTCTAACATCTCTCCATTAGGGAGGTGTGTGTGTGTGTGTGTGTGTGTGTGTGTGTGTGTGTGTGTGTGTGTGTGTGTGTGTCACCCAGAAACAATAAATATAACAGGAAACATTTTACTGCACTAGACGGACTTTTACGCATGCTTTAAGTACATTTTGCTGTTAATACTCAGATACTTTACCTAAGCAAGTTTAACTTGGACTTCCACAGTGAGGTGTTATTGATGTTACTCCAGTAGATGTGAATTCTTCTTCCACCACTTTGTCATGAATAAAGACTACTCCCTTGTTTCTCCCTCTGAGCTCAAACTCTGTCACTGCACTTTTAACAGGATCAAAAGCAACTTCTCTCTCTTCATGTTGATGTCACGAGCGTATTCGGTGCTTCTGTGGACCTGTGTGTTTGGTTCTAGGCTGTGACGATTGGAAACGTACACTGATCATTCTGCGAGTACAGAACTCCTCCGCGGTGACCCCGACCGCAGGGGATATTTAAGGAAATGACCCTCTGTTCTCTGCTCATGTCTGGTATGCGTAAATATCCGTCTTGCAGCATCTTTAAAGTGAGAACAGAGTTTCAAATACCAGAGGCTTTGTGAGTGTGTGTGTGTGTGTGTGTTCAATTTCCTGTTGTACTTGTGTTTGCACAAAGTGAACCTGACACACCGTCTCTCTTTAACCCGTCTCTGTCACTGAGATCACTGAACTCTCATCCCCACCCCTGAAAACACCATTTGATTCCTAAATAACCAGTGATGTCGGAGTTTCTGGCAACTGCGTAACATAGGCTTCGTTCACACTGCGGTTCCAAGTCACCTGAATCTGACTTTACCGCTCATGTGACCCATCTCTGATTAGATTTTGACAGTGTGTAACGGGTATGGAGATAAGATACTTTATTGTCTGTTACACAAGGGTTACAGAAAATGTTCTTAGACAAGGCTCCAATCACAAGAAACATTCACACAGACATATCAGGACAGGACATGGGGTGTTGAGGTGTCAGCTGTGGTCGTCATTGTGTGTTGTTCAGTACGGCTGTTGCAGAAGGGATGATGGATTTCTTGTAAATGTTCTTCCAGGCCAGTGGTACATTGAAACACCTGCCTGATTGTAGTAGCTGGAAGGAGTGATGGAGGGGGTGAGAGTGGTCCTCTGTGATCAGGTTGGCTTTCCTGATCACTGTACAGCTCAGATAGGGCGGTATGGGGGGAAATCAGTTATTTTGGCAGCATGGTGTATCCGGGAGAGTCTTGTTTTGTGCTTGATGGTGAGTTGGTTGTACCAGGAAGATATACCCAAGTGAACCCAATTGCAGCAAAGATGTCTTTATTCAGCAGGTAAAAGCAGGTACACGGCTGGAGGGCAGCAGAGAACTGGATCCAGGTGAGTGTGTGGGCTCGTGAGCAGGCAACAGTCCAAAAGTTCTTAACAGGCTTCAGCAAGTGTGGTGGAGGGGAAGTAATGCAAACTCACTGCTGATGATGAAGGTCAGAGTGGAGAGTGGTTCAGGATGAGGGCCGGGAGTGCATCCAGAGCTTGAGGTGATTTCACCAGAGAATGTGAGCTGGTGAGGAGAAGCTGAAGCCAGGTGGAGCAGAAACAGGCCAGGCACCGACCCGCCACAGGCAGACGAGGAACAGAAAACAGGCAGGCAGGACTCAGGGTCAGGGACAGAAGGCTGGTGGATTTACCGGGGCTTAGACGAGAGGCGACGGTCAGAGGCAAGTCGGGAACAAGTGCGGGAGAGTCAGGCATGAGAGCGAAGACAACCTGACAGGGAGTAAGTGGAGAGAGGCTGCTTATACACTGGCTTGATTGGAGATGGTGAGCAGGTGAGAGCAGCAGGTGAAGGCTGCAGACTGATCAAGGGTCAGCAGAGCAGGGGAGGAGCTGAGCTGAACTGTGACTCAGTGTGAACAGCACAAGTCGCACTGAATCCGAATTAGGCCACTTTTAAATGTGCTATTCTGACCCGCGCTGCTGTTTTGTAAATGAATGACACATAAAGTTGTTTGAGAAATAAAAGTGTGATGCAGGAACAGAATCAAAACAAACATGGAGGACAGCAGTGAAGCAGGCCAGGCCAGTGGAGGGAGAGTGACTTTTTAGACCTCATTAGTATTTGGGGTTCATCCTCCATGCTAGTTTTTTTTTTTGTCCTTGACGCTAGTTAGCCAGCTAACGTTGACATAGAAAGCTCACGAATCGTAGCCCGAGGTGGACGTGAACCTGCAAAAGGCCTAAAAATAGATGCAAAACACCTCAAAAAGATGCAAAATGACTAAAAATACATGCAAAACCACTACAAAAAGATGCAAAATGACTAAGAACAGATGCAAAACACCTCAAAAAGATGCAAAAGGACTAAAAATAGATGCAAAACCACCACAAAAAGATGCAAAATGACTAAAAATAGATGCAAAACCACCACAAAAAGATGCAAAATGACTAAAAATGGATGCAAAACACCACAAAAATATGTAAAACAATCACAGAGATGCGAAACAATTACAAAAACCTACAAAACAACTAAAAATGGACGTAAAATGAGCACAGAGAGAAACAAAATGACTACGAAAGTCCAGAACTCTTTAAACCTTCATCACAAACACACATTTGTAGTGTTTTAATGTGAAATACTGTTGTCAGACTCTCTTTGTTCTGGGAAAAACAGTCCATTCATAAGCGTCCCCCTCAGACTGACCAATCACAGAGCTGCCATAGTAGCCGAGCTGCACTGCATGGAGCTGAAACAGTGCATGTGCTGCTCCGGGCGGCGGTGACGCTGATCGACCAGGACAGCCCGAGGATGACCTACTTCTGCAGGTGGCTCCCGCAGGCCGGACCGTCACCCTCCAAACAAGGCCCAGCCTCCGTGTAATGGATGCCTCTCCGTTTTATGAGCACCGGTCCTCTGGGTCAGTGGCTCTCACACGGTTTGGATCATGACCTCGGGAGGGTTCACCAGCTCGATGTGAATCAACTCCTAAAGACGGATGTTCCCTGTCCAGGCTGAGGCCAAGAACCAGCACTTTATTCCATATTTTACAAGGAAAGAAGTCTTAAAAAGTCAGAATTTTGAATGGAGAGAGGCTAAAACATGGTCACCGCTAACACGGATGATACTCTGATACTGTACTTAAAGGTCCTGTCGTGTAAAAAGTGAGATTTTCATGTTTTTTTTTATTATAAATGAGGCTGAGATGCTGTATAAATACTGTTAAAGTGTCAAAACTCTCAAATCCACAGGGGGCAATGTGCAGTACAGCAAGCAGCAAAAAACAACAGTAACATGCACAAGTGACACGAACGATGACATGAAGCTAATGATTAAAGACGGGTGGAAAACACAACAACATGGGTGACACGGGACAACAATTAGCTGTTCGTGTCTTGTCTAGAAGCAAAAGTCAATGTTGACTTATTTGAACCCAAACCACCATCTTTCCCTGGAGCTAACCAAGTAGTTGTGTTGCCTCAGCAGGTTCTGGACTTTAGCTGGACATTTGTAAGATTGATATAATGCTAAACGCTGTATGAGGATGCGTTTCCCTGCTCTGTTTGATCCCACAGGAACTTATTTCCTGCCCAATAACAGGCAGCAGCAGCTGAGTCTGTAGGGACTGGGGAACCAGAGGTCCACTAGTTTAAGTCGACTCACAGTCCGAGTAGATAGATGCAAAACACCACAAAAAGATGCAAAATGACTAAAAATAGATGCAAAAAAAGCACAAAAACATGCAAAATGACTCAAAATAGATGCAAAACCACCACAAAAAGATGCAAAATGACTAAAATTAGATGCAAAACCACCACAAAAAGATGCAAAATGACTAAAAATAGATGCAAAAAAAGCACAAAAACATGCAAAATGACTCAAAATAGATGCAAAACCACCACAAAAAGATGCAAAATGACTAAAAATAGATGCAAAACCACCACAAAAGATGCAAAATGACTAAATAATAATAAAACGGTGGGATTTTTCCTTATAGCCCTTCATATACACCTTCATGTTTCCCTTTAAGGCAGGTAGAATGAGTTTCCCTTCAAAATAAAAGGTCTAATGTTAAACTTTGTGCCCTCCTGTGTTTCATATCATCAAAGCAATGTATAAAAAACTCGACCGGAAGTGAAAATAAGTTAAATTATAATATTTAAACTTTTCTAATATTTCTGATTTGTAATCTTCCATCGTGTCAGACTCTCCTGTTTAAATATTCATGAGCTGGCTCAGCCTATCCAAGCTACTGGAGACACGTGCGTCAATGCGCACACATACACAGGTACACACCGGAACACGGGCGAGGTGCCCTTCAAAATAAAACTCACTTCGGGGAGGATTTACATGAGAGCAAACGAATTAGTTTTTGCACTTATTTTAAGTAATAAAAGTTAAATGCATTAATCATTTTTATCAAGGATGAATCATTTTATTTCAGTAAGTATGATTGCTAAAAAAATACTAAATAAATGTGCTAATTAAAAAAGAAATATCATTGTTTTTGGTACATTTGATGGTTAATTAATTAATTTATTGTGTCTTTTTCTTCATTAATTTTATTTTGGCAGGTTCAGTCCTCCACAGTTAAGGACTATTCAGAAAATATATATTTTTTTGTTTCGTTTATTTGTAAGAATATTTTTAGTGTGTTGTTTTATTCTATTTTGTAAAATATGAAAGTGGAGTGATATATATTTTATTTGGGTTAGAAGATGTTTGCAGGCTTAAATGTTCAAAATACCAACTTTATTTATTATTATCAGTGATAATTACAAATAAATAGCAGAGATAAAATAAATATCAGTAATAAAATATAAAATGAATGAAAATGAATATCAGTGATAAAATAAAATAGAAATAAATAAAAGTGATAATATAAATAAAAATGAATAGCAGTTATAAAATAAATAGTAGTAATAAAATTCAAAATAAAACAAATAGCAGTGGCAAAATAAATAAAAACAAATAGCAGTAACATAATAAATAGTAATAATAAAAAAAGAATGAAAAAATAGCAGTGATAAAATAAATACTAGTAATAAAATAAAAAAATAGAAGAAAAAAAGCAGTGATAAAATAAATAAAATAACTAAATAAAATAAATATTAGTGGTTAAATAAATAAATAAAATAACTAAATAAAATAAATATTAGTGGTTAAATAAATAAATAAAATAACTAAATCAAATAAATATTAGTGGTTAAATAAATAAATAAAATAACTAAATAAAATAAATATTAGTGGTTAAATAAATAAATAAAATAACTAAATCAAATAAATATTAGTGGTTGAATAAATAAATAAATAAATAAAATAACTAAAAAGCAGTGATGAAATAAATAAATAAAAATGAACATCAGTGGTGAAATAAATAAATAAAATGAACATCAGTGATGAAATAAATAAATAAAAATAACATCAGTGATGAAATAAAGTGCAGTGTTTGCCCTCTTTACTTTTTCTCTCTTTGTTTTGAAAGGAGGCACCGGAAGTCGCGCCGCCCCGCGCCCGCCGCTTGCCGCAGCTTGTCGCGGCGGCTGCAGCCTGTAGGAGCGGCCGGTCCCTCCCAGCAGCCTCTCGGCTCCCAGGGAAAGCTCTTCTCCTCACAGCAGCAGCGGCAGCAGCAGCAGCAGCAGCAGCGGCGGGGACTTTCTGCCTGCACACGCCGGATATCCCTCACATTTAAAACACACACACACACACACACACACACGCGCGCGCGCACGGCTGAAAGAGAAGAAGGCCACTTCCTCCCGGTCCCTCCTCTCCGACTCTTCCTTTTTTTTTTCACTGGTGTGTGTTCGCCTCTCCGCCGCCCCGTCCTGACCGTCTCTGTGGCGCACTCGGGTTTTCTTGTGCTGACATGGTAGATTATCACGCTGCCAATAACCAATCCTCTACCGGGGGAGTTCAGACCTACATGGAGCAAGAAAACGACTGGGACCGGGACCTGCTCCTGGACCCGGCATGGGAGAAGCAGCAGAGGAAGGTAAGAGGAAAAACCACCGCGGAGAAAAGAGGAAAGTCGGGCCCAGCTGGGGCCGAGTGGAGCCGGGCTGAGAGGAGGAGGCGGCGGCGGGGAGAAAGAAAATGGCAGGGGAAAGGGATGGGGAGTGGAGGTCAGAGCCCGAGTACGGGCCTCTGGTTTCGGCTCCACAAACCCCGCAGCTGCCTCCACGGTGCCCCGCTTTGAATCACCCATTCTCCGGCCGGCCTGGCCCTCCTCTCGGCTCCTCTTCCTCGGTGTCAGGCGGCTTCATTTCCCCCCTTTGAACGCTTCACTCTTCTCTAATAATGAAGTGTGTGTGTGTGTGTGTGTGTGTGTGTGTGTGTGTGTGTGTGTGTGTGTGTGTGTGTGTGTGTGTGTGTGTGTGTGTGTGTGTGTGTGTGTGTGTGTGTGTGTGTGTGTGTGTGTGTGTGTGTGTGTGTGTGTGTGTGTGTGTGTGTGTGTGTGTGTGTCACATTAGCTGCTTTCTGAAGGTGATTTTCTCTTCCTCCCTGAGAGGAAACAGGGCGCTACATTGTTGCAAATTCCCCCCTAAAAAACCTCTAAATGTGCAGAAATTGCAGGTGAAAGTGTGTTTTCTCTAAAAGGGTGAGTTGGTGTGTTCTCCCCGGGCTTGTGTGCATTGAGGCCGGGTTTCATGTGGAGGATGTGACCGATACCACGCTGCTCCAGGGCCGATGTGCAGATAACTCTTCATTAAATCCACTCTGAGTTCTCACCTTTCTTTCTTTCGTAGTGATTTATTGATATTTTAAAAGATCTACACATGCTCAGGGTTTAAAACTAACCTGAGGAGCCGACAGGAGAGTTGTTGCATCAAAGTTTAGGCATTTCACTGAATGCACTGAACCAAGGGCCCACTTGCTGGCCTGCAGATTTTTAGCTCCAAGGATATTCTACATAAATACTCGAGACACCAAATAACGTTAAAGCAGCGTATGGTACACTGGGCCCCGCTCTCCCCTGTTTCCAGTCATCGACAGAGCAGGTGTGCGTCTCTTCGTCCCCTCTTACCAATCAACATTTCCACATATTTACCTTTTTTGTTTTTCTAAAACACGCAGATTTGACTCAGCTTCTTCTCCGTGTGTGTTCTTTAACAGGTGTCACTGTTCTGCTTGTGTTTTAATGCGATTCTAAGCATGAAAACACAACTTTACGCATGCGTAAGGATGGTTTTTATACTCTGAACGTTTTCCTACGATGAAATTCAAACAGTGCATTATGTCACCAAGTCTACAGTATCACAAGATATCGTAATATATTGAATGGTAACCCCTTGTACCCAGTGGTGTAGTGGCAGGTATATAGAGTATGCCCTCCACTTACTCTGGCAGTTTACGGTCTACCCACCCATCAGCCAGAGAGACATTGGCGTATGTAGGAGGATAGTATCTTATTTTTCAAAATAAGTGTCAATACTTGTGCTGGACAACTTCTTTTTGCATGACACACTGTAAGTTTACCCACTCCCTTCATGCTTAAGTACTCATCTACCTAGCAGTACGCCCACTTCATGGACCACCACTACTCTACTGCTTCTAACGCATCACCAGGTTCTTGCCGATGCACAGCCCTGTAGGATGTTTGCGGTAGGGGAGAACCTACCCAAGAAACACGGGACGGCCACACAAGTCTGACACGTCGAAATTCGTCACTACGTCCAGCACGCGAGACTTACCAACCCAGAGAAAGAAAGATCATGTAATGGCGTCAGAAGTTATCCCCGCAAACCTGTTTTTGAATGAGGAACGTAAAATCTTCCGTGTGGACAGGAAAAAAAATGTGTTTTTGACCCGTTTATAGTCTGAGAAACGATGTGAAACTTTAGCAATAACGAGTTCACGAGTATGTTTCAAAAAAACAAGAGTGAGGTCGATCGTTTCTGTTTCAAATCTGTCGTTTCATCCGTCCTCAGATCTCAAACGTCCCGACCAGGGAAACAAACGTCAACTTACGTTCAAAGTTAAAGAACAGCGTCATCATCCAACTGATGCATTAAATTACACTTGTAACGAAGAGAACACACACGTGAGTCGTTAATCACATGATAAAACGATTCGTATACGTAACGTCACCTTTGAAAAAGACGTTGAACTGAAAAGTGTTTGGATCGACCCGTCTCTCCCCTACTCTGTAAACCTTCCCCTCTGATGCCAATGAAAGCTGTTGACTGCTATTCACCAGACGGACGAAGATCACGCGCTGCAGGAGAACTGAGACGATTTTGGGTCCGACTCGCTCCTCGTGACACCGTCGGCAAAGCACCGATGTTATGATGCTTCTAAAGATCATCTCCTGTTGTGAGCGTTGGTCACGTGAGACAGAACGACAGCAGACCAACGACGTACCGACTGGTTATATTTACGGTTTATCGTCCGTCAGTGACTTTGAATCTGGCTAACGTGCGGTTATCTACTCGCCCGGTGTTTGGGATGATTCCTACAGCCCTCTCTGCATCTTCATCCGTATTCGTGACTTTGTTCTTCACTCATTTTCTGCACAAGAAGAACAGAATCGTCGCCCGATATCCGATATCGACTCTGTGGTTTTCAACTTCTGGATTTGACGCTTCAGACTCTGGACCATCATGAATGTATCTGTTCATTGTGTCGTCTTCTGTTTGGGACCGAACGATTTGCTCTCTGCACGCTTTAGGAACAAAACTGAGAAATGTATCATGAAGTGGGGTTACAGAGGCTGAAGTCCTCACCGCCGCGGCCCAGGTTTGACTCCGACCTGCGGCTCTTTGCTGCATGTCACCCCCCCTTTCCTGTCACTCTTCAAGTGTCCTCGTAGATCAGGGGTGGGCTATTCCGGTCCTGGAGGGCCACTGTCCTGCGTGTTTTAGGTTTCTCTCTGCTCTAACACACCTGAGTCTAATGATTTGCTCGTTAGCAAGCAGCTGATGCTCGTCACAGTTTGATTATTGTTAGACTCAGGTGTGTTAGGGTAGGGAGAAACCTAGAACAAGGAAGGACAGTCGCTCTCCAGGACAGAAATTGCCCACCCCTGTAGATAAAGCCATGAAAAGGCCCCAACAAATAACTTTAGAGATGTCTGTTAAGGTTTAAAACGTGTGACACAGTGTGTTAAACGATCGTTCTCAGCCCTGACGTGTTCCGAAATGGAAATGTGGGATGAACACGGTGACCCCGACGATGACGTCGATGTCATGCGTGACTCTGTGGACGCGTGATCCAACAGTCGACCTGTCTCATAAGGGAGTGGAGAGTCTAAAGAGCCGTTGCTTCACAGTGTGGAATGATTGAGTGGGTGTGTGTTTTTTTTTATGTGTGTGTGTGTGTAGTGCTAACCAGGCTACGCACCCTTTATCTCCTCCACTCACTCTCCACATGACTGACATACTTTCTAGTGGTGTGACAGCATGCCGAGCATTGAATCGTGCATTTTTATTAAGCTACTCAGCGTTTTTTAGCCGCCAACCTCAGACATTCCTGCAGTTGATAAGCATCAAACCTGGCCCGTCCAGTCTGTGTGCTGTTAACTCGCGGTGGCTCGACGACTGTGAGGAGCTTTCCTGCGTGTTTGTCTAAGAGATGGCACAGGGCAAAGTTTCCTTTCAAAGGGGACACCAATCATTAACAGAGTGAGGCCGGTTGTGCAAACCTGGGGTCCATTCCTGAGCGTGGACTCTTGATCTGAGGTGTGTGTGTCCACGGCTTGAGCTCTGCTGGCCCCAGTGAGGCGGGGGGGAACCGAGGGCGAATTCCTGCAGTGTATTCACGCCCACTGTGCCAGTTATTGCGCAAAAGTGAGCAAATGTCTCCTGCAGGAATATCAAGAGAGAAGTGGATATAATGAGTGTGGGAATGGGTTTGTCCTTGTACTACGTGTGTGCGTGCGTGTGTGTGTGTGTGTGTGTGTGTGGAGCGAGCCCCGTAAAGGTCAAAACCAGGAGCATTTGTCGGATGCAGAGTTTTCCGTCATGCTGACTGTTGCACATTCACCGTGTCGAGTAACGCAAGAGGAGGGGAAAAAGCAGCAGCGCTTGGGGTCGGTTTGGTTTCTCTCGCCTGTATTTCGTGTCCTCAGTTGAGCGAGACAACAGGAAGTGTGATAGTTTGCGCTTGAGCTACAAGGATTATTTCCATCATCGGTTCATCTGTTGATTATTATCTCGATTCATTGCTCGTTTAAATGTCAGAAAATGGTGAAAACAGTCCAAGTTATTGTCCTCAAACGTCTCATTTCCTCCATAACTCAAAGATATAAAGTTTCCTGTAGCAGAGGACGAAAGAAACCAGAAAATATTCACACTTAAGAAGCTGGAACTGGAGGATTTGACCGAATATTAGGACTTTATCAGTGTGTTTTAAATGAATGCAACACACACACACGCATATCTAAACTCTCTTTTATCTTTTCAGTAAGAAGTTCAAACACTTCCAAGGAGACGTTGGGCAGCAGTTAGGCGCTAACGTGCTCCGAGTTTCAGTGGTGCAGGACAGAGGTTCAACTTGTTTTGGGAGTCTCTTGTGATTGTGGATGTTTCAGAGCTTGCTTGCAGAGCTTTGTCCTCCAAGCGTGTGTCCAGTTGTCCCTTTTGGTCCATTTCGGTCCGTCTCTCCACACCCCAGAGTGACTGGACTGAGCCCAGCTGGGTCCAGTGAACTGTTTCAGGCTGAAGCTCGTCGCCTGACAAACACAAGTCCTTTTTCTCAGCGCTCTCGGTTCCACCACAGGCTGAAACATGTCAAAGTATGCGGTGACGCCACCTCCACCTCCGCCGCAGGATTTTATTGTAACTCTCGACATGCAAATCCAGCTTCTCCGCGACAGTTAGGAAGCACATATTTCCCATCACGTCATGAGGCAGGGCGAAGGTTCAGCGACAGGAGGGGAGGGAAGAGCTAACAAGGAGAGAGCAGTGAAGTACATAAGCAAGAGACGCCTGGAGCGGCCGGGAACACTGCTGCGTGACTGTTCCTGTTTGTCAAAGTGATTGTTCTTATTTGTCAAGGTGAAATCGGATTAGTTAGCATTTGTCCCATGGTTCCCTTAAGTTGTTTGGTTTGTTTTAGAGAGGACGTGTCTCAGACGCAGCCTAAAATGACGGGATCAGAGAGTGGGCGAGTCTTTGCACCGATCCCACTACGACTAAATGAATCGCCAACAGTTTTGATAATCCATTGAGTCATTTTTGAGTCCAAATTCTCTGATTCCAGCTTCTTAAACGTGAATATTTTCTGTTTCCTTTCCTCCTCTTTGACCCTAAACTCAATATCGTTGAGTTGTGGACAAAACGAGGCATTTAAAGACGTCACCTTGAGGGTTTTTCTACCATTTCCTGACATTTTTAAGACCAAACAACTAGAGCCAGACTTGTATATTGGACCGACATATTGGCGTTTATGTGATCCTGTATGAAAAATTCAATTTTGCAGAACATATAATGCAGAAAACCAGGCTGGGGGTGATTTTAGAAATGGTGTCATCGCGCAGTTTGTCCTTCAATTGACTGATTCTGATCTTTATTCATTGTTCTTCTTTATTTTCCCGGGAATTGTTTGACTGTAATGTTCAATATCCTTTAATAAAGTTATTTGTTTAGGAAAACAGCCCCCTGAGCACCTCTGCAGAGTCATATTGGTGCAAAACCACACCCCAAAGGTCTGTTTTTATTCCAGCTCAGAATCGAGAATCATCGTTAGCTGCAGTCGTAATCAGATATCTCGTACTTTTTAGATCTTTTTAAAGTAGTTTATTTCTCATGTACTCTGCAGATGGAGGGTCAAGTATCAGGAAGGAAATTCAATTCAATTAAATTTTATTTTCAGTGCCAAATCATAACAAAAGTGATCTCAGGACACTTTACAGAGCAGGTAAAGACCACACTCTATGACTCATTTATGATTTACATAGACCCAACAATTCCCCCGTAGAGTACGGTGGCAACGACAACCTTCACTATAACAGACAGGAACGTCAGACAGACCCAGCTCTGTGGAGGACGGACATCTGTCTGCACCGGAGAGAGGAAGAAAAGGAGAGAGAGAGAGAAAAGACAAACAGATGGACAGAGAGAGACAAAGACAGACACAAAGACAGAGACAGACACACTTCCAGTAACTATAATAATATCTATAGTAATGTGAATATGACTTATTAATACAGCAGAACAGTAGAAACAAGCACAGCTAAGGTGATAGATTATAATAGTAGAAAACATGCTTTTAAAACCTCTCTTGTTCCCAAAGATGATAAAAACTGACCCAAAGGTTTCACTCCAGAGCAGTTCTGGTCCAAACAAACGGACGTGGAGCCAAAAACCCACCAGAGAAGAAGGGAATTTCTGGGTTTGTGTCGCAGCTCTTCGTGTTTTTTGTTCCTCTTTCCGCGGCTCGTGTCGGGAGCGCTTCACCCATAAATCAGCCGTGTTACAGCGGCAGAATCAGTGGCTGTGGTCAGTGACTCTGATGTCTATCTCTCTTCATTTCCCTACCAACGCCGCCAGCCCGTGTGCACAGTCGTCATTCGGAGCCGGAGTGAACGGCCGAGCAGACTTTACACCGACGTCTGCCGTCACGTCTCTTCTTTTACAGGATTACGGAACAATAGTCGTACCGGATGAGTCTCGTGTTTTCTTTAATAACACGCCGTAAAATCACTTTGTTTTTCTAGTTCAGCGTTTAATTATTACTAGAGTTCAGATGTTCTCCAACGAGGGCAGAGAACAGAGCCACAGAAGGTCACATTTGCATTTTGCGCGCAGCAGACAAAGTACATTAAACAATATATCATTCATATTCATGCAACGCTCCGTTTCTGCAACTTTGGGATCTGACTGAACTGTGAAAGTGCTGTAATTGTGCTTTTCAGAGCGAGAGAAGGTCACAGTTTGGGTTTTGCACTCATGGACGCACAGTTAAAAGCCTTTTGATTGACTAATCTGTCAATTAGTTTCTCATACTTGACTCTGCAACAGGCTGTTTCCCTAAACACAACTTTATTGAATATAAATGCACACAGATCAGCAGTGTTTGTTCACCCGAGCATCGTTTTCTGCTTTACATGTTCTGTAGATCTGAATTTTCATATCTGATCACACGTACGCCGATTAGTTTGCCAATAAAATGTCATTAAATGGTGGAAAATGTTCCAGATGACGTCCTCAAACGTTCCGTTTTGTCCACGACTCAAATATATTCAGTTTAATGTCACAGAGGAGGAAAGAAACCAGGAAATATTCACGTTTAAGAAGCTGAAATCTGAGACTTTAGGGGAGAAAATGACTCAATCGTTGCAGCTCCAACGTCACAAAGTACGCAGCACTTTTAGCCGTTCTCCCCTGACACACCCCACACACACGCACACACACACACACACACACTCTGATTTATGTTTCCATTCCTGCCAAGGTGGGCAGCTGGACACAATGTTAGTTTGTTCTCTTGCCGCCCACTTTCGCATGCTTTCTCCGTGAGTTGCTGGCAGCCGGGCGGAGCCGGTTCAGATGGTCCCGGGTTGGCTCAGGACGAGCTGTGAGTGACATGTTGTCAGGACCAAACAATGCGGCGCGCTGTCGTCACTGCACCGGCTCAGATGGGCCTGCACGATAAAGCTGCCGGACTGCTCCCCTTCCTGTTCCAAAACATTCAAGAGAATGATGAGGAAGCTGAAAGCAGTGGAGGAACCAGCCCGCTCCGTAAACAACAACAGAAACGCAATGCTCTAAAGCAGCAGACGCTTTTAATTGGTCTGTCTTTTTGTGCGCGGCTGACTCAGCGCAGCGGCATGACCGACCTGACTGAGGGTGTGGCAGAGACGAGAGCGATCAAAGCTGCTGTCATTGAGCAGATATCAGCATAAATAACATATAAAAAATGGACGTAGCGTCTCCGTCAAGGTCCGTCCTCTCAGCTTGATCCAATCGTCCTCGCCTACGGGAGTCTCCATCCAGTCAGACTTTGACTCCGCCTCATTTCCTCTGACCAAAAAAGGGCATGTATGTGACGTTGGGGGGAGGGGCGTACGTCCATCTGGCTGACGTTTACCTCTGAGGAGAAGTGAGGGCCAGAGGCTAGCTGTCACTCAAGAGGCCACGCCCCCAATTATTCATGAACTTTAACCTCCAATAAAATAAAAACTAGCCTAACCCCTCAGTGTTGTCATGGAGATATGAGCTAAATATACAGACTATAATGTTTTAAACAGGTTTAATGATGCTGTGTAAACGGCCTGTTTAACATGGGGGTCAATGAGAAACTGCTCTGTTATGAAACCTGCCCCTAGTGGACACTCGGAGAACTGCAGTTTTTGGCACTTCCTGATTGGATCAAACAGGAAGTCGCTGTGGTGGGGCCTTGGCATAAATGTTTATCGGTCATAAAGATGGCTGAGCTTCATATCTCGTCCATACATCAGTGTGTGATGAGGATAACAGACATGTTTTAGATGATTGTGGTCAGAGACAGAAGAATAAGACTCAAGGAACTTAACGCTCTCAAAAAAGTGGGAAATTTAATGAATCTAACACAAGTTTTGCATTTTTTAAAATGTGTCAACAGCCAGTTTATCGTCATTCTTCTCTTTGTGTCGAGCAAACACGACTAACTCAAACTGTTTTCAGCTTCTGCAGTTTGTTTGCACGAATGACTTTGCTGCTTTTCTCTCTTTCATACCTGTGTAAATGTTTGCATTTGGAGCAAACAGTGAAATATTTAGATCAGGCGAATATTCAATCTCAGTGCATCAACATGCAATACTCATATTTCCTCTGTGCCAGGGTGGAAATTCATAAATACTGTATATATTCAATCAGTCTTATCTTAACCATTCAAAGCTGAGACATGAGAAACTTGTGACGGGAGTCGTTTTAGCATCAAGTAATTGTAGAAAAACTAATCAGCACTTTAACTGATAATGAAAGTCATTGTTAGTTACAGCACTAAGGGCGCACTCGCACTGTGCCTCCGTCCCGTGCCCCGTGCTTTAGGGTCCTTGTCCCCCCCTCCAGGCCCGTTTGTACTCACACTACCTGGGCCTCGGAGAATGCTTCTTGCTGCCTATACGTCATCACGCCGTAACACGTCACACGCATTGATGACGTCATGGCGATGCGTGGCTTTGTTTCCAGATCTTTCCGTAGACCTCTGAGTTTTTGTGCGTCTTGTCGACTGTTTTTGAATCTTTTCATCGACCAAATCTGCTGTAAACACTCCACCTCCGCATCACACCAACGTGAACCTTTCACCGCCATTGTTTTAAATGTCCGCGCATGGTCCCTCCTTCTTTTTTCTACGTCCCAACAGGCGCACAGGAAATGACCTCAGAACCGCCGTAGGCATCATGCTCTGCTTGTACATGTGCAAACGCGCTCTACAAAAGCCCACCTCTCTCAGACGGGCCGTGGACGGCCAACTGGCCACAGTTATGCGCGGAGCGGATGCAACACTTAGGCTGCATCCGCACTGATAACGCATAACTTTTGCTACGTTTGCACCTGGTGTCCACACTAACGACGTTTAGAAACGCTGCTGATCCTGTTTCAGTTTGAAAACTCTTCATTTAAGTCTGGACGGGCGGAAACGGAGACGCTAAGTCTGCGTACTGTTTGTGATTTCCTCCTTGTGTGGGGATGCTCTTTTCCCTTTGCCTTGGCTTCTTACCGCGCTGCAACAACTCCCAAACTCTTCTTCCCGCCACCTTTACCGCTTCGTACTCGTGTGTAACTTTCAGTAGAAGTCATCGGCCAGCGCGTGTAAATCTCTGGTGTCACTTTTCGCCCGTTTTCGTTTCAAAAATAGCGTTTTAGTAGTGGAAACGACAGTCATGTGGATGGAGTCTGACAGAAGTAGATCTATAGTTGTAGTTTTTTTTTGGGGTGGGGGTAAAGCAGTGTTCGGTCGTTCCCTCGCTGCCAGCTGATTCCAGGTCAGCTGTGGGAAAAGCCCCCCGCCTCAGCTGACTGCGACACCAGAATCAGCTTGTGGACCTAAACAACGGAGCAGTCAGTGAAGCAGACAGCCATCGAGAGGACAGAGCAGAGAGGAATGTGACCCCTCTCCGTCCCCCCCCCCCCCCTCTCTTTCTCTCTGTTCTGCCGTTGGCGGCGAGAGAGAGCGAGCACGCAGGGGGAAACATTCCTTTGGTGGCCCATTATAGCCAGCTAGGCCAGTGGGAGGGGGCTTTTTTACTAAAGGGGGGCGGGGTGTCCTGTTTTGTACCCGACAGAGGGGGAAAAAGAGTTGGGGTTTTGCAGGATTGCAGATGTGGTGTGTGCGGTGGAGAGGAGAGGGAGAATCCTCCTCCGGGGCAGCGGGCGCTCTCAGGGGGGCGGGGTGGAGGGAGGAGGGTTTCCAGCCGGTTATGATGTGGCGGAAGTCGTGGCGCCTATCGCTGCTCCACATATTTGTTTGCAGAAGAGTTTTCAGACCCCATCACCCCCGCCCCCCCATGTGAATGAACGCTTTGCAGGGCAGACTCAAACGCACGCCGTCCGCTCAGCACCGCGCAGCCCGTGTTATTGACAGTGTTGGGCCTGTGTGCGGAGGTGGTAGAGCCTGATGTGTTTCTCTTTCAAAGAGATTTCTTTACGGTCTGTTTCTCTCCCACTCTTTGTGCGCCAGGAGGGCGTCGCGTTCTGGGGGCAGAGAGGAGAGAGTGCATCTGAATGTCAGAGAAGCCGGGGACTCAGTTTACGGCTGACATAACCTCTCTCTCTCTCACTCCCTCTCTCTCTCTCTCTCTCTCTCTCTCTCTCTGTGTTGCTAATTGTTCACAAGCTTACTTCTTGGCTATTGTGCACAGTTATGAGGATTAGTAAATGGCATTTCCCACTGATGAATGGAAATTGGCAACAATGGGGACTCAGAATTTCCTCTTGGTTGACTGCCAGTTTGCATGTTGATGGTTTTAGCTTGAGGCTCAGACCCCCCCTTATTCGTCTTCTTCTTCTAATGTGTACCCTCGACAAAAGGGATTTAAAGGAATATACTCATCCTTTTTGAAAATAAGCTCTTTAATCCATTTGTCATTGTGTAAAAACGGTCTCGTCCGGCTCGTATTTCTGCTGACCTCAGAACTTTTTATCCCAAAGATATCATGTTGGTCGTCCAACATGCATTAAAGTCAAACCCTCCGCTGGCTCCAGCTGCTCACACGTTCTCTGCATTTGTGTTTCACTGAGAACTGAATATCTTTGACTTTTGGACCGTTCGTTAGACACAACAGGCATCTCAACGCCCTGACACACAGTCGGCCGTCTGCCCATCTCCGGTTGTCCATTAGCGTCAGTCTCCCTAGTTTCTGCAGTCCTTGTGGTGCGTTCAAGTGCAACTTTTTTGGCGACACAACAGTCGGCCTACATGTTGTCGCGCCTGTGTGTCTGGGCCGCTGTGATCAGTGAGGAAGGATCATCAGAGTTAGACCATGTGTGTGTTGGGATGCAGACTGTGTTTGTGAGGAGTTGGAGGGGGTGTTGTTTGAAGGAAAGCAGCAGAAGAAAAGCTTGTGTGTTTAGGTGTGGCTGGAGGGTGGGGGCACCATTATATTGTGTGTGTGTGGGGGGGGGGTGACTGCAGAGTTACATAGCTGTGGGTTTGTCTGCCTGAGGCTGCTGGTAAACACGCTGCAGTTCAACAAACACACCCCTCATGGCCTCACCTACTGCACCGCTGTGTGTTTGCATGCATCGGTGTGTCTGTGTGTGTGTGTTTGCATGCATTGGTGTGTGTGTGTGTGTTCAGATATTTCCTGAAGTTATTGTGTCATATATATATATATATATATATATGGTCTGTTTGTCATGGAAGGAAATGAAGTGAGGAACTTATTGAAAACAAAAGAACATTGAAAAAGCTGAACTGTGCTTTTTTAGCAACTTCCTCGTGAACAAACACCTCAGTAGAGATTAAATGGAAGGATTACAGTGATCACACCTCCACTGTCTGTACGTGTGTCATTGAGCTGCACACATAAAGCTGCAGTGTGTTCACCTCTGCAATTTCCAAATCAGATGTTTTCAGAGAAAGGCAGTGAATCGATCACACACACTGTTGAAACTAGCTTGTGACATCGCTAACATCGATATTGCAGTCGTTCAAAAAGGAGGGCGCTATGATAAAATGCAGTGTGACACAGTTTCATATCTTTGCGTATATCTCCGCTCCTCCTGCACCACTGCAGAGAGAGAGAGGGAGAGATATGAAATTCAATAAAAAATGTGATCATAAAAAATAGAACAAGAAGCAAAACGCTGTTCTGTTTCAAAGTGTCCGCAGAGGCTAATGCGCCGTCGTTTCACACGCTGCAGAATATAGATCCGTGTGCACTGCCCACATCTTTAGCACACGCTATTATTGCATCGTCTTTAACGTGTGTGTGGTCGTCGGTGTGAGAGAGCCGATGCTGTTCTGGTGTCAATGCGTTCTTATATTTAGAGCTGAATGTACTTTTGCTTCTCTCAGCCCACAGAAACTCACATTTCAGGGACCTGAAGAGACATTTGTCATCGCAGCACACAGAGAAAAAGCACATATATATATTCATGCAGCTGTTGTTTGGACCTGATTTAATCTCTTAAAGCTCCTAAAACAAAACAACGAAGTAAAGGAACTTGACTGATTCCAGTTTACCAGCCTGAAAAACAGCTCAAAACAAAAAGATGCCTTCAGTTGCATTATGGGAAATGTAGGCTCCACTAAAACTCGGATATTTTGGAGTCTGCTGTTTGGATTTTGTCCGTTCCTGTTTGTGTGCCGGTTCTCTCGTAAACGTACATGAAGTCTCTTATAGTTCAGTGCCTAACAAACCTTGTCGTGTCTGCAGCGGCCTGTGTAGAGTGAGCGTGTTGCCCTCAATCTGGTTCCCAGCAACATCTGTCAGATGGGGGCAGACCACCACCACACCCCACAGATTACAGCCCAGCTCAGAGGACCAGATTACATCCAGATCTGACACATATCAGAGATGAACAGGAAGGAATGATGCACATTGATCCGCTACACGTTTATCTTAATACAGAACAAGCACAAATATATCTCAATAATAATAATGAGTCAAGAGGAGATAAGTCAACACATCTAGTTACACATGACTTAACTTCTTTAATGTTATGAGCTGTTAAATCACAGTAAATGCTGGTGAACAGATCAGGAAGTAACACCTCTGTGGAGCAGACTCTCGTCACAGAGGTGGAGTGAAAACTATAGTTTCACTCAAAGAGATCGAACCAGGAACGAGCCGTCCTGCAGAGCTGCTTTATTTCCTCAGACCGTGTTCTTCAAATGAACTTGTTATCCTGTAGAATAAAGCTTAATGCATATCTGCTCATGACCACACCTAGACAGGTTCTGCTCTCTCTAAGGGAGGGTGTGTGTGTGTGTGTGTGAGAGAGAGAGAGAGCACAACAAACAGGCTGTGCTAGTCTGGCAACAAAGAGTGAGCTTTGTTAAAGGCCTCATGCTACATCTGGGATATGCTTATACACACGCACACACACACACACTCGCAGACATCTGGAGGGGATGTTTGGCAGGATCAGGGGTTTAGCACCGTAGCTGCTGCTGCTGCTGCTGCATGCCACACTCGTCTACCTCGCAGCCTGACAGTTTTACAGCTGCAGCTCCAGACCTCTGCGCTCCGAAGCGATCGATCTTCTGCAGACATAAGACGGCGCACCACTGTCCCTCCTGTCACCTGAAAGTAAAAGTGATAAACGAGACATCAAGTTCAGCTTCGTTATGTCGCTTTAGGTCAGAGTTTCGTGAGTTAACAGTTTTGTTCCTGTTGCATCAATTTCACACTGGATAGTTTGAGTTGAAAAGATATTTTTCACACCAGATCATCTTTTTCATGTGAGAGGAGGTTATATTAAAGGTTCTTTTGTATGATTCTGTATTTGTGCTCATCCAAAGATGGTGGAGTGAAGGGCTGATTGATGAATAACAGCTGCAACATCAACAAAAACACATCTGTATGAGTCAAAGTGTTATTCCAAACATCGCTGCAGCCATTCCCTCATATTGAACGTTGTCAGCCCATCTCTCTCTCTCATCCGTGCACCTGTGTTGAGCCCACTGCGATCCCCCGGATGTTATGACTCTTACCGCAATCTCAACGCTGATTGGCTGACTCGCCACACCGTCACGCAATCCGGCTGAAAAGCTCAATATTTTCAACCCGTACATCGGAGGCGTGGGACGCAAATAATGCTTGATTTTTGTGTCTATCCTGTTGTGGGATAACGCGCCGCCTGCGTTCAAATCATGTCTGTAGATTGATTTGCTGCTTCTAACGCGTCCATCTCGGGCGGTGTGATCACAGCACAACTGTCACAAGCTGCTGCCCCAACTGCAAAGGCTTCTGGGATCTGTAGTTGTAGGTTAGTGTTTGTTGTGGCATCGAGCGTCGAGACAAATGCGCTCGCCCATCACGGTGGCTTTTTCAAACATTAAGGCCATGATTCAGACTGAAGCGCGTGTTTGTTTCCTCTGCTGCCGTCTCTGATTTCCCTCCTGTTGGATTATTAAACAGCTCTGAAACTGGGTCAAAGAGGTGAAGACGAGAGGCCTGCTGGGACACACGTGCTGCAGACACAAGGGATCGTATGTGTGTATAGATATTTAAACCCCCACACACACACACACACTAATCCAGACAACACTGTGAAGCTACTGAGAGGATGCAGATTACGATTTTCTGTAAATCCTGCGTTTCCTGAATGCCACAGGACGCCAAAGCAGCACATTTAGAAGTCTGGGAATTTGTAAATGAGCCAGATGATCAAGGATTTGAAGCACGAGCATGTCGGCGCGCTGTCAGTGGAGCCGGTGCGGCTTCCAGGGCGCATGACAGCAGCATCAAATATTTACTGGCTGTGCGTGGCCTTCAGGTTCCTCTGCTCTCATTGGAAGCGAGGACGCTCTTCTGCTCACCAGATAATCCCACGCAACACTCTTCCACTCCCTCTCTCCGCGTTCATTCCTTCCCTGGAATCAGTTCTCACTCCTCAGCCCCTCTCTGTCTTTGCCACGGTCGCTAAAGCAACAGGTTCAGACAGAAGAGGATAACTGGAGTGTGTGTGCGGTGCTATTTTTAGGACTTGGCCTGTATGTTTCTGGCCGCTGGAGATGCACTTGTTAAATGTGTGTGTGTGTGATTTAGCCCTTCAGCTCTGGGGCTCCTATCTGTATTGTGGGATATATTTGTGCTCCGAGGGCGTGCTCATAACTTCAATCAGTTTTTTTTTATCTTTGCTGCAAGCCTGCAAGCTTTTACAGAGAGACACACATGGGATGGGTGGGGTGTAGTGCTGCTTTTAGACGTTTTCATTTCTAGACCTAAAGGTCCCGCATTGTTAAAAGGGGGGTTTCACATCTGTTTAAAAATCATCAAGCAGGTGGAGGTGCTGTATGAATACTGTGAAAGTGTTCACAGAGAAATAAGCACAACCTGTATCCAGAAACTGTGTCTTTACACGCGTCGTCAGGAATCCTGTACGGTTGTGATGTCACAACTTTACCATATAAAGGTATAAAATGTGGCTACAGAGACGTTTCAGTCATTCACCGACTGCAATGACAGTGCGGAGACTCCCAGATCGCACATGTGGTAGACACAAACGCCGTTAATCGCAGCAGAATGGGCTTCTTAAAGAGACAGGCGCCTAAACGGAGCGTTCCAGACACGGAGTGCATACAGGTATAGTCAGACAGAGATATTCAGGTGTTTTTGGAACATTAAAGCATGGAAATATGTTCTCGTAGAAACCAAAATACAGCATCACAGGTCCCCTTTAAATGGTGTTTTGGCAAATGTCCTCTCTCTGTCAGATGATCCTTGATTGTTCCGCAGACAGACATGTTTTTTTTTTACTATGTGCAGCCTGCAAGTTCAAGACTACACTTAGGCCACGTTCACACTGCAGGTCTTAACGCACAATTCGGATTTATTGTTTGTCTGTTCACATTACGTCTTTAAATGTGGCCTGTCTATGTATTACTGTGTGAGCAACTCACGCTCCTGAAGTGACCCGCATGTACAGTCGATCGTTGATGACATCACGCCACAACGGTGTTTACGGAAGCAAACTTGGCAACGGCAAACGGTGTTTTAGGACTTTATGGCTAAATGCTAAAAACAGTGTGTGGCAGTAGCCGGCAAATTTGACCAACACGACCCTTCAGGTCCAGCTCGCACCGAAGTGTCCCCTCAAATACTAATGAGGTCTAAACGTTCCCTCTCCCTCCACGGGCCGCCTGCTTTACTGCTGTCCCCCATGTTTGTTTTGATTCTGTTAACCCTAACCCTCCCGCTGTAGCACACTTATATTTTTCAATCAACTTTATTTGTCAGTCATTTACAAAACAGTGCAGAATGACGTCAAAGTAGCATTCAATGCGACCTGGCTGTTCAGATCCCGGTCGCATTCAAAAAAATCCTATCGGATTCAGTAGCACCTTTAAAAGTGACCTGGTTCTGATTGGAAAACGTCAGATTCAGTGCGACCTGTGCTGTTCACACTGTCAAAGTCAAATCACATATGGGTCACATATGAGCAGATTCAGGTCACTTGGAAGTGCAGTGTGAACGGAGCCTATGACTCTCATGCAGGCAAAGCAAGAAGAAGACGAAGAAGAATGACTTTATTTATCCCGCACGGGGAAATAGAATTTTTTCACTCTTATTATTAATCATGTTACACACACAGGCCCGAAATACACACATGCACAGACAGGACCTATATACATGCAATTAAGGAGAGATGTTAGAGCGAGGGGGCTGCCAGTGACCAGCGCCCCGAGCAGTTGGGGGTTCGGTGCCTTGCTCAACAGCACAGATGGATGAGATCACTTACTGCAGGTTCACTGGCAGTTTATGCAGCTGAGAAGACAGACGATGCAACGCGCTGCTGCGGCCGCCGCTGCTGCTGCCGGCCTCAGGGTTAGAGAAGGAAATGGAAAGCAGGAGGATTCCTTTCCTCTTCCCTCGTCTTTTTTTGCTGTTGTGACTTAACTTCAGTCTTTCCCGGTGACAGTATGGAGAGTTGGAAATCTGCTCAGGAGTTGATAATATTGGTTTTCGCGGTGAATGTTACCGATGGAAGAATCTGCGTCGTTATTTCCCCAGACGTTCAGGGCCCAGAGTGGAGAATGAATCAGTTTATTTTGATAAAATGGCCTCAGAGGAGGAGGGGGAGAGAAGAGGATGAGAGAGACTCAGGAGACTGTGTTGGAGAGTGACTGCAGCACTGTGTTCACCCCCCGTTGGAGTCGTAGTAGTGGAGGAAAGAGGAAGGAAGGCTCTGTGGTTTCTGCGGTCTTCTCCCCCTGCCCTGTTTCAAATAGAAAGCCACCACACACGCAAAACAGTCAGGCCAGGGAGACAGACAGATTGCTTTGTGTCTCTGTGTGTGTTGGTGTGTGTGTGTGTGTGTCAACCCCGCCTTTATGGACCAAATGGCCCAGCCATGAAAGTAGGGAATGCCTGCAGATCAGCCCTACTGTACGCTGAATACACGTACAGAACAGGGAAACAAAACCTCTCAGAATACCGGAAATAAAGCACAAACACAGCAGTTATCTTTCACTGAGGTGGAGAAGGGCTGCTGCTGCTGCGGGACTTTGTAAAGGATGATGTGATTTAACACCACACCGTGCTGTTCACGATGACTGACCCGCCAGTTTTGTGCTTAAACCCTCTTTTTTTTTAAAGTAAGCGTTGTGGGTCCAGGTCTCCGCTCTGCTGCTGCTCTTAATGTGGGTCAGGGAAGTCCTCTGCCCTCAGCGCCGTCGGCCACGAGCCCACTATCCTGTCTGATCCAATCAAAGCTAGCCCGCAGGAGGGATTATTTAGCTAACAAAGACTCCTCTGTTGGCCCTCCTCCCTCACTCACAGCGCTGTAGGCAGTCACCGCAGACCCCGGTACACTTCAGAGCAACACCGTTTTGTCTTTTGGGTGTGTGTGTGTAAGTGTGTGTGTGTGTGTGTGTGAGAGCTCGGCGCTCTGGTTTTGACACCACTGCTGCAGAGACATGGCGACGGCCGGTGGCTGCAGCGTGAGAAAGGCGCCGCGGTGTTTCCTGCAGATCTCTGTGGCGTTCCTGTGCCAACGTGCTCTCTTTAACACCTTCCTGAGCACGGATGGGTTATTTTTTGCCTTCGTGCACACGCTGTGATTTGTTGCAATGAAAGTCTTTTGCGTTGGTTTAAAGAGGTCTCTTTCGTTCGACACATTACAGGCAGGAGTGAGTGGAATCTATTTTAGAGGAGGAGGAGGAGGAGGAGGATGGAGAGAAAGATGGAGAGGTATAATGCTCTGCTGGATGAGAGGCAGAAGCGTGCAGATAAAATGGCTCCACAGTTGGACTGGTTCCTACTACGGACACCAGAGATGCATTTTTTTTTTTAAACTCTCTAAAAATAAGATGCTGTAGTCCTAGGTTGCTTAGCAACAGCCCCGAAGCAGAGTTATGGCGCCAATATGGCTGCTGAGGAAGTCCTGTGTGATCAGATTGTTGGTGAGGACTCTGATATCGTCATCTGATGGGCAGCTGTGCCACAACAAGGGTGCAGATGCCAACCGAACACCTCACAGACACGCACACAGAGAGAGGGACGGAGACATCTGTGAAATACATCTGTGGACGAGTGTGTGTGTGTGTGCTCATATCACCCACGGAGGTCTCTCGTTTCTTGGAAGCGAAGCGTCGGTAAAGGAGGAGGAAACGGGCTGAAGGCGGTTGAAGCTTCGAGACGACCGAGGTGTGAACGCGCAGACAGGAAGTTGAGCATTTCAATATTTCCGCCGCCTCTTGTGTTCAAACACAACCGCACTCACTCACGACCGTCACATCACTCATGACCGTCACATCACCCATGACCGTCACGTCTCATGAGTTAAAGGGTTTTCTGAGCTTGATCGTCATATTCACAGATTTGTTTTCAGGCGTTTGTTTTTAAAATATCACAATATTTGAGTTTGTGCTGCGGAAATGAGTCCTGAAACCTGGATATTGGCTTCCTTTCACTTCCTGTTCCCCTTCTCAGTGGGTTATAGATAGATAGATAGATTTAAAGGTCTGTGTTCTGTCATTATTTAAACTAGAATACACTGTGACAGAAGACTGTATCCATATTCACATCCATGCCCTCATATTGAAAGTTGTCGTCCCATCGCTCTCATCCATGCACCAGACTGCAGTGAAGCTCCTGTCACATCCTCATATCAGCCCACTGCGGTTGTTAAAACGTTCCCTTCTTCATTTAAACTCATTTGGAGGCGAAGAGTGCAGTGAAATGTCCTTCTCAGCACGGACAGGATGCTGCGAAAGCTGCAGCTGCTTCACAATAAAAGCCTCGTGAGCTTTAATTGTGACATCCTGACGATCCTCAGAAATCTATTTCTCAAAAACATTTTAGGTGCGAAATGACTTTTAGATGCAAACGTGTAACAATGAAATGGAAACAAGAAATAACCGCGTTCATAGATGTTGTGTTTAGACCGGCTGCAGCTTGTTAACGCTCGTCGACCTGTTGTTGGTGTTTTGAACACAGATGGTCGGTGTTTGAGAGGATCAGACCGTCACTGATTCACTGTCTACACACCCGCGCTGCTCCCTATCATATTAAAGTCATTTTAAAGGGATTGCATATGTGATCCACACACACACACACACACACACACACACGCACGCACGCACGCACGCACGCACGCACGCACGCACGCACGCACACACACACACGCACAGACCCCACCTGCACACAGTGGTAGCAGCAGCAGTGTGTGTGTGTGTGAGAGTCTATCTGGGGCACTGCATTAAACCAACTTAAGTTTTTAGGTTAGTGTGGGAGGAGAGTGTGTTTGTGTGCGCGTGTGTGTGCGTGTGTGTGTGTGTGTGTGTGTGTGTGTGTGTGTGAAAAGGCTAAAGAAGTAAATCCCCCTGTAAGTAACAGGATGAGCGAGTGTTCACAACCTAAATCTGATCTCTTCACAGTTTTTCACACTGATGGATGCAACCCAATCTCAGACCGCCGCTGTCTGTGTGATGTGACACTCTCAGCGGTTGATTAACGTCCATTTGCATGGTCATTTGCCTTGGCATGTGCTCCGCTGTGTGTGTGTGTGTCAGACAGGCACAGGGCCAGTGAGTCATGAAGCCATAAAGGGCAGCAGGGTGAACGCTGGAATGTGTGACAGAGCTGGACACAGGGGGTGGTTTTGGCTGTGTGTGTGTGTGTGTGTGTGTGTGTGTGTGTGAGGGTCATCAACATGCGGAAACTCACAGGAACAAACAACACGCCGCCCCTGGTCCCGGGTCTGGACCCTCTCGGCTCCTTTAACGAGCTCTCCTCCCTCCCAGTCCGCGCTCTAATGACCCGCAGCACCAGGAAGTCCTGGAAAAGCCTGGAAACACTTTTGCGTTATTATCTCGATTGAACACTTGACTCGTACGGCGTTTTTGTGATCTGATTTTAGCCGCAAGCTAGCCGTTATTTTCAAGTCAGAGGTGGTGTCTTCGGGGTTCGCACAGGTGCTGGAAATCCTTGAAACCACTTGAATGTTAGTGTTCTGTGATGATGGCATTTACGGTGTAACACAGAAGAGTTTACTGAAGACTGCGGATTGTTCTGGATACAAATACGGAGTTTACCACAGCCGTAAGGTGCTGGAAAAGACTGAAAATGCACCTTGAAATGTTTGAATTTGACTTTGGAAAAGGTGCAGGAACCCTGTGTCTTTGAATGTTTTTCTTTTGTCAGTTTAAACGCAAAGATATTCACATTAATAAGATATAAAACAGAGCAAACTCCATATTTAAGAGGCTGAAAACCACCTTAAACATGAATGAATTATCAGATCGTCGACCAGTCGCTGGAATGTTTTCCTGCAGGTCCAAAGATCTATTTCCTGTTTTTGTTGCCCCCCCCCTTTTAAAATCCCATTTCCTGTTGTGTGCGTTAGAGCAAAATCTTGCACACAGTGTGTTGGTCTCACCTGCCCCGTGTGCTTTAATAAATCCTGGAAGTCTTTAACCATCTTTGTTTCTTCATCGTCTTAAATTTGAAAAATATACTTGACTTCCTTCAAAGCTGCGGGAACTCTAACTTTATACGCAATGCACCACCCGAGGACACGCCGTCTTGGGTCGTTCTCACATGTAACTTTCTCTGTCTCACATCAGCAGCAACCGGACGCGGATCACACCGAGCGTGTTCTTAATTTGGTCCCTAAGAAACCAAGTGTCTTACCGATCTTTGAGATAGTTTTGGATTTAAAGTCCCTGAATCTCACAGCGTGTCCCTCCTCCTCCTCATCTCTCGCCATCTTCGCCCCCACGCCTTTGTTTATTTCCGGTGTCGGCCGCGTTGAGCGTGATTGAAATGTCCTTGACACGCCCGCTCGCTCTCAGTGAATACACCAAAGTTAATCGCCAACCATTTTGATAATCGATGACTTATTTTGAGTCTTTTCTTTAAGATAAAAAAAACAAAATGGTCTGATTTCAGCTTCTTAAATGTGAATATTTCCTGGTTTCTTTCCTCCTCTTTGACCGTAAACTGAGGGCGCCCTCCCACTGTGCGTCCGTCCCGTGCCCCGTGCTTTAGGGTCCTTGTCCCCCCCTCCAGGCCCGTTTGTACTCACACTACCTGGGCCTCGGAGAATGCTTCTTGCTGCCTATACGTCATCACGCCGTAACACGTCACACGCATTGATGACGTCATGGCGATGCGTGGCTTTGTTTCCAGATCTTTCCGTAGACCTCGGAGTTTTTGTGCGTCTTGTCGACTGTTTTTGAATCTTTTCATTGACCAAATCTGCAGTAAACACTCCACCTCCGCATCACACCAACGTGAACCTTTCACCGCCATTGTTTTAAATGTCCGCGCATGGTCCCTCCTTCTTTTTTCTACGTCCCAACAGGCGCACAGGAAATGACCTCAGAACCGCCGTAGGCCTCGTGCTCGTACACGTGCGCATGCTCGTGCTCGTAAATGTGCAGACGTGCTTTACTAAAGCCCACCTCTCCCAAACGGGCCGAGGACGGCAAGCGGGCTGCAGCTAGACGCGGTACGGTTGCACTCACACTGGTCAAACGAACCAGACTTTAGCCGTGAAACGTGTTTGGGCACGGTACGGATGGACAGTGTGAGTGCACCCTGAATAACACGACATGTTCAGACGTCTTCTTGAACTTCAGGAAACACTGATCCACATTTTCTGACATTTTATAACAGTAAACAACAATGAAAGAAGTGGTCAGTTGCAGCCCTACTGGGAGGGAAAACTGTGTTTAATCTCCCATGACTAGTTAGTTCAGGTTTGCAGTTTGACTTTAGTCTCTGTGTTTGACCTGAGTCTCCTGTGCACAGCAGGAAGTCACTTTCTTTGTCTCTTACTTCAACGAAACCTGCTCTGTCACGTCCTGCGTCTCTGTACGTCCCTCTTATCTGTTCTTTCTCCCTCCTGTTTGTTTCTGCTGCTGCATAGGAGTGTGTGTGTGTGTGTGTGTGTGTGTGTGTGTGTGTGTGTGTGTGTGTGTGTGTGTGTGTGTGTGTGTGTGTGTGTGTGTGTGTGTGTGTGTGTGTGTGTGTGTGTGTGTGTGTGTGTGTGTGTGTGTGTGTGTGTGTGTGTGTGTGTGTGTGTGTGTGTGTGTGTGTGTGTGTGTGTGTGTGTGTGTGTGTGTGTGTGTGTGTGTGTGTGTGTGTGTGTGTGTGTGTGTGTGTGTGTGTGTGTGTGTGTGTGTGTGTGTTTATAAGTTGCCTGACTGTGTCGTCAGAAAATTGCACACACATTGAGAAATTGGGTGTGGGAATAATTGGTGTGTGTATTGAAATGGAGTTTATGTGAGCTAAGAAATAGTGTGACACACACACACACACAAAGTGGACATGGACGCAGTCAGGTAACTTTTTAAAGGATCTGTGCAGTGTCAACTTCAGTGTCTCTTCTTTGAATTAAAAAAAATCTCCATGCACGTCCATTCTTTGTGTGTGTGTAGGGGTGTGTGTGTGTTTGAGTCAGCAGGGGGTGAACCTTGCTGCCCTCTTACATCACCATTGTCGCTGTGACATGCAGTTAAATGCGTTGCCTTATAAGGTAAAAGCGCGTGAGGCGTGTGGAAAGGAGGAGGAGGAGGAGGAGGGGCAGGAAGAGCCTGTTACCGTGACAATGCTGTCTGCTGCCGGGCAACTGGGCCGGCCTGAAACTCCTGTTTGGCCACATTTTCTCTCACACTCTTTCTCTTTCTCTCTCACAAACTAAGAAATGGTGTGACACACACACACACACACACACACACACACCACTCTGTTTTCACTTCATCTTATTCGTCTGTTGAGCGCCAAGTGATTCACTAATTTAATATTTGCTTTTGTTGTTTTAGGACATGTTTGTGTCCCGTCTTTTGGTCTCTCTGTCTGTGAGGTGTGTGTGAGGTGTGTGTGTGTGTGCGTGTGCATACATTTTGGTTATCGTCACAGGTATTTTGTGAGATCAGCAGCAACAAACTCCTGTTTTCAAGGGAATGCCAGGAATGAGCATTTATAGCTGTGTGTTTGTCATGCTTCTCATACCACACACACACACACACACACACACACACACACACACACACACACACACACACACACACACAGATTACACTCCCTTTATTCGTTCACTGACACTCTCCGTGCAGTGTTTCCTCCTCTCCTTTTCCTCTGTGTATCTAAAATGTCAGCACGGAGGTCGTTTAACCTGCTGTGACGTTTGTTTATTAATGTGATTATCGTGTGTGTGTGTGTGTGTGTGTGTGTGTGTGGCTAACAGAGAGGTAGACGAAGCGATGCTGCCGGCTCAGCACGTTTTTGTCTCATGTCTCTGGTGTTTTTTTTCTCCCCTAATGATTAAAAAAAGCCAACACTGAGTAAACGTCTCGGTGGCTGAGTTTCGCACTGACTCATACTGTGTGAGGTGGCGTCCACTCGCACAAACGCAGAAAAAGGGGGCCTCCGTGTGCCCGTAGAGCCCGTGAAGGAGCTGTAGTTTCTGCATTTATTAGCATTCTTGAAGATACAGTTTCATTTCTGCTAAAATCGCCCTCTAGATAAATACAGAGTAAGAAATTCAGTCGCCCGACACTTGTGTGCGAATAATTGCTTCTCCTTTCTGACCAATGACTTCCTCTTTGTCCTGGTTGCAAATAGACACGTGAGCCATGTGGATGAGAGGAAACCCTTTAATTTCTCTGACTAAAGTCTTTTTTAAGATATTATGAGGAAGCAATTAGCGGAGTGATGATTGCACGTTGGCAAATTAACCTGTAAACCTTCATTACACCTGCAGAAATAAGTGTGAATGATGCGCTTATACCTCCTGCTGCTACAGGTAAATACACAAATACTACATTTAATACTTCAAATACCTCCTGCTACAGGTAAATACACAAATACTACATTTAGTACTTTAAATACCTCCTGCTGCTACAGGTGAATGCACAAATACTACATTTAGTACTTCAAATACCTCCCGCTGCTACAGGTGAATACACAAATACTACATTTAGTACTTCAAATACCTCCTTCTGCTACAGGTAAATACACAAATACTACATTTAGTACTTCAAATACCTCCTGCTGCTACAGGTGAATACACAAATACTACATTTAGTACTTCAAATACCTCCTGCTGCTACAGGTAAATACACAAATACTACATTTAGTACTTCATATACCTCCTGCTGCTACAGGTAAATACACAAATACTACATTTAGTACTTCATATACCTCCTGCTGCTACAGGTAAATACACAAATACTACATTTAGTACTTCAAATACCTCCTGCTGCTACAGGGAAATACACAAATACTACATTTAGTACCTCAAATACCTCCTGCTGCTACAGGTAAATACACAAATACTACATTTAATACTTCAAATACCTCAGGTAAATACACAAATACTACATTTAGTACTTCAAATACCTCCATTCAGCATAAAATCACCAGTGGTGGAAGAAGTACTCAGCTCTTGTACTTGAGTAAAAGTATAAATACCCCTGTGCGCCTCCCTAGGGAGGTGTTCTAGGCACGTCCAGCTGGGAGGAGGCCTCGGGGAAGACCCAGGACCAGGTGGAGAGATTAGATCTCCACACTGGCCTGGGAACGCCTCAGGATCCCCCAGTTAGAGCTGGTTAATGTGGCCCGGGAAAGGGAAGTTTGGGGTCCCCTGTTAAAGCTGCTGCCCCCGAGACCCGACCCCGGATAAGAGGCTGAAGATGAGATGAAGTGAAGAACCATGTTTAACAGCAGCCGAACTTTAGCCACACATCTGTTTACAAACTCACACGAGTCGTGCAGGAAATCCCACATCTCATTTATCTGATGATGACGATGATGATGATGATGACGATGATGATGATGGACACCCTGATGAACGAGAGCACTGAGCAGTAAATGTTGCATCAACCATCATCTCATTCACCTCCTCCTCCACCACCACCATCATCATCATCACAGCACAGACACACCCAACATTTAAGGGTTACTCACTTTCTCCTGCACACACGCACACACACGCACACACACGCAAACACACACACACACACTGGCAGCAGGTGCCTCGTCCGTCTGTACATGCTAAACCAAGCGTTCCTCGCCTCTCCAACACATTAGCATTGACTCTAATCCTCGTGGTTCACAGATTGATGCTGTTTGTAAAAAACAAGATAAACAGTAATGTTCTTCCTGGAGGTTTGCTGGTGTTTACCAGTTTAACCAGCGGCCAGATGCCATTCCCATGCACTCACATGCACATTTCTTTTTTGTGTGTGTGTGTGGCTTTAGTCTGGTTCGTCGTCAGAAACATGTTTACAGGTTTGTGTCACGCCGAAACAAAAAAAAACGACCCGTAAATGCTGAGAAATCCCAACAGCGGAGTCAGCCTGGCTTCAAGACAACAGCAGGCTTTTCTAACAACAAAACCATTTTTTTTGGGAGCGATCCCGTTTCCTGCCGCTCTGAACTGATCAACAACAGAACCGCAGAACTGTCGCGGAGCTCTGGAAAGATTCAGCCAGCGGTTTTTGATAAAAGGCCCCCGACACAAACAGCTGACGCTTCGCCCTGCCAACTGCTATCAGGCCTGCCAAGCTCCTGATTGGGACCATGTAAAAACACACACACACACAGACACACAGAAGTGGGTGTGTAGTAATAATAATAAGAATGACCTCAGCTCATTCAGTGATTGGAGAGTCGGATCCCCTGTAACAGGAGTTCAGGCTGATGAAAGGAGGGGAACAGCGCTCTGGCTCCCGGTGTTTCTGGCCGCTCAGACGAGCTCCTGCAGGACGGAGGGACATACTCACACTCATTTATGTGGCAACAAGGCAACAGTTAACTCTGCCAAGGTCAGAGGAGGCGTCTGCGTTAAACAGTCACAGCTCTCTCTGTTGACTTGTGATAATTTAACCTGATCTGCGGCCAAGTTTGAGGCTTGAATAGTACTAAAGTGCACTGATCTCAAGGTCATCGCAGCAAAGATTCTGCTCATGACCTTTATCCAGCAATACAACCAGCATTAAAGTATAATACTGCTGTAAAATCCTCCCATGGTCTTTTTCAGCAGGTGGCTAACAGTGATTAGCTCGGGGCAGCACGGTGAAGGCATTCAAAGGTCATTTTTAACCACTAATACTGCTGCAAATAACAGCAAACCTCTGCAGCAGCATGAGAAGAGTCCCTACACACACAACAAAGCACCAACAGCGTAGTTAGTGAAGCCAGAGTTTATTAAGAGTGTTTTAAAGACTTACCTACTGGCCCAGGTACCAGCTCCTCTCATAGTAAAGTCCATTCAAGTGGATTACCAAAGTCAACCCCAGAGGAAGGAGCCCATTGGTGCTTTGTTGTGTGTGTAGGGACTCTTCTCATGCTGCTGCAGAGGTTTGCTGTTATTTTCAGCAGCATTAGTGGTTAAAAAAGACCTTTGAATGCCTTCACCGTACTGCCCCGAGCTAATCACTGTTAGCCACGTCCGGCTGTTAGCGACACTACAGGATTTCTCCATTAATAGTTGTTACATCGGGATTACACTTAAAGGACTGCAACAGTTTCTAATTTATAAGAAATGACCTTTTCATACAGTTTCAACTCCTTTGAATTGGAAAAGAAGGGGATGTGAAGTCCACTTGGACATGAACGTTTTGTTTCTCATCTGTTTTTCTTTAACAAAGTATAAGTCTACTGCAGAACCTCCTTGTGTGTGTGTCTTTGTGTGTGTGTGTGTGTGTGTGTCTGTATGTGTGTTTCAGTGTTTTACCTTCATTTCAAAGAATTTAAGAGAAGGCGTCACATATCTGAAGGGTCAGCTGAAGTGGCGATGTGTCTGTGTGAGTTCAGGTCATGCATGGCGGGGTGTGTGTGTGTGTATGTGAGTGTGTCAGTATTCTCTCAAGAGTGCAGTGGAGCCGTTCCAAGCGTACACGTTGGTTATGAAACGCGGTTGACTCATTCGGTGAGCAGGTCTTTAAGGCCCTCGATTGTAAAACGGTTGCAACACCACCTGTGCTCGTAATCCTGAGGCGTGGCGTCTACACGACAGGACTGTTCAGTAAGAGGAGGCTGTCACGGTATTTAGTGTAAAGACGTTTGATTATGTCAAGTTGGAGAGATCTTTAGTAGTTCTTTTTTCTGCATTCACATGTTGATTCAACTGCAGTGTCATTTCCATTTACTCCTTTTTAATTTGGTTAATTTGGGAAATTTAGGTTCGACTGTCACTTGAACTGCAGCGTTTATTAGTGTTAAGGAAGTGATTCACTCCAACTTCTAAGAAACGTCTGATAAGGCCGTGACACATTGAATTTGAATGACGAACACGGACAACGAGCTTATTTCCTCTCACGCAGGTGCAGAGCGGACGTACTAGTGTGTGATTGGCTGTGGTCTTTGCGGTGTGTTCAAGTGCAGCTTTTTAGGTGAGAGAGCGAGGCGCTGCAACAGTCGGTCTACGTAGTTGATACTTCTTTCATGTCAGTTTGGCGTGTTTAGGTCACAGAGTGTAGATAAAGATGGACAGCGCGTCTACACAACATCCCCCATACGGGTGCCGCCATGTTGTAATTTTGTGACCTCAGTCCGCCCAGCAGGGATGGAGCGGTGGAGTCGTGTCATCGAAGTGACGTTCACACAACCGCCCGCCCGATCATGAGCCGATCTGGCTGTCGATCGTGATGTTTCACCCGGTTTTTATAGCATCAGATAACAAATTAAAACCAAACGTACATGAAAATGTAACACTTGAACAAGCATGAGCGACGTCCTACGCAGGGGTGTCAAAGTGATCCATTAAAGGGCCGCCAACCAAGCGAGAACACACCTGATCCAACAAATCCAACTGCGTGAAGACAGTTCAGGTGAGTGCATGACTCAAGTCAGGTGTGTTCTTGCTTGGTTGGACTGAAAACCTGCAGCCACAGCGACCCTTTACTGGATCACCGTGACACCCCTGTCCTACAGAGACACAGGAGCGGGTGGTCATGGACGCAAAGCTCATTGTTGGAAGCAAAAGAAAAGCAGTTTGATCTCACATAAATCAATAGTCAGAGTAATAATGGTTCAGTTCATGTTTGCTGCGAACAGGTCGGGAAATCATGTGACCTTTAAAACTGAGAGTGGAGACAAATGAAAGGTGTGAAGTGTCTCAGACCACACAGTGTCTGTTGAACCCGTCCCCTCTGCTGCACTAACCTCAGCTTTCAACATGAGTCACCTCGCTTATTTGAATCATCACTTTGCTGTTACAAGAAACCCCCCCCACACACACACACACACACCCTCGTGCACTTCCTGGTAGAGTCCACTGTCATTGGACAGAACGCAGCACATCCCCACACGGCTAATTTTACAAGCTTCCTGGGGGGGTTAATGTTTAACGTCTTGTCCAGTTGGACTGATTCACTGCATTCCTGGGGAATTAACGGAGGACATCCTCTCGCCCCCGCTGCTCTCCTGTGCTGTGCCTCTAAAGACAGGAAGTGGATTAGTCGGCCGCTGATTGGCCGAAGGAGGAGAAAAAGAACTGATGGTGTGATATGAGAGTAACAGACGCACAAATTGGGGGAAACACTAACTGCCTCTTTGAGCTGATCTGCATCTTGTTTTTCCTTTAAGCTGCAGTAAAACCTCAGTCAGTTAAAGTTTGGGTGAGTAGGGAAAGACAGAAGGAAGGTTAATGGTCCTTTCATTCCTTAGTATCAGCTGATGTTGAATTTATTTTTATGTATTTAACCTTAAACTCCTGGTGACAATGACAGTTTCAGACACAAATATAACATTAAGATGGAAACGAGTAAGAAATGGCATCTTCAAGATTCATTCGTTCACTCATTCATCTTCAGCCTCTTGTCCCTGTCGGGGTCGCGGGGGGCTGGAGCCGACCCCAGCTGACATAGGGCCTGAGGCGGGGTCCACCCTGGACAGGACGCCATTCTATCACAGGGCACACAAACATAATTCAACATTCAAAAGCATCTGCAGCCAGACGTGACGTCCTGTAGCGTCTCTTTAAATGTGTCCGATGAGACGAGCTCCTGAAGATTCAGGTGGTTTTGTTGCTGGCTCAGCAAACTTGAACGCCTTCTTCTCCCAGGTCAGTACGGACTTTAGGGAAAGTTAGAAGAAATACGTCCTGGGAGCGATGACAAGCTGACTTATGATATTGAACTACTGCAATTCAAATGCACTTTGGTGTCTGGGTAGAGCGTGCAGGAGGCCGGACATGATGCAGATGTTACACGTATCATCAACAGTCTTCATTCAGAGTTGCTGAATGTTTTTGTCGGCGTCTTTGTGTGAATCCCCTTTTTTCACTTTGATTTTCTTACTGTTTTGGTAAGCCGCATGATAAAATCGTCATCGCTCACTGTGAACTCACAGGGTCAGTGAGCTGCTCTGCTCACACATGGGCTCAACTGAGAAATGACAGACTTTGGGCTGATGGGAACATTTGCGTTGGCACGCGCAGCTCCTCCAGGATCGCGTCTCAGTGATTTCAGGTGTGCGGTGCATGTGTGAAAGGAGCGAATTATTGAATTAGTAAAAGTTAAACTTGCTTCCTCAGGACTGTGTGGGTGTGGTTTGATCGGAGTTGATTGACGGCACTGTGGCAACCCTCAATTATCATGAATCAACTGCAAACTCCCAAGAACACAAAAGCAGAACTCTGTCGTATGAAATGACCTAAAAACCCGTCGAACTTTGGCACAAAAGTGTCTTCATGTCGGTCGCTGACACTTGGCAAGACTCTAATTAAGTGCCTTTTAAACAGAGAGACATTCTGGACTGATCTGTTTATGTGAAGGACCCACTTTAACGTCCTCTTTGTCGAGTGTTTCCAGAAAAAGAAAAAAGATTCTTGGCGAACAGGGACTTTCGTGCAGAAGGCTACGTTTCCTGCTCCGGGGTGATTTATCTGTTTCTGGACTCCACAAGCGCCAACATCGATCCTGTGAGAGACAGAGCTGAAGATGAGGGCGGAGGGAGGCAGGAGATGAGAGACAGACAGAGACAGAGGAAGAGAGGGAGAGAGGGAGTGAAGATGTTCTCGAAGGGAGGAAGAACATAGCTGGCATTCCTGGCGTCTCTGTCGTGTACGTCAGGGTTGGCGCTCTCGTCCGTCCGTCGGCCCCGCTGTGCAGACTTGGCACATGAGAAGAGGCACGGTCGCAGAGAGATGTTTGTGGTTTGTTTTGCCAGCTGAAGTGGGCGGAGTCCGCCGCAGAGCTGAGGCGACACATACCTGATTTGATTTGTCCGTGGCCGCTCGGCAACAGCAGATACAGTCTCCATCCCTATGGGACACATCACTCACATCTGGAAAGTAATAATCCTTGACGTGTGCACACAAATAAATCTCTTATGCTCAAAACAAAAGTGCTTTTGTTTGTGCTCTTCAAACGTTTTTTAATTGCTGTTCTTAGCATCCAGGGTTTGCTAGCTCTCCTCTTGTCTCGTTTCAACGAGGAGGAGACTCGTTGCCTCTCCTCCCTTCATTCAGTCCCAGGAAGAGTCCCAGTGTCGCGTTAAAGCTCTGTGCTAACTTCACGCCTGGTGTCTGTTTCCGAGCTCCTCCAACTGAGACGTTTGGAAACGATGGCGCGGACGCTCGTCTCGGTCTTATCAGTTAGGCGGGCTGACTTCCTCCTCCTGTCCCTTTTAACACGGCCTTCTCCGGTGACGTGTAAAGCTCCGTATGCTCTAATATGTCCACTCCCAACATGTGTTTTCCACCGCCTTATACCGCCTTATGCTTATCATCCACCTCGTCATCAGTCCGAGCAAATGCATCTCGTCGCTGCTCTTCCACCAAAGTATTTTCTGTAACCTACACATCCAAACCTTTGTGTGTACGTGGACGTAGCTCGAGCGTCCTCCTGCACAGAGCTGTCCCCATTAAAGAGGACGACACAACACATATATCAGAACAAACGCAACGTTATTCTCCCCGTCTGTGCCGTAGATGACTTCACTGCCGAGACTTTCCACATCCACGCCGTCTCTTTGTGGTATTTGCCCTCACGGACTCCTGCAGCTAACTGCCTCACAGCGAGTTACACTCATGACCTTTTTAAAGGAAGAGAGGATGAAGATGAGATGAGGTGGTGATCAGTGTTACTTACACTTGGGAGGGTTAATGTATGGAAGCTGCAGCTGATTTCAAATCATTAT
>NC_139830.1:3571462-3623962 GCF_963691815.1 Echiichthys vipera | reverse complement strand
GGAGTGTTTGACGCAGGAGTGTGTGTACGGACATGCAGATACTGTGTATGAGACCAACCTGTCTCCTGGAGTGTTTGAAGCAGGAGTGTGTGTGTGTGTGTGTGGACATGCAGATACCGTGTATGAGACCAACCTGTCTCCTGGAGTGTTTGAAGCAGGAGTGTGTGTGTGTGTGTGTACGGACATGCAGATACTGTGTATGAGACCAACCTGTCTCCTGGAGTGTTTGAAGCAGGAGTGTGTGTGTGTGTGTGTGTGTGTGGACATGCAGATACTGTGTATGGGACCAACCAGTCTCCTGGAGTCTTTGAAGCAGGAGTGTGTGTGTACGGACATGCAGATACTGTGTATGAGACCAACCAGTCTCCTGGAGTGTTTGAAGCAGGAGTGTGTGTGTGTGTGTGTGTGTGTGTGTGTGTGTGGACATGCAGATACTGTGTATGAGACCAACCTGTCTCCTGGAGTGTTTGAAGCAGGAGTGTGTGTGTGGACATGCAGATACTGTGTATGAGACCAACCTGTGTCCTGGAGTGTTTGAAGCAGGAGTGTGTGTGTGTGAGACAATAGCTGGCGCCGCTGCTGTGTCGCACGCCATAACCCTCTTTTAATTGCAGTGCCTCTAAGAATAGGAGGCCCTGTGTCAGGCCAGACCAGACTAGTCGTTGAGCTTTATTCACAAGGCCAGACCAGCATGGTTTTGGCCCAACGTAGACCAGTCCAGTCCAGTACGGCTCCGTCCAAGTTCCTTGAGGTCGTACCTCCTGCCAGCAGGTTCCCCATATAACTCCTTTAACTAGCGGCATTGAATCTGCTCTTCGGTGCAACGACCTGCCATCTGCTGCCACGCCCAGGCCGCACATTCACACAACAGGCCTTTTATTACACCTTGAAGTCGTTCAGTACAACCAATCTCACATTGTTGTGAAGTGAGTCCAACGCTTTGTTTAAAGGGACAGTGCAGATATTTTTGAAGCGTGGTCGTGTGAGATTTGAATCCACAGTCGGTCACCAGTGTGTCGCCTGCAGCAGGAGGAGAGACGAGAAGATAAGAGATCAGTTTAAGCAAAGCTATATTTAGAATGTTTTCCCAGCCTTACCTACCTGTCTGACGGCTCTCTCGTGTACCCTCCCTCGCCTCTTTCTTGTCTCTGTCACAATCAGGCCCGGGAGGGGGAGTTTGCATGTTCTCCCCGTGTCAGCGTGGGTCTCCTCCGGCTTCGCCCCACAGTCCAAACACATGCAGGTGTTCAGGTTCATTGGTGACTCTAAATTAGGGCGCACTCACACTGTCCTTCCGTCCCAGGCCAAAACCGTTTTTTCAGCTAAAGCCTAGTGCGTTTAAGCAGTGTGAGTGCACCCGCTCCGCGCATAACTACGGACAGCCTGAGAGAGGTGGGCTTTTGTAGAGCCCCTTTGCACATGTACCAGCACGAGCGTGTCCCATCAGTCTTAGCCGCTGACTGATATGGACCGCCGATTTTCTTGAGCCGATATTTGGAGCCGATTCTACTTTTGCTTCCTCAATGTAAATCATAACAATGACACAATGATGATAACAAATGTTACGAGTCTCAATTTTAAAAAAAGCAACGTTTATTTTACTTAAAAAGGCGTCTCCAGCAACACGTAGCTGTCTGTGGACACCTGTGTGTAAATAGTGCCGGAAAAAACTCGGCAACATTGGGCGACACCTAAAAAACACAAATGTCGGCCGATGTGGGCGGCTGCGTTCTCCGCATTATTTACAGACAGGCGTCCACAGACAGCTCCGTGTTGCTGGAGACGCCTTCTCTAAGTTCCATAATAACGTTGATAATATCGGCCGGCGAATGTATCGGCCTATCACTCCTCTAAATTGCCCGTAGGTGTGAAAGTGAGCGTGACACAGATAATGGATGGAAGTCAGAATCACTCATTTTTATTTTCTTGTATTTGTTGTTCCATAAAGACTCAAACAGCCGATACAGTCTGCAGCACATGTAGAGAAGATGTAGTGCCAAAGGATAAGGTGTGTGTGTGTGTGTGTGTGTGTGTGTGTGTGTGTGTGTGTGTGTGTGTGTGTGTGTGTGTGTGTGTGTGTGTGTGTGTGTGTGTGTGTGTGTGTGTGTGTGTGTGTGTGTGTGTGTGTGTGTGTGTGTGTGTGTGTGTGTGTGTGTGTGTGTGTGTGTGTGTGTGTGTGTGTGTGTGTGTGTGTGTGTGTGTGTGTGTGTGTGTGTGTGTGTGTGTGTGTGTGTGTGTGTCATCTTTCCCTTTTAAGGGCATGTTAACAGCTATTGTTCCTGAGCCACTTCCTAGCCCCCCCCCCCCCCCCAAGTCATTTTGGCTCTTCCTCTTTAGCGTTTCCTCTTTTCAATATTTTTGACTACAATCGTGGAACAAAGCCGTCTGCAGAGTTATTGATGCTTCGTTCACACGTGAAGGTTTTGCAGCAACAGTGTGCGGGAGCGATGCTGCTGCTGCTGCTGCTGAAGTCATGCAAACTCTCAAAATGTGCAAATTATCAGCGACAGAAAGTTAACAGGCGTCTTTGCGTGTCAGCAGCTTTATCACGTCACAGAATGTCGACGCAGCAGTGAGATAAACTGCACAGCGACCGTGTGAGGTATGTGTGTGTGTGTGTGTGTTTGCAGTCTGTATAAAGGTTGCGGTGTGTGTGTGTGTGTGTTGGTGACTCATTTAGATTAAGACCTTGAATAAGATGTGTGGCTTGAAGGTGTGAGAGCTGTTTGACTTTCTGTGAGAAGAAGTGTCGCTCAGCTGTTAACAGCACTATGGTAAAATGATAGAAATAGATAAAAAAGATGTGTTTGGACACAAATATGTTGTTTTTATTTACTTCTGTTTACCAGTTTAACATTTTCAGGTTATCTCTGGTATATTTTCTAAGATGAGATGAACCTTTAGAGAGGAAATGTGGTCGTTGCAGCAGAAATACAAACAGACAAATGAAGAAATGTAAAACTGCACAACAGCTGGAGACAGGAATTAGCACGTAGAGTGACAAAATAATGGTTCTTTGTTAAGAAGTGACACAAATAAGAGTTAAAAAAAGAAGTGTGTGTGTGTGTGTGTGTGTGCGATGTTGACAGAATGAAGAGCTGCCACAGAAACGACTGACTGTCAGTGTGTCGAGTTGTTGCTTTAAGAGTGAGATCATCAGTGTCTGCAAGAGAAGAAAAGGGTGTGTGATCTAGAACACAGACACACACACACACACACACACACACACACACACACACACACACACACACACACACACACACACACACAGGCACTGACACACACTGCCAATGTTGTGCGGAGAATGCGAGGCACTTGAGCAACAACACTGTGTTCAATCTGGCTCATTCTTCACAGGTGTAGCAAGAAGACACACCCTTACCTGTGTGTGTGTGTGTGTGCGTGCGTGTATATACAATTATAAGTTGCCTGTCGTCAGAAAATTGCACACACGTTGAGATATTGGGTGTGGGAATAATTGGTGTGTGTGTATTGAAATGGGAGTTTATGTGAGCTAAGAAATAGTGTGTGTGTGTGTGTTTAGGTGTATATTCTTGTGTCCCTGAAGCACATTCCTGTTTAAGGAGTGGTGTGTGTGTGTGTGTGCGCGTGAGTGACTGCTGTCCATCTTCACACTCTTTTCTACCCTCATTCTATAAGTTGTGTGTGTGTTTTCACTGTTACATGCATGTTTTTGTCATGTTTTGTGTGTGTGCGCGTGTGTGTGTGTGTGTGTATGCGTGTGTTGCATATTTGGCAAGTTTCTCTCTTTGAAACAAACATATCTAAGTGATCGGTGACCTTTGACCCCTGGAGGCACAGTTAGAGATCGTAGTTAAAAGACTGTCGGAGGGGTCGCACTGATGACTCCTGTGTGTGTGTGTGTGTGTGTGTGTGTGTGTGTGCAAAGCGCTGACCCCTGATAGCCTCCCTGGTCTCCACAGTACAGCAGTGAGGACACAGTAGTATATCTGCCATGAGAGGAGACACGTTGACTGCTTCCAGACTCTCTCTCACTTTCTGCAGGACACAAACATCAAACGGGTCTGAACCCTCCTCACTCACACACACACACACACACACACACACACACACACACACATGCTGTTCTTCCCTTGAACTCTAACCAAGGCTTTGATGTTGACTTTGACAGATAATAAAAGACTAATAAAGAAAGTAAAGTACTAAAGTATAAATGCATGGTGATTTGAACTTTGTTTATCCTGGTGATGATCATCAAAGTCTGAGGCACCACTTCTCTGAGTTTCATCAAAGTCACAAACACCTCTCCCTCTCATCCTGCAACACAAAAACTGTCGCTTTCATCCTTAAACAAAATAGTTTTAAACTAGTTTGTGCAAAAGATGTTGTGCAGTTAATCCCACTGAGGGTTTCATTAGAGCTTCATTAGGTGCTGATGTGTAAAATCAAATCTTTAAAACACATCAACGCGGGCGGGGGCACAGGGTCGAGGTGAGGCGGTGAGCGGCGTCCTGACGGAGGCGATGTTCTTCACACTTATGCAACAGATACTGCCGGATCAGAGCAGCGTGTTTGAAGTGTAAACCTTCTTAACGCTCAGATGCAGCTTTGCTCGGCCCCACGCAGCCTTCAGCTTGTTATCTGTGTCCTCAGCTCAGGTCAGAAAGCCTCTCATCATCTGGTGCGTGTGTGTGTGTGTGTGTGTGTGTGTGTGGCCAACAGTGCGGCCACACGGGCAGGTTTAACAGGCTGCCCTGACTCATCCCGCTCGCTCTCTCTCCAGGAATTACTTAACTGTTAATTCGGTCACTTCAGCAGGTCGACATCCGTCAGAATCCAAACTCTTTCGTCTGACACAACCGGCGCTTCACCTGGAAGAGATTCACCTTCAGACTCACAAAGTCATTTTGAGTTTGAAGCTTTAAACGCCAGTGGAAGTCATTTAAAGTCGCAGTCGCCAACATATGTTTGATCGTATTCGCTGAAGCCGACTCTCTGCTCCGATAGAACGACATAAATCATCTGGTTTTAGAAAACTCCAGCCTGTTGAGTGTTTACAAAAATACACCGCGCCCGTATCATCCTGTCCACTCAGCGCAGTTCACAGTTCGTGCACACGCCACAGATCCCGCCACATGCATGTTACAATATTACAGGCACACGCCTTGAGCTAGGCTAGGCTAAATGACGTTAGCATGACGTTGCTATCTGTGAGTGAGTTAGCCAGCCTACCTCTGTGTAGCGTGTACTCCATGCCGTTTATTAATGAGAGAAGAGACTGGTGGTATCTGGTGCACGGGCACTGACGAGCACCCGATAGGAGGGAGCGGAGGAGCTCGGTGGTAGAGGGGGAGGGGCGTGAAAGTTGTACAAATTCGAAATTTGACCGAGTCCCCTCGATCTGCCAGACTTGCCGACTACAGCTTTAAGAGCTAAAGGTGATAAAATAACACGGGCGACGTGTTTGAACAGGAGAAATAAAGGTCGTGTGAAGCGACTTGAATCACACGAGAAGTTTGTTGTCACATGCTGCACCTGACGCTGCCTCTGTACACACAAACTGTCTTCTGTTGTATGAACGACGGGCCGTGTTGTCACAGCTTCTGTCTTGTGTGCACTCGCCCGTCAGGGCTCAAACACGCAGCAGCACCTCACCTCCTTGTCCCGGCACGCTGCATCTCCCCACGTTATAAAAGAACAGAAGAGTCCTCGGCCTCCTGCGAGGGACGAGAGGAGGTGTTTTCTGCAGCGTGTTGTCCTCTCTGCAGGTCTCGACCTGCCTCTTTCTGTGTTTCCTCCTCGTCACCACTCCCAGTGGCAGCGTCTCGTGTTGGGACAGAGCCCGCAGGGACCCTCACTGTTCCTCACTAAGCCTCGTACACACTTCTCTCTCTTCTGTGCTTTGTAGGCGTTCGTCCACACCCAACCTTTGTTTAAGTCGGGGCTCTTTTGGGAAACGTCCTGCCAGTGTGAAGAGTTTGTGTCTTGTAGCAGAGCTTGACGGTGAAAGTTGTCAGGTTGCCATTGACGACCATTTTGAGAAAATGTTTTTTTGTCCTTCGGTCTCCATCAGTGGAACTTTTTAACATGATAACAAATACACACGTGCACAAACAGGACCTATGTACATGCAATTAATGGAGAGATGTCAGAGCGAGGGGGCTGCAAATGGATCGGCGCCCCGAGCAGTTGGGCCTAACAGCACCTCAGCAGTGCCCAGGAGATGAACTGGCACCTCTCCAGCCACCAGTCCACGCTCCATTCATGGTCCACACAGGGCCTCGAACCGGCGACCCTCCGGTTCCCAGCCAAGTCACCTATGGACTACTACGTATAACTGCATAGTACTTTATTTTCTGTAAATATGATGAATAACACGATAAAAACTATGATAAATTTCACTTTAAGGTGAAAAATAGCAACTAAATTTTCACTTTCAGCAACCAGAGGTTAATGCCTGGCGGCCTACGGCAACCACTTTGTCCTGTAGCGTCAGTGTGTGCAACAACTTTTTAATTAATCATCAGTATTTTCAACTTTTAAATGAATCGCCAACTATTTTAATAATTTATTGATCATTTTGAGTCATTTGAGGTAAGAAAAAAGGTCCAAATTCTCTGTTTTCAGCTTCTTAAATGTGAATACGTTCCTGTTCTTTCCTCCTCTGTGACCGTAAACTGGATTATCTTTGAGCTGTGGACAAAATGAGACATTTGAGGACGTCATGATGGGCTTTTTCATCCTTTTCTGACGTTTTAACGACCCAACAACTAATCAATTTTTGAGAAAATGAACAATGAATGAATGTTAGTTGCTGCCCTAGTTATCTCTTTTACGCTAACAGGACTTTTTACACTTTAGCACATAAAGCAGAGTTACTTCAGAGGCGTCAGGGATCCTTCCCGTCGTTTCCAGGCCTCTGATTGGCCAGGGTGGCTTCAGGAAGAGCGTCCTATCGCCCCCTGTTGGTCTGGGGTGCTCTTTTCTCAGCACTGATTCATTTGAAGCGGCGCTCGTGTGGACGGGATTTTGTTTTAAGAACCAAGGAATCTGTGACAGTGACGGATGCAGCTTCACTCTGATTGTCTGCTCTGTGTTACACTGACTTCCTGCCGCTGCAGAGCCACTTCCTGCTGCATTATCGTATGTGTGTGTGTGTGTGTGTGTCTGCCCCCTGTCCTGTCCCTCTTTGTCTGTTTGTTTATGTGAAAAGTATTTCCCCTCTCTTCTCAGTGTATCCTGCTCCAGTTTCTCCCTCCATATAAATATATATATATGTAATTGTGTGTGTGTGTGTGTGTGTGTGTGTGTGTTGGGGGTTGGTATCGGGTGGTCTGGGGGAGGGTCAGAGAGAGAGAGAGGGCTGAAGGGTGCCATTATCCACAAGGCTCAATGGCTGCTTTGTGGCGGTGGGCACAGTGTGGCGGTGGGGAGAGGGGCAGGGCAGCAGCAGCAGCCTGTCATAATGTTTGTGAACAGCGCGCAGCAGAAAAGAGGAGGTGTGAGGGTCATTCTCTCTCTGTTTAACACTCCTGTTGTTCTTCAAAGCCCTCTGAAAGATCTCTCTATCCAATGTGTGTGAAACACTGAGGAGGAGGTGGAGTTTTAAGTGACAGTTAGTTACAATTATCACATCAAAACTAGTGCTGCTGAGTCGTTAAAGACCACACTCTGACTTATTTATGATGTGCAGAGACCCAACGATTCCCCCGTGAGCTGCAACACGTCACACTCTCTTTAATCATAATTATAGTTATTATAAACAGTATTGATCCAGCAGTCTCGTGCACACAGAGATGATATAAACCCTCCCTTTAACAGTCCTCTGTGGAGGATGGACATCTATCTGGACCGGTCTGGGAGAAAGAAGAAGAGAGAGAGAGAGAGAGACCCAGTCTTAGATATCCATTAACCACAGTACCACAGTAACTGTGACTGTAATAATATCTGTAATAATGTGAATATGACTTGTATGACACTTGATTAACTGCCATAAGTGATATATATAGTGGAAACAACTGCAGTGAAGTTAATTTAATATGATAGTGATGATAATTATGGTGGTAAACAGGATCAGTGATACGAGTCGTGGTAATAACAGCTGTCATATAATGGGAAATAGGACTGATAGTGTTTTTATGGCTGTGAATATTGCTTATGAATTGATATGAAACTCCAGACTGCAGTTGGTGAGAGAGGGGACATACGTGAAAAGGGCCGCGCCTGTGTGTCCCTGTCTGTGCCACTGAATCACTGTGGTCCTCTAGTTTCATATGATATGGAGTCAGAGGAGAGTTAGGACGTAGCGACTGGTTAACGATGAGAGTGGGGTCCCTGTGCCCACCTCAGGGCCACCAGCCCCTTCACAATAAAAGCATTCAAAACACATTTTGAAGCACAAAACGCACAAACTACACAAAACAAACGTGCTATTGATGTGTGACATTTATGCGCTGGTTGTGTCTGTTCCCAGATGTCTGTAGGTCTGTCCGTGTGTGTGTGTGTGTGTGCGTGTGTGTGTGATAGCGTGCTGTTTTCTTTTTGTATTTTATGCTGGAATTGATTTCAGAGCTCGTGTAACAAGAATGTGAACAGAGGAGCGAGTTTAAATGGTTCTCAGTCAGTCATAAGCTACACGCAGGGTTCGTACGGGTGCTGGAAATCCTTGAAAACACTTGAATGTTAGCGTGTTAGTGCGGTTTTCAAGGTTTGGAAGGTGCTTGAATTTTTAATTAACTGCTTGAAATGTTCTGTTCTACGGGAGGACATCTATGATAAACCAAAAAGAAAAGAAGATCTCCATATTTGAGGCTGAAAACGGCATTCTGTGACATTTTAGCGTCGTTTTGGACGATTAACAGATCTATTAGGTGACTCATTGTTGCAGCTATAGATAGATTGATAGATAGATAGACAGATGGATAGATAGACGGACAGATAGATGGATAGATAGATGGATAGATAGACGGATGGATAGATGGATAGATGGATAGATGGATAGATAGACAGATGGATAGATGGATAGATAGATGGATAGATAGATGGATAGATAGACGGATGGATAGATGGATAGATAGATGGATAGATAGATGGATAGATAGATAGACGGATGGATGGATAGATGGATAACTTTATTTATCCCCGAGGGGAAATGAGGTCATCGTAGCAGCGGTTCAAAAATACAAAAAATAAAATACAAAATATGAACTACAATAAGATTACAGAATCACAGACTTAAAACACTATTACAATATACTGTGTGGATTTTAAGGTGCAAGATGAAGAGAGAAAGGTGCATTTCAGTGATACGTCACTTTGAATGATGTGAGTGTTTCCTGAGCGTGGCTGTGCAGCGTCGTAGAGTCTGACGGCAGCAGGTAGGAACTGTTTCCTGTGCCCTTCTTTAAGTCAGCGAGGTTGAAGGAGGCTGAAGCTGCTCTTAAGCTCGTCCAGGGTTTCATGGAGGGGACGGGAGCCATCGTCCATGATCACCAGCAGTTTTGCATCCTGTGCTCCAACCCCTCCTCCAGGGTGACAACAACAGACCCTCAACAGCCTCTAAAGGCATGAAGCGTTCGTTTCATTTCATTTGTTGTCCTTCTGTAGAAAGCTGTCACGAATCATGATTCTGGTTGTTTACAGGACAGTAACATCTAATTTAATGCGATGAACAATTGCAATAATAAGTTTACTGACTATACTGTATGCACTGTGTGAACATGAGGTGCTGGAAAAGCCTGAAAATACACCTTGAAATGCTTGAAAAGTGCTTGAGTTTGACTTTGGAGGGCTGTAGGACCCCTGTGTGAGTGTGTTGTATTCTAACAGTCTCCACCCCTCTTCTTCTGCTACTTCCTGTCTTATCAGAAGCAGCTCCCCGAACCTCCCTTCCTGTCCATTCAACTCCATTTTCTTTCATTCTCCTTTCAAAGTGGTTCATTGTGATAAAAAGCTGGGAAAACATCACGTCCATGGGCGCTCTCTATAATAACCCCCCGTTTGTCTCCTGTATTTGTTTCTGTGCAGACCTTCACGGCGTGGTGCAACTCCCACCTGCGGAAGTCCGGCACACAGATCGAGAACATCGAGGAGGACTTCAGGGATGGACTCAAACTCATGCTGCTGCTGGAGGTCATCTCAGGTGAGTCGGCGGTTTGAACTCCAGTGCCTAGATGGGTATTTTAGTTTATTGTGATGTCATTTCTTGGAGTTTCTTCAAACGCTTTATTTCGTTAAAATCTGTAGAACCTGAGCTAAAAGGTAATGTAAGTCATTAAACAATAATATGTAATTAAAGTATTTTAAAGTGTGTCAACGTACAAGAAGAGGGCATGTATTTTCAACACTTTTTACTAAATTATACCACAAAATATATTTATAAATACAGAATATAACTAAACATTTATCAGGTATTAAAGTGTTATTCCCTTAGAGAGAGGGTGAGAAGTTCAGCATCTGTGAGGAACTCGGAGTAGAGCCGCTGCTACTTTGCGTTGAAAGGAGCCAGTTGAGGTGGTTCAGGATCATCTGGTAAGGATGAACCCTGGGCGCCTCCCTAGGGAGGTGTTCCAGGCACGTCCAGCTGGGAGGAGGCCTCGGGGAAGACCCAGGACCAGGTGGAGAGATTAGATCTCCACACTGGCCTGGGAACGCCTCAGGATCCCCCAGTTAGAGCCGGTTAATGTGGCCCGGGAAAGGGAAGTTTGGGGTCCCCTGCTAAAGCTGCTGCCCCCGAGACCCGACCCCGGATAAGAGGCTGAAGATGAGATGAGGTGTAATTCCGGCGAAAAATCACCCCATGGTCTTTATCGGCAGTTACATACATCAAATAAACCATCGAGACAGTTTTTCCTGTAACAACTATTAACAGAGAAATCCAGGAGAGTCGCTAACAGCCGGACGTGGCTAACAGTGATTAGCTCTGGGCAGTACGGTGAAGGCATTCAAAGGTCTTTTTTAACCACTAATGCTGCTGAAAATAACAGCAAACCTCTGCAGCAGCATGAGAAGAGTCCCTACACACAAAAACAAGCACCACCAATGTAGTTAGTGAAGCCAGAGTTTATTAAAAGAGTGTTTTAAAGACTTACCTACTGGCCCCTGTACCAGCTCCTCTCATAGTAAAGTCCATTACAGTGGATTACCAAAGTCAATCCCAAAGGAAGGAGCCCATTGTTTCGTGTGATAATTGTTTGCAGCAGAGCGAAAAAAGGCGTTCAGACATGATGTTATGTAACATGATGACATCACCATGAACGTGACGACGGGAGAGACGGAAGTCTTTTCACTTTCTACGACATGTAAACAACAATCTCCCGCGTCCATTTTTGGGCGTTAATACTCCGGCACCGGTGCGAGTTGTTCGTCCGTTTTGCATCGGACATCAGGCAACGTGATGATGTCATCAAAGGCGTACAACAGGATGACCTGAGAGATGGAAATCTTGGCTTCCTGCTGCAAAAACGACGACTGCTCTAAATATTATCGTTTTTTATATTGGATCATTTTAGACACGATCATGTAAACAACAACCACTCGTTTTTAAAGGGTTCCTTAAACTAAATCCTACACACACGCACACGCACACGCACACACACACACGCACACACTCTCTCTGAGCTGTCGGTCAGAGTGAGAAGTGTTTTCAGATGTTAAAGATGCACAACATCTCTGCTGGCTGCAGGGCGTGGTCGCTCCCAGTTTCCAACCTCAGCACAAATCACAGGCGTTTAAATAAAACACCAGCTACACATCTGTCCCGTGCACGACGGCGCTCCTCTACGGCGCTCCTCTACGGCGCTCCTCTACGGCGCTCCTCTACGGCGCTCCTCTACGGCGCTCCTCTACGGCGTTGAACTGCAGGTCGTAGAAAACCGTCGCTGATAATCGTCCCATCATCACATTTGTTCGTTTAGTTTTTTCCCGGCTGTGACTTGAAGTGTCCTGACTGAGCCTGTGGGAACATGCTGCTCTCTCGTCGCGGCTTGATGCTAACTCTTTGGGTTTGTTCCCCCATGTATGTGTGTGTGTGTGTGTGTGTTTGTGTGTGTGTGTGCGTGTGTGTCTGCAGGTGAACGGTTACCCAAGCCAGAGCGAGGCAAGATGAGGGTCCACAAGATCAACAATGTTAACAAAGCCCTGGACTTCATCGCCAGCAAAGGAGTCAAACTGGTGTCTATTGGAGCAGAGGGTGAGCGTGCAGTCACACAAATATAAAAAGTACCTTTTAAGTCGGCGGTTTGAGTCCAGAACAAAGGCTCAGTGCAGATATATAAACATGCATACACATATATTAAAAACAGACAGACTGAACGAGACAAGACAAACCATGCACAAACAGAAAAGCACTAAAGTTAAAAACGTGTTTCTCTTTGGTGCAACATCACATTTTTACTAACTTGACTTATATCACGTGACATCTTAAGTTCCACCCGCCTGTCCTGTGTCTCTTATATTTATTTATATATTTTCCTTTGTAAAGGGTTTCCCCCCACAGAAGTTGTTAGGCTCTGTGGCAAGGGTCTTTATTTATTTAATAAGCGTTTAAAAGGATTCCACACGGCCTTACATGGAGTCGAAAAGCTGTTCGGACATTTTAAGATATGACTAAGTTTCCTAATAAATGACTTAAAGGCGACACAAAACACCTAAAACAGATTTAAAATTACTAAAATCAGATGAAAAATGACTAAAAACAGATGCAAAATTACTTAAAATAGATGCAAAATGACTTAAAGGGGACTCAAAATGACTAAAACGGATGCAAAATGACTGAAAACAACGAAAAAGTACTAAACAGATTCAAAATGACTCAACGGGGACACAAAATGACTATACAGATGCAAAATGACTTAAAGGGGACTCAAAATGACTAAAACAGATGCAAAATGACTGAAAACAATGAAAAAAATACTACAAACAGATGCAAAATGACTCAAAGGGGACTCAAAATGACTAAAAACAGATGCAAAATGACTTAAATGTGACACAAAATGACTAAAAACAGATGCAAAATGACTTAAAAGGGACTCAAAATGACTAAAAACAGATGCAAAATGACTTAAAGGGGACTCAAAATGACTAAAAACAGATGCAAAAGGACTTAGAGGACTCAAAATGACTAAAAACAGATGCAAAATGACTTAAAGGGGACACAAAATGACTAAAAACAGATGCAAAATGACTTAAAACAACAAATAAAAGTTTTGAAAGGTGCAGCTCCTCCAGCACGAGCAGAAGTGACTGAAGCGGAGAAAGAAACGTGAAATTGAACGGGAAGAAAAATGTCGGCAGGAATGAAAAGGATGTGGGACGGATTCCCAGGTGACAGCTGACGGTGAGAGAGTGACTGATGAGAGGAGGGGAAAGGACCGTCGACGTGTTTGAACTATGAGCGGAATGTGACCCACGCTGCAGCGCATCCCTCCCCACTGACGTGTCACTGCACACCACTGACTGTCCTGCGTGTGTGTGTGTGTGTGTGTGTATCTGTGGAGCGGCTGGGGATCAGAGGTCGTCCTCCATTCGAGAGATCGGTGCTTCGATCCCCGGCTCCTCTGGTCTGCGCGTCGAAAGCGACACTAAACCCCGAATTGCTACTTGTGCTTTGCATGGGTGTGTGAATGGATAGAGTAGATGGTCTGTAGTTGTCCACTGCCATCTGTGAATGTCTGTGCGAATGTGTCGAAGCGCTTTGAGTCGTCAGAAGACGAGAAAGGCGCTTTATAAGGATCATTTACCAATAAGTGTCTTGTCATGGATGAATTAAGGGGCCCAAAGGGTCAGGGGCCCTGACTCACAAAGTGTTGTTACACAACATGACTACAGACAACCCCAAATGACCACAACGACATGCTAAATGACTAAAAGGCATACAAATTTACTTATGGAGTCAAAACAACTAAAAAATGACTAAAAACAGATGCAAAAAGACTTAAAGGGGACACAAAATGACTAAAAACAGATGCAAAAAGACTTAAAGGGGACACAAAATGACTAAAAACAGATGCAAAAAGACTTAAAGGGGACACAAAATGACTAAAAACAGATGCAAAAAGACTTAAAGGGGACACAAAATGACTAAAACAGATGCAAAAAGACTTAAAGGGGACTCAAAATGACTAAAAACAGATGCAAAAAGACTTAAAGGGGACACAAAATGACTAAAAACAGATGCAAAAAGACTTAAAGGGGACACAAAATGACTAAAACAGATGCAAAAAGACTTAAAGGGGACACAAAATGACTAAAAACAGATGCAAAAAGACTTAAAGGGGACTCAAAATGACTAAAAACAGATGCAAAATGACTTAAAGGGGACACAAAATGACTAAAAACAGATGCAAAAAGACTTAAAGGGGACTCAAAATGACTAAAAACAGATGCAAAAAGACTTGAATAGGACACAAAATGACTAAAAACAGATGCAAAAAGACTTGAATAGGACACAAAATGACTAAAAACAGATGCAAAATGACTTAAAGGGGACACAAAATGACTAAAAACAGATGCAAAAAGACTTGAATAGGACACAAAATGACTAAAAACAGATGCAAAATGACTTAAAGGGGACACAAAATGACTAAAAACAGATGCAAAATGACTTAAAAACAGATGCAAAACCAGCACAAAAAGATGCAAAATGACTGACAGGCTCTTTGAGACTCTTGATGTGGTGTGAATGGTTAGAGTAGATGGTCTGTAGTTGTCCACTTACATCAGTGTGAATGTCTGTGTGAATGTGTCGAAGCGATTTGAGTCTTCAGAAGACGAGAAAGGCGCTTTATAATTATTAAAGTCTATTTACCGTTTAACAAACACTTGGCTTCATGAGTTAAGATGATGTCCGACACTAAATGCTGATTTTACTTGAATCCAAATAAGTCTACACTATACATGAGTGTGTTTCAGCTGATTTAAATACCAATAAGTGTCTTGTCATGGATGAATTAAGGGGCCCAAAGGGTCAGGGGCCCTGACTCACACAGTGTTGTTACACAACATGACTACAGACAACCCCACATGACCACAAGGACATGCAAAATGACTAAGAAGGCATACAAATTTACTTAGGGAGGCAAAACAACGAAAAAATGACTAAAACCAGATGCAACATGACTTAAAGGAGACACAAAATCACTTAAAGGGGACAGAAAATGACTTAAAACAGATGCAAAATGACTGAAAACAGATGCAAAATGACGTGTGTGTGTGTGAAACCATGGTGATTGATGGACGTGTGTGTATTTCTGTGTGTGTGTGTGTGAAACCGTGGTGATTGATGGACGTGTGTGTATTTCTGTGTGTGTGTGTGTGTGTGTTTGTGTGTGAAACCGTGGTGATTGATGGACGTGTGTGTTTTTCTCTGTGTGTGTGTAAAACCATGGTGATTGATTGACGTGTGTGTGTGCGTGTGTGTGTGCGTGTGCGTGTGCGTGTGTGTGTGTGTGTGTGTGTGTGTGTGTGTGCGTGTGTGTGTGTGTGTGTGTGTGTGTGTGTGTGTGTGTGTGTGTGTGTGTGTGTGTGTGTGTGTGTGTGTGTGTGTGTGTGTGTGTGTGTGTGTGTGTGTGTGTGTGTGTGTGTGTGTGTGTGTGTGTGTGTGTGTGTGTGTGTGTGTGTGTGTGTGTGTGTGTGTGTGTGTGTGTGTGTGTGTCCATGGTGATTGATTGACGTGTGTGTATTTCTGTGTGTGTGTGTCTCGTGCAGAGATCGTGGACGGAAACGCCAAGATGACCCTGGGAATGATCTGGACCATCATCCTCCGCTTCGCCATCCAGGACATCTCTGTGGAAGGTACGACTTCCTGTGGTTTAAAAAGCAGAGGAGTGCCTTGCTGTAGGGCACCGTGGCAGATTAGTTAGACGACTTTAAGATCTGCAGGAAACGTTGGTGTTCACACGCAGATGTAGATGTAAATGTGCAAGTTGACGATGCATTGTGGGAACTAGAGTGGAAGTAACAAGGTCACACACACACACGCAAACACACACACACACGTCTGGCCTACATCGCTGCTCACTGAGGCCTTTACACTCTGGGGACGTGACGATTAAACTACGAGGAAATGCAAAATTCTCACCTGTGAATATCAGTTACAGTTTAGGGCTTTTATTTTGAAAGGTAAGAAGAGGAGTGTTTTTTCTACTGCAGAATATTTTTATTATTATTATTATTTATTTATTTTTGCATTTATTATTATTATTATTAGTTAATTTATTATTACTATAATTATTATCAATCAATGCATTTATTTATTATATTATTTTTATCAATTAATGAATGTAATTATTCACTTATTATATTTATTATTATTTATTTATTCATTGCATTTATTATTATTATTATTATTATCAGTTAAATTATTTTTTATTATTATATGTATCAATCAATGCATTTATTTATTATTATATTGATATTATTTTTATTATTTTTATCAATTAATCAATAAATATATTTATTCACTTATATTTATTATTATTAATTGATTTATTATAGCATTTATTATTATTAGTTCATTTATTATTATTAGTTTATTTATTATTAGCAGTAGTAGCAGTCATTTTATGATTTTTATTATATATATTTTTTTTATATTAATCATAAATTAAATAATGGAGGCATGTGTTTAACTGGAGTAATTAAACATATTTTCCTGACTTTAACACGTCGTTCCTCTCTCACCTCAGATGCTTTTGTTCTGGATTCTTCTATTTCCCTTCATTTCTAAATGTTTACGTGTAGATCCGTCACTTTGACACTTTGACTGTTTGTTTATATTAATCCAGTGCAGATGCAACGCGTGCGGTTTGATTCCTGTGGGAGAGACTTCAGGTTTCATCCTCTAATCACATTTAAGGACGTCTTTTTACCTGCTCATAGATAAAGATCCTGATACGATGCATCCACTCATCAGAGCTCCAACACAGGGAGAGAGAGAGACACACACACACACACACACACACACACGCACACACACTCGGAGCTGTAATGAATCTCTAATTAAATCCGCCTGTGTCGGATTATCTCTGGTGGGTGTGGGCTGCAATAAGGAACGCTGACTCATGTCGTCTCATCCTCCGTATCACAGACTGATATGATTCTGATGTTTGCTCAGACGCACGGTAAACACAAACACTCGTACGCGCTGCAGTTTAAATTTAGCACGCGCACAGGAGCGAGGTTCACATGTGATCAGAAGAGGTTTGTGCGGACTGATGCTGACCTGCTCCCTCTTCTGTTTCCTCCACCGCAGAGACCTCTGCCAAGGAGGGTCTTCTTCTGTGGTGCCAGAGGAAGACTGCTCCCTACAAGAATGTCAACGTGCAGAACTTCCACATTAGGTAACGCACACACACACACACACACACACACACACACACACACACACACACAGACGCGCACACACACACACACACACACACGCACACACACGCACGCACACACAGACGCACACACACGCACGCACGCGCACACGCGCACACACGCACACACGCACACACACGCACACACACACACGGATGGATGAAATCTGTTGACAGTCAACATTTTTGGTCCTGTTTTAAACACATTTAAGGACCAAAAAACTTTATTGATCCCGCAATGGGGAAATTTAATTTTTTCACTCTTATTATTAATCATGTTAGACACACACACACACACACACACACACACACACACACACACACACACACACACACACACGACCTATATACATGCAATTAAGGAGAGATGTTAGAGCGAGGGGGCTGTCAGTGGCGGCGCCCTGAGCAGTTGACCAGCCACCACGCTCCGAACATGGTCCATACAGGGACTTGAACCAGCGACCCTACGGTTCCCAGCCACCCATGGACTGAGCTACTGCCGCCCAAAATAAACTTATAAATATTCCATCAGATTTCTATAGTTGAGCCTTTTCAAAGAGCTCTGACTGTAAGTTTATGAGTATATATTTTAAAACATGCATAAATGTATTTATAGATGCACTGTTTTAAAGCTGAATGAGGCAATAAACAGCTCTAATTGTATAGAAAGGGCGCCCCCTGTTGGAGAAACAGGAGCACGTCTCTTAAATGATGGAGTATTATGAAGCTGCAGATTCTACACTTAGTTACAGTGAATGTCCGTGTGTCTGTTCTGTATAAAGGTTATTTAAAACCCTTTTTTTATTAGCACTGCTATTAATTTTGTGTCTCTTTGGTCATTTTACGTCCAGTTTTAGTTGTTTTGTATGTGTTTGTGGTGGTTTTGCATCTATTTTTAGTCATTTTGCACCTTTTTGTCGTGGTTTAGCATCTATTTTTAGTCATTTTGCACCTTTTTGTCGTGGTTTAGCATCTATTTTTAGTCATTTTGCACCTCTTTGTGGTGGTTTTGCATCTATTTTTAGTCATTTTGCACCTTTTGTGGTGGTTTTGCATCTATTATTAGTCGTTTTGCATCTTTTTGTGGTGGTTTTGCATCTATTTTTAGTCATTCTGCATGTTTTTGTGGTGGTTTTGCATCTATTTTTAGTCATTTTGCATCTTTTTGTGGTGGTTTTGCATCTATTATTAGTCATTCTGCATCTTTATGTGGTGTTGCATGTACTTTTAGTAATTTTGCATCCTTAAAGTATTTTTCTATCTCTTTGCGGTCGTTATTATGAGTCAGGGCCGCTGACTTTATAGGCAGCTGGGCCTGGTGGACCCTGTTCACCATGCGTTTACTGTGATTCCATGAAAACAGCGACGTAGTCTGAAACGGCTATCATTTGACGTTGCAATGTGATCTTGACCTCCTGTGCGTGTGTGTGTATATCTTTGTCTTAAATTGAAGTCACAATGAAGGTGTTTTACGGGGATCTAACCCCGGCTGTCCTGGTGCAGATCAGAACAGGCTTGGTGGTTGTCATGGTTACATGTCCCCCTCTCTCACTCCCCTCTCCTCTCCTCTCACTAACAGCTGGAAGGACGGTCTCGCCTTCAACGCTCTGATCCACAGACACAGACCTGATCTCATCGATTACGACAGCCTCAGAAAGGTCAGACACACACACACACACACACACACACACACACACACACACACACACACACACACACACACACACACCGCTGCCACACGTTAAAACCCAGTCCGAACTCGCATAAACTGAGCAAGTGCTTCGTCTTGTGTGATTGTTTTCTTCAGGATGACCCAGTGACCAACCTGAACAACGCCTTTGAGGTGGCTGAGAAGCACCTGGACATCCCCAAGATGTTGGACGCAGAAGGTAGGCCTGCAAACGTTATGAATGAGTGGCCTGCGAACGTTATGAACGAGTGGCCTGCACACGTTATGAACGAGTGGCCTGCACACGTTATGAACGAGTGGCCTGCACACGTTATGAACGAGTGGCCTGCACACGTTATGAAGGAGTGGCCTGCACACGTTATGAACGAGTGGCCTGCACACGTTATGAACGAGTGGCCTGCACACGTTATGAATGAGTGGCCTGCACACGTTATGAATGAGTGGTCTGCACACGTTATGAACGAGTGGCCTGCACACGTTATGAATGAGTGGCCTGCACACGTTATGAACGAGTGGCCTGCACACGTTATGAATGAGTGGCCTGCACACGTTATGAATGAGTGGCCTGCACACGTTATGACTGAGTGGCCTGCACACGTTATGAAGGAGTGGCCTGCACACGTTATGAAGGAGTGGCCTGCGCACGTTATGAAGGAGTGGCCTGCACACGTTATGAATGAGTGGCCTGCACACGTTATGAACGAGTGGCCTGCGCACGTTATGAATGAGTGGCCTGCACACGTTATGAATGAGTTTGTGTTTTAATAAGTGGCTGTGTTTACATGCACGTAACAAGGTGACTGAAGGGACCAGTCACCAGGGCTAAAAGCAGCTACACTTATGGATGAAATCGAATTTTAAAACAAGGAAGTAGAATAAAAAATGCATTTTAAAAAGGATAAAAAATCTTTAAAATGGTGGGATTAAGTGTTGAGGACATGGTGCAGGATGGAGTTAATTAAAAGGCTTAATTTTAAGGTTTTAAGAAGATGTTTTTTGGGGGAGGAGCTCCATAATTTGGGAGCATCAATGGAAAAAAGCTGCATCTCCAATTTTCTTTTGGGTATCAATGAGGTTTTATACGTAATATTATACTGTTTTTATATTTGTTGAAGTAGTTCTTAGTGAAGGAAAGAATAAAAACATTGATATAACAGTAGTAATGTTAGTTTGTTTCTGATGAAGACAAACTAACGCAGACGGATCTGAACACCTGATTAAATCGACGTCAGAGACACTTCATCAAACTGACGAATCTTTGTTCTGGTGTCTGTAAAAGCCAATCAAATCAGAGCACAGTAGGACGTCATTACAGTCATTGTGTGTGTGTGTGTGTGTGCGTGTGTGTGTGCGTGTTAACAAGGCCACTGATGTTTGAATCCACTGCTGCACCTGTTATCTGATGAAGCTGTCATGGATCCATCACCTCCATCCAGTTATTCCTCCTGTGTGTGTGTGTGTGTGTGTGTGTGTGTGTGTGTGTGTATAATATGTGTGTGCATGTGTTGTGCCCACTCACCTGTCCCCTATGTGTGTATATATATATATATGTGTGTGTGTGTTCATAACCACGGTCTCACCCCCTTGTAGACATTGTGAACACTGCTCGTCCAGATGAGAAAGCCATAATGACTTATGTGTCCAGTTTCTACCATGCCTTCTCTGGAGCTCAGAAGGTACCCCCTGACCCCCCTGACCCCTGTGACCTTTAAACCCCGCCCTCCCCTGGTTACTAACAAGGTGCCGCTTCCTGTCCAGCATGGCCTCACTGTCTCCATCAGCGCTGCTCAGGACACTGGATCTGTTGGGACACAAACACTCACAAGTGGTGTGAATGAAAGCAGTGAATATTCTGCCCATATATTAAAAATGACTCTGCAAAATTAAGCCAATGCAAAAATGGGCAACGGCACACACTTGTCACTCAAAGCGGCCACGCCCTTAAAGTGTAATTCCGTTACAAAATCACCCCATGGTCTTTTTCAGCACTTAAATGCATCAAATGAGCCATTGAGACAGTTTTTTCTACATGTAACAACAATTAACGGAGAAATCCTGTAGTGTCGCTAACAGCCGGACGTGGCTAACAGTGATTAGCTCGGGGCAGCACGGTGAAGGCATTCAAAGGTCTTTTTTAACCACTAATGCTGCTGAAAATAACAGCAAACCTCTGCAGCAGCATGAGAAGAGTCCCTACACACAAAACAAAGCACCAACAGCGTAGTTGGTGAAGCCAGAGTTTATTAAAAGAGTGTTTTAAAGACTTACCTACTGGCCCCTGTACCAGCTCCTCTCATAGTAAAGTCCATTACAGTGGATTACCAAAGTCAATCCCAAAGGAAGGAGCCCATTGGTGCTTTGTTGTGTGTGTAGGGACTCTTCTCATGCTGCTGCAGAGGTCTGCTGTTATTTTCAGCAGCATTAGTGGTTAAAAAAAGACCTTTGAATGCCTTCACCGTGCTGCCACAAGCTGTGCGGTGCTGATGTAAGCGCCGAAAAAGACCATGGGATGATTTTGCGCCAGAATAACACTCTAATTATTCAGAACTATGAGCCTTAGTATAATTTAAACAGGTGAGTTGTATAACAACCCGAAGCCGAGGCGCTCTGACGGCGCCGGCTCGGTTTCTGGTTTCGAGCTTCGACCTTGGAACAGTTCAGAGAGACGTGGATCTGAGGCCGCGAACAGGCCGAGTCAATTCTCCCTGATGCTGGATTCAGCAGTCGATGTGTGTGTTTGTGTCCCAACCTTGAACTTGTGGCTCCAGTGTCCCTCAACCATCTCAGAGAGGACACTCTCGGTCCTCTCCTCGTCCCCCTGACGTCCCTCCCCCTGCCGTCAGTGTGGAGGGGGGAGGTGACGGTGAACAGGAAGTGGAGCTGCGGACCCAAAGATGGAGCCGCGTTCTCTTCCAGCTCTTGCTCTCACATCCTGCAGCGACCATGTGGCTCTGGGTAGCTTTGGCTTCACTCTCTCCCTCTCTCCCTCTCTCTCTCTCTCTGTGTGTGTTTACCGTCCTCGGACGTCCTCTCTCTGTTCTGCTGGGGTGCTGGGTGATGCGTAGACATCGTGGGCACGCTGCGGCCGGATGAGAAGGCCATAATGACCTATGTGTCCTGCTTCTATCACGCCTTCTCTGGCGCGCAGAAGGTGAGCTTCTCATGCTTCAGACTCACATTTCAATGCAGCAACAACAACAACAACAACAACAACAACAACAACAACAACAACAACAACAACACAACAACAACAACAACAACAACAACACAACAGCAGAGTTTCCATCAAACGTGAGGGCGTTTAAGTGCAGATGGGGAAAAGACAGAGATCAGTGAATATCTGCAGAAAAAGGCTCAAATCACAGGAAAATACTGAAATGTTTCCCAACATTTATCAGATGGAGCTGCTTTAAAAGGCCGTCCACACCTTTAATATAACATAACTATCAATGTAATGATGAATATACATATTTATATTTATGTATATATAGTTTTAAAAATTGTTCTTACTCAAGTGAACGGCGTCCACAAAATCCATCCACAGTTATAGGACGTTTAAATGAATAATAATGTTCAAACTCTGCATTGTAATAATAATAATTACAATATTATATTTAATAATGAAGTGTTTAAACTTGTTTGTAATCAATAAAGTATAGTTAAGTGTTCAAACTCTGTATAATAATAAAAAAGTCTAACTCTAATAAGAATAGTGTTCAAACTCTTTGATCACTTAATTTAATATTAATAAGATAAACTATTTAATAATAATAATAATAGTGTAATAAAGTGTTCAAACTCTGTATAATAATGAAAATACTACTACTACTAATTATAATAATAATAATAATAAAAAACTGTAATTAAATGTCTAACTTTATATAAGATAATAATAATAATAATAATAATAAAAAACAAATTAAATGGTCTAACTTTATATAAGAATAGTGTTCAAACTCTTTATCTTAATAATAATAATAATAATAATAAATAGTGTAATTAAATGTCTAACTTTATATAACATCATAATAATAATAATAATAAAGTGTTCAACTATATATAATAATAATAATATAATAGAGCAAGTGTAATAGTGTTCAGCTCTATATAATAATAATAATAATATTTAATAATGATAATAGTGTAGTTAAGTGTCCAAACTCTATATAATAATAATGATAATAACAACAATAACAATAATAAATAAAGTGTTCAACTCTATATTATAATTATAATAATAATAATAATAATAAATAGTGTTCAGCTCTATAATAATAATAATAATAATAGTAATAAAGTGTAAACAAGTGTTGGACAGTTTCCTCCTTGTTTTTATAAATAAAAATAATGAGAAATAAAAAAACAAACCAGCTTCTTTATAAATGCAGACGTTCGCTCTCATGTGTGAGTGGATTTGATGCATTTAGGAAACGCAGTAAATCAGAACACCAGGGACGTCGTTACCGCTGTAGTTCATGTGTGGGCGGCCATTTTATTCTTCTCTCACTGGATAGGACTGATGAGGAGGTCAGGCTGATGGAAACTCTGACGACAACAACAACAACAACAACACACGCTTTCTGATGCTTCTGTTTCTGCTCCTTTGACATCGACTGTGTTTCCTTTCAGCCATTAACACGTCCTCCCCTTTGAAATGTTTATTTTACCTCATATTATTTATATATATGGAACATTAAGCTTAGATTTAAAACTCCTAAGCTGTAATCGACGTGTCAAAGTGTGTGTACTGTGTGTTCTTTATTCCAGCGGTACAGTAGTGTAGTACGCAGACCTGCTGAAGGGGACGCCGCCGCTTCATGAACCTGTAACTAGACCGACTCCCGAGTTGTGACGGGAGACGCATGAAGCTTTAAAACGCACAGATTTGAGTTTTAAGCACTTTGAACTAACCGTCGGCAGCCGTGGCATGTTTTTATCGGAGCGATAACGCATCTGACCTCAACTCAGTCATGAGATTACGTCTTTTTTTTTAATATAATCTGTGCCTGACTTTACTTTACTTTACGGTTAATCCTGTTCACTGCCTGTGTGTGGTGTGTGGAGTGTGTTCGCACAAACTCTCATTAGAGCAGCGGTAGGTTGAGGGAGTTTGAAAGAGCAGTAGATGCTTGTTTTAGTGTTTTTATCCAATCTGTGCGAGCGCCACTCACCGCTCTGCTCCCTGATAGGCCGAGACAGCCGCCAACCGCATCTGCAAAGTGCTTGCCGTCAACCAGGAGAACGAGCAAATGATGGAGGACTACGAGAAACTGGCCAGCGAGGTGAGGACGCACGCCCGTCAGCACGTTCACGCCTCCTTGTCTCAGCGTCTGTGGTGTTCCTGTGCACGTGCGTCATACTGTTCTGTTTCCTCTCCGCCCGCAGCTGCTGGAGTGGATCCGTCGCACCATCCCCTGGCTGGAGAACCGAACCCAGGAGAAGACGGTGAATGACATGCAGGCCAAGCAGGAGGACTTCCGAGACTACCGCTGTGTCCACAAACCACCCAAGGTACGGAGGGTCTCTGTCCTTAATGGTGCATTCAGTGCTTTATTTTACCAGACAAGAGTTGCTTGAGATCAAACGACTTCTTTTTGGCAGCATTAAAGAACCAAATGAAAGAAAACCCTTAAAAAAAGCACAGATATGAGGAGAAAGAGACAGATACAGCCCAGAAGGTGGTGAAGAAGAAGGAGGAGATCATGTTAGACACAAACACAACACAACAGTGCACCACAATACACACTCACACTCACACATCTTCAGCCTCTTATCTGGGGTCGGGTCTCGGGGGCAGCAGCTTTAGCAGGGGACCCCAAACTTCCCTTTCCCGGGCCACATTAACCAGCTCTAACTGGGGGATCCTGAGGCGTTCCCAGGCCAGTGTGGAGATCTAATCTCTCCACCTGGTCATGGGTCTTCCCCGAGGCCTCCTCCCTAGGGAGATGTTCTTGGAACACCTCCCTAGGGAGGAGGCCAGAGTTTAAAAAAAAATAAAATAAAAAATACAATGTATAAGCCTTAGCAACCGGCTACGTCCAAACAAGTCGATTACTGAATGTAGGCCTCGTGCTCGTGCTCGTACACGTGCGCACGCTCGTGCTCGTACATGTGCAAACATGCTTTACTAAAGCCCACCTCTCCCAAACGGGCCGTGGACGGCATGAGTACCTCTCCTAGGCGTGGTACGGTTGCACTCACACTGGTCAAACAAACTAGACTTTAGCCGTGACACGTGTTTGGTCACGGTACGGAGGGACAGTGTGAGTGCGCCCTCATACTGCTTAAAATAACACCAAACCTCTGCAGTAGCATGAGAAGAGTCCCTGCACGGAAAACAAAGCACCAACAACGTAGTTAGTGAAGCCAGAGTTTATTAAAAAAGACTGTTTTAAAATGCTGCAAGCCTTAGCAGCAGGCTACGTCCATATTGAGAGGCAGCCCAAACCAGTCGATCACTGAATGCACTGTTCAGTTCAATTCTTGTCCTTCCGTCTCCATGGCTCATTTCATGTATATTCATGCAGAAAAGGACCATTTGATCCATTTACGCCGGAGTTACACTTTAATAGTGATGAGTTCCTGCAGTCTAGACAGGAGCAGAGCACATGAAGGCCCCTCTTCCCAAACTCAGTACGAGTTCTGGGGACTGAGGTCGATAGAAAGTCCAGAGAGCGCGAACTGTGCGATGGATGTGATTTTAAAGTGAGGTAGATGCAGAGGTTCTGAAGGTAGAGCAGTGAAGAAGCCTGCGAGCTGACGGGGACAGCCAGCCTACTTCTTCTACGTTGCTGTGTTTCCTCTGAACTAACGCTGTGACACCTCTTCCCTCCTGTCCTCAGGTCCAGGAGAAATGCCAGCTGGAGATCAGCTTCAACACTCTGCAGACCAAACTGAGACTCAGCAACAGACCTGCCTTCATGCCATCAGAGGGACGCATGGTGTCTGTACGTATGAGTGCATATGATTTCACTAACGCACTCTGTCCCTCAGAGGAAGTCCACATCTGAAGGTGTTTGAATGTTTATATTTGTATCAGACTGCAGAAAATGCATATACACTGATAAGATGCTCAGTCGGGTTCTTTCAGATCCTGCAGCAGAAAACCGTGGTGTTGAGTTGTCCGTCAGTGTTCATGCTCTGAGGGAAGGCTTATCGCTGCTGTGTGTGTGTGTGTGTGTGTGTCAGGATATCAACGGAGCGTGGCACACTCTGGAGGGAGCGGAGAAAGGCTACGAGGAGTGGATCCTCAGTGAGATCAGACGTCTGGAGAGACTGGAGCACTTGGCCGAGAAGTTCCACCAGAAGGCTGCCATCCACGAGTCCTGGACCGATGGTGCGTCAAGGGTTTATCACAAACACGCACACAGACGCATGCACACACAGACACACGCACACAGACACACACAGACACACACACACACACACGGACGCAGACAGACGGACGAACAGACAGACGGACAGACAGACGCACACGGACGGACGGACGGATGGAGGGACGCACACGGATGGACGGACAGACAGACGCACACGGACGGACAGACAGACGCACACGGACGAACAGACAGACGCACACGGACGGACAGACACAAACGCACACGGACGGACAGACCGACAAACACACACGGACGGACGGAGAGACAGACGCACATGGACAGACAGACGCACGCAGACGGACGGACAGACGCACAAAGACAGAGGGGTGGACTATGGTTCTCCTTTTCTAGACCCCTCCTGAAAATAACGTTTCACCACTAAAGCATGAGAGAAAAATGTTCTGGCAGAAACCCCAAACCCACGCGTGACCCTGAGAAAGAGCAGAATCTGTCCCCTTAAAGCAGCTGAAGTGGACACGTGAATGTTGTGTGTCTGCAGGTAAGGAGGCCATGCTGACCCAGAAAGACTACGAGACCTCCACCCTGTCAGAGGTGAAGGCGTTGCTACGGAAACACGAGGCCTTCGAGAGCGACCTGGCGGCCCATCAGGACAGAGTGGAGCAGATCGCCGCCATCGCACAGGAACTCAAGTGAGTGAGGAGGGAGGGGAGAAGTGTGCAGGGCGATGACACACTCCCTCATCAGCATTCATGTGAGCACAAGTGTTGGCTCTAAACTCCACCCTGTGCGTGCGTGTGTGTGTGTGTGTGTGTGTGTGTTTCCTTAGCGAGCTGGACTACTACGACTCTGCCAGCGTCAACGCTCGCTGTCAGAAGATCTGTGATCAGTGGGACACCCTGGGCGCACTCACCCACAGCCGCAAAGCATCCCTGGAGGTACGACCCATCTCTGATCACGTGCTGATGGAACAATAAAACAAAAAAGACAACCTAACCAATAAAGACTCAAAATAAATATATAAATCAATTAAATTAGATCATAAAGAGTCATAAAAGTTGAGAAAGGGCCTCAATATTTAGAGAAAAGTGTGTGTTTGATTCTTTCTAGCTTTAAGAAACGCACAACTTCATTGATCCAGTGAGGAAAGGATGAAGGAGCTTGTTTCCATCTGACAAGCACCAAACACCTCACAAGGAGTGTCGTCTTTTTCTTCTCCTTCTCCTTCTTCTTCTTCTTCTTCTTCTTCTTCTTCTTCTTCTTGTTGTTCTTGTTCTTGTTGTTCTTCTTCTTGTTCTTCTTCTTCTTGTTGTTGTTCTTCTTCTTCTTTTCTTGTTCTTCTTCTTGTTCTTCTTCTTGTTCTTCTTGTTCTTCTTCTTTTTGTTCTTCTTCTTCTTGTTCTTCTTGTTCTTGTGCTTCTTGTTCTTCTGCTTCTTCTTCTGCTTCTTGTTCTTCTTCTTTTTGTTGTTCTTCTTGTTCTTCTTCTTCTTCTTGTTCTCCTTCTTCTTCTTCTTCTTCTCCTTCTTCTTCTCCTTCTTCTTCTTGTTCTCCTTCTTCTTGTTCTTCTTCTTCTTCTTCTCCTTCTTCTTCTTGTTCTCCTTCTTCTTGTTCTTGTTCTTCTCCTTCTTCTTCTCCTTCTTCTTCTTCTTCTTCTTCTTCTTCTTGTTCTTCTCCTTCTTCTTGTGCTTCTTCTTGTTCTTCTTCTTTTTGTTGTTGTTCTTGTTCTTCTTGTTCTTCTTCTTGTTCTTCTTCTTCTTCATCTTCTTCTTGTTCTTCTCCTTCTTCTTGTGCTTCTTCTTGTTATTCTTCTTCTTCTTCTTCTTCTTCTTCTTCTTCTTCTTCTCCTCCTTCTCCTCCACAAAGGCTTTAGCCCGAGAGTCCTCTGGTGTCAGACCAAAGAGAGCACAGATCTTATGTTTTTGTTAAAGCCCTTGAACGCCCACACAGGTGTTTTCAGACCTCTGCTCGGGCTTTGATGGGTATTGATGAGGTCATAAATGTCCGTCTACCACTAAGAACGATAAAGGTGTCCTTCACAGGTGAAACAAAGCTGACAGGAGACTCTGGAAGATGTCAAACACACCCACAGTCCTGAGGAGAGGTTGAATCAACCGCATTAACTGAAAACACCTGTGTGGGTGTTCAGGGGCTTTAAAAATCAAAATAAATAGTAGAAAAACATCATATTTCTCAGAGTAATGGATCAAAAACAAAACCAGACCCTAACGCCTGATGATCTGTCGCCTCTGTCCTAGAACAGCTGTTTGAGTCCTGCATGTAAACACATTATTCACCCGTCATTCCTCCAGTAAAGTGTGTTTTGTGGTCAACAGAGGACAGAGAAGCAGCTGGAGTCCATAGATGAGCTCTACCTGGAGTACGCCAAGAGAGCGGCGCCCTTCAACAACTGGATGGAGGGAGCGATGGAGGACCTGCAGGACATGTTCATCGTCCACAACATCGAGGAGATCCAGGTGGGTGCACGCTCGCGGTGTGTGGGGCTGTGGCTCCAGAGAGGTGCAGGAACTCTGAGCGAGTGAACGCTTCTGTGTATAAACGTACGGACGCGTCTCTGTTCCTCCCCTCAGGGTCTGATCACAGCCCACGAGCAGTTCAAGTCCACCCTGGCAGAGGCCAACAAGGAGCGGGAGGCCATCCAGGCCATCCAGGCCGAGGTGCAGAAGATCGCCCAGAGCAACGGCATCAAGCTGAGCGGAGCCAACCCCTACACCACCATCACACCCGAGAGCATCGACAGCAAATGGGAAAAGGTAGCTGCAGCCTCTCAGGGTTATTATCGTCGCTCTAGCTCAGGGGTGTCGAAATGATCCAGTAAAGGGCCAAGTGGCTGCGGGTTTTCAGTCCAACCAAGCAACAACACACCTGATCCAACAAATCCACTGTGTGAAGACAGTTCAGGCAATTGCATGACACAAGTCAGGTGTGTTCTTGCTTGGTTGGACTTAAAACTCGCAGCCACAGCGACCCTTTACTCAGTTTGACACCCCTGCTCTAGCTTAATACTCCCTTGAGTTACTTGATGCATTAGAAATAATAAATACAGTGCAGCTTGGGGCTGTGAGTCAGATGCACTCAGATGTTATATCCAGTCCGTCTGTCAGCCAATAAGAGGACAGTGATCGATGCTTATCTGCTGTGTTGCATCTATTTTACACCGGTTTAATGCTGCGAACCTTCATGCATGTGACAGAAGGTTTGATTAAAGGTTGTTTTTATTATCAATAATGTTTTATTAGGAGGTGATGATGCACATTAGAGCAGGATCCAATGTTATTTTTACACTTATCACATCAAACCTGCGTCACAATTGAAAATATAAACATACTGAAACAATGGAAACACTGTGCATCATGATGAACGAGGAGCAAGACGTACAGGACGGGTTCTTAGTTTATATTTGTGGCCCGATAGGAACATGATCAGACGACATACAAACGATGTGCAAATATTAAATTAATAAGTAACTGAGGGTGAATAAGGGCGCACTCCCACTGTGCGTCCGTCCTGTGCCCCGTGCTTTAGGGTCCTTGTCCCCCCCTCCAGGCCCGTTTGTACTCACACTACCTGGGCCTCGGAGAATGCTTCTTGCTGCCTATACGTCATCACGCCGTAACACGTCACACGCATTGATGACGTCATGGCGATGCGTGGCTTTGTTTCCAGATCTTTCCGTAGACCTCTGAGTTTTTGTGCGTCTTGTCGACTGTTTTTGAATCTTTTCATCGACCAAATCTGCAGTAAACACTCCACCTCCGCATCACACCAACGTGAACCTTTCACCGCCATTGTTTTAAATGTCCGCGCATGGTCCCTCCTTCTTTTTTCTATGTCCCAACAGGCGCACAGGAAATGACCTCAGAACCGCCGTAGGCCTCGTGCTCGTACAGGTGCGCACGCTCGTGCTCGTACACGTGCAAACGTGTTTTTACAAAAGCCCACCTCTCCCAAATGGGCCGTGGACGACCAGCTGGCCGCAGTTATGCGCGGAGTGGTTGCACTCACACTGGTCAAACGCACTAGGCTTTAGCCGAAAAACCGTGTTTGGTGCGGTGCAGAAGGACAGTGTGAGTGCGCCCTTATTAGAAACCTATGATGATGCTATTTAGCAGAAAAGATGAATTTTTATTTTGTATTCGTTCTGCAAAGTCGACATATGCAAGCGCGCCAAACTGGCAAATAGACTTATAATGTCTGCCTCTTGTCAGTCAATCTTCTTTCTGCTCCCTTTCATTTCTTTTCTAACGAATGAAATAAGAATGAAAATGAAATGTTCTTTTCAACCTCCGTTCTAACTCTCACTTCTCTCGTGATGAACTTCAAACACTCGATGCAGTTCCAGTTCCTCCCTCACCTTTGTTGCAGTGATTGATCGGTCTGATGTGCGTGGAGCTTTATAAGGCCATGTCCGTTACACCGTGTGCCTCCTTCATTATGTCCCCCGCTGACTCCTCCTGACTGTGAGCAGCTGCACGTGTGCGTCACTCCTCTAACCCGCGGCGTTTCTGGTGTTAAAGTTTAACCTTAAAGCGGAGCGTTTTATTAAGCAGGGGAGATCTATTTGACCACTGAATGCTCATTGTTCGATGCCATCTGTGCTGCGTTACTTGTTTCTTTTATGTGATTTTTTTAATGCAGCTTAAACTTTCCAGTGTTTTTTACAAGTCTGTTGTTTATGAACCTCTCTTTGCTTCTGTCTTGGATCAGACGTCCCTGTAAAAGTAGTAGTATTTGTAGTTCAGGTGCCTCCAGCTGTGCGTGTTTCTAATGTGTGTGTGTGTGTGTTTTTCAGGCGATGGACATGGTGCCGCAGCGCGATAACGCCCTGCAGGATGAGCTCAACAAGCAGAACTCCAACGACTCCCTGAGAGCCAAGTTCGCCACTCAGGCCAACGCCGTCGGCGCCTACATACAGGCCAAAATGGAGGTAAGGGACGAGCCCACGCAGCCGGTCCCAGTGCTCACCGCCGTGCACTGTGTGTGAGCGCTTCGTCGCTGCACAGCTGCCTGTAGTTTGTGAGGGTTTTCAGGCCAACATTGTCCAACAGTGAGCTCATAGAGCAGAGAGTCTGCAGGGGTCAGGAGCTGCAGCACAACACGCTCACAGTCTGGAAGTCTCACAGTGCAGGTTTCTAATTCAGCAGTTTCATATTCTTTATGTGCTCGCTATGTTCTTTGGGTTGGAGTTACACACACACACCCACACGCACACACACACACACACATTGAAATTGGGCCTTTGATCCGTAAATTCACGTTAAACACAAAGGGGAAATCTCCTTTACCCACATGTTGTTTCCTTTCTGAGCTTTGCCTCCACGCTGTTAGCACGTCACACGCTTCACTCATCTGATTGGTTGATGTGTCCCGTGTGTTGGTGATAGACAGATGGTTTATCCAATCAGAAACCAGGATTTTCAAACCTTCCCAAAAGATCAAACCGAGAGTTCCCAGGTAGAAATGCAGAGAAAACGAGAATCATGCGAATCAATCCATCCAGCGTCAGGTTGACATGAGACCTGTTTACACTCACAAGCCTTCACTTCCTTCAGGGATTTTACATTTTGAAGAGGCGTTATTTCTGCAACAACTGAAGCAAGATTTACTTTGATTATGTGTCTGTTAACTGGACTAAACAGCCACGCCGTAATACTCAGTGATGAGACATGGATCAACCTTTTGTGTACTCTTCCAGCTGTGAATGGTAACGTCCATTAGGATAAGTCCCCTGTTCATTGTTTACTATGAATGATAAGAAAATAAAGTTATTTTTAAACTGTGCCTGACCGTTTAAAACAGTTTGCATCTGAAAGTATGAAAATCCGCTCCACTAAAAGAGGATAAATGATCATATTAAATAATTTCTAATGTTATTTTTATGTTTAACAGAAGTAGCAACTGCGCCCACGTTTACTGAAGTTCACAAACACTTACTGAAGAAAGAGAGCGAGATCGTCTAAATGTGTCCTCCACTGTGACGCTGTGATGCTGCACGTGACTCTGACACCCGTCTAAAGTGTTCACGTGTCGCACTGACAGGATAATAAACGCTGTGTGTGTGTGTGTGTGTGTGTGTCGACAGGAGATCGGCAGGATATCTATTGAAATGAACGGCACCCTGGAGGACCAGCTGAGCAGCCTGAAGGACTACCAGAAGACCATCATGTCTTACATGCCCGAGATCAACACGCTGGAGGGATCCCACCAGCTCATCCAGGAGGCCCTCATCTTCGACAACCAGTACACTTCCTACACCATGGAGGTAACACACACACACACACACACACACACACACTCACCTAAAACCTTCAAAAAATCACCACTGTCTTACTCTATTTCTTGTGTTTCTGTAAAATGACTTCCCTCCCTCCCTCCCTCCCTCCCTGCAGCACCTCCGTGTGGGCTGGGAGCAGCTGCTGACCACCATCGCCCGAACCATCAACGAGGTGGAGAACCAGATCCTGACGCGTGACGCCAAGGGCATCAGCCAGGAGCAGCTCTACGAGTACCGCGCCTCCTTCAACCACTTCGACAAGGTCAGGGGCCCGAGCTCGGCTGTTTATTCACCTTTAAACACCTTTAGCCCTCAACCCATTTACTGTTTTAATCATGGTAGTTGTGTGATGTTATATATAAAATATGCTATTAGCTGAAGGTGTTGTGTACTCATGGAGGCTTTTCTGTGTAAATTATAACGTGACTGCATGAATGTTTAGACCCTACATGGGGGTGAGAGAGGAGCCAAGCGTGTGAGTACCGATCCTGATGTGTGACACAGGCGAGCACGTGGTGGGGGTCACTGCTGATGTAATGGTTAATGTCATGCACGGTTCAGAGATAACACACAAAAGAGAGGACCCAATGCAGACACGGAGACGGAATAAAAGCACAAAAGGTTTAATAATAATAACAGCAAAACTCAAAACACTACAGGGAAAACAGGCAATACTAATAACAAGACGGTCGAGGGAAGACAGGAACGAGGAGACGACGGAGAATCAGGAACAAACTCGATTAGAGTATACTTAGAGACGGGGAGCGTGAAAACCACAACGAGAGAGGGAATGCCAATCCGGGGGATGGGGGTAGTTTACCAATGAAGGACAACAACAGTCCCGCGCTGCATGCCTGTCAGCTCAGGGTATAAGTAGTGATCCAGGTGATCAGTGTAACAGGCTGCAGCTGGGGGGAACGCCTACCGGACCTAGACGACAACAAGAGGAAGACACATGCAGGGAAATGCACATGCACAGACAGAGGGAGACAAACTCACACAAAAGGGAAGAGAGGAGGGACAGACAGAACTGACTCTTGACAGATTAATGTTGTAAATCAGCTGTTTTTGGGGTGTTTTGTGCGGTGAAGATGTGCAGACTCACACTGTGATAGGAATATTCATTTCATCGGGACATTAGTGTGTAGTTACGGCCTGGAGAGGATCTTTCTTCCACACTTGGGGGTAGAAGGCACGACGTGTCACCAGAAGAGAGTGTGTGTTTGTTGAGGTCGTTGTCAAACCTCATAGTGTGTGTGTGTGTGTGTGTGTGTGTGTGTGTCACACTGTGGGACTCGTTCCCGCGGTCACCCATCACATCACGAGACATCAGAACGTCTCAGGTTCACACGACCAGAGTCACGTCTTTAGATTAGAGCCGACCGATCCAGGATTTTAGAGCCAATATGAATATTTTGAATATTTTTTACTTTATATCTATGTGAATTTTGCACCATCGGACTCTGCAAAGGTAATAATAATAATATAATAATGACCTTTATTTGTATATGCTATGAGTACTTCACATTAAAAAGAAGCAGAATAAACATAAAAACAATAAAATATGTGACAAATTATGAAGATAAGCTAATAATAATATATCCACAGACAAAGAAATGATTAAAACAAGCTAACAATAAAATACATCTGCACCTGATGATACAATAATAAAGAAAGTCAGCATAAAAAATACATAATAGAATTAAAGTTCAGCACTTTATTATGAAAAAATTAACAAAAATCAGTTAAAATGGGGTAAAAATGACCAGAGTTAGTTAAGAGCTAAAGTGAAGAGATAAGTTTTTAGCTTATTTTAATTAATATATTAAAATATTAAGGTACTCAGGAGATATTAGTAACTTTATTAAAGGCAAGGCATTAAAGTTTATTTGTATAAAGCATTTAAACAACAATGTCAGTATCCGAAAACCTTTAATGTTTAACGCAGACGGGGAAATTTGTGTGTCACAGCAGCAACAGATTATTACAAAATAAGGTAAAAAAAAAAGCAAAAATAAGCAATAAAGTTAAATTTAAAAAGGGAAGACATGGAAATAGGCATTTATACATATTCACATGGTATAGTGCAGTTGTTCTTGTGTTGTAATAATATAATATGGAGTAAATAAATATGAGTAATTATGACCAAATAGTGCAAAAACAGGCACGTTGCACAGTGCAGGGTGCAGGATGAGGTCAGTAGTCATGTGGAGCAGCGCTGATTGTAAAGTACTTTAAAGTGTTTTACATAAAACAATAAAAGCATTGGAAAGAAACATGTTTGCTATGTAAAATTTAAGTAAAATAATAAAAAATAACATAACAATAAGGAATAACAATGTAAAAAATGACCATGAATCAAATATAATAAAAAATATTTAACATTATTATACTTAATAATATATATAATGCATGCTATTGTCAGCCAAGTCTAAAAATGAAAGAATAAATAAGAATCTCTGTGTATTTTCTGCATTTTATGTTCTGTAAAAACATAATTCATAACTGAAAATATATGAAAACATATAGAGCAACACTGATACGTCTGTAGTTTAGTTCGATCACACAGATGCACAACAAGAAGTAATGAAGCATCAAGTGTCCTTTAACTCCTTCACTATTATCATTATTGTCATTATTAATACTATTATTAATATTATTATTACAGGCCAGTATCAGCTGATGTTAATCACCAACCCATAGATCGGTCTGGCTCTACTTTAAATCCTGGACTTGTTCTTTAAATGTGCAGAAATGTGGAGCCACCAGCTACGGAAGCCCTAAAGGGTCACACATGCATGCATTTTATTTCCTCTGCTTTCCCGTGATGACGTGGTAATTCATTCGTAATCTGGAGAAAACAAAACGATAGTCTTCTCATCTTCAGCCTCTTATCCGGGGTCGGGTCGTGGGGGCAGCAGCTTTAACAGGGGACCCCAAACTTCCCTTTCCCGGGCCACATTAACCAGCTCTAACTGGGGGATCCTGAGGCGTTCCCAGGCCAGTGTGGAGATCTAATCTCTCCACCTGGTCCTGGGTCTTCCCCGAGGCCTCCTCCCAGCTGGACGTGCCTGGAACACCTCCCTAGGGAGGCGCCCAGGGTTCATCCTTACCAGATGATCCTGAACCACCTCAACTGGCTCCTTTCAACGCAAAGGAGCAGCGGCTCTACTCCGAGTTCCTCACGGATGCTGAACTTCTCCCCCTCTCTCTAAGGGAGACTCCAGCCCCCCTCCTGAGGAAACACATTTCGGCCGCTTGTACCCCTTGAGCCGGTTAATGTGGCCCGGGAAAGGGAAGTTTGGGGTCCCCTGCTAAAGCTGCTGCCCCCAAGACCCGAACCCGGATAAGAGGCTGAAGATGAGATGAGATGAGATGAATCTAAGTCAGCCTGATGTCCTCATTAACTCAAAAATATCATATATATATATATATATATATATCAACATGTATTATATCAACAACATAAACAGCAGTACAGGGAGCAGTTTTACATTGTGCACATTAATAAAGAGATTATAGTTTAATTATATAGTGAAACCATCCGTCAGTGTTGTCCATAGTGTCTTAATGAGGCATGAGCTGTCACTGTGATGCAAATCTGAGGCCGTTTCATTCATTATCTATCAAACTAATAATCTCCCGAAAATGGAGGGAATTAAATGTGTGTATGACCCTTTAGGGCTTCCGTAACCATCACATGTCTATGATCTCACTGTTTTAGTCTTCACTGGTCCATCAGGCCTGTTGAGTTATGTGTGTGTTGACATTGTCTAAACATCCATGCCTGTCTGTCTGTCCATCCGTCTGTCTGTCTCTCTGTGTCTCCGTCTGTCTGTTCATCTGTCTCTCTGTGTGTCTCTCTCTCTGTCTCTCTCTCTCTGTCTCTCTGCCTGTCTCTCTCTCTCTCTGTCTCTCTGCCTGTCTCTCTCTCTCTCTGTCTCTCTCTCTCTCTGCCTGTCTCTCTCTCTCTCTCTCTCTCTCTCTCTCTCTCTGTGTGTCTCTCTCTCTGTCTCTCTCTCTCTCTCTGTCTCTCTCTCTCTCTGCCTGTCTCTCTCTCTCTCTCTCTCTGTCTCTCTGTCTCTCTGTGTGTCTCTCTCTGTCTGTCTCTCTGCCTCTCTGTCTCTCTGTCTGTCTGTCTGTGTCTGTCTCTCTCTGTCTGTCTCTCTCTCTGTCTCTCTGTGTGTGTCTATCTCTGTCTCTCTCTCTCTCTCTCTCCCCCTCTCTCTCTCTCTCTGTGTGTCTGTGTGTCTCTCTCTGTCTCTCTCTCTCTCTCTCTCTCTCTCTCTCTCTCTCTGTGTGTCACTGTCTGTCTGTCCCTCCATCCTCCATGTCCTCATCTCTTGCATGCTCCTGTGGATCTCATGGTCACCGTCCATCCACCGCCCTGCCCTCCCCTGTGTTAATGATTGGTTCATCCTGGTGACGTGTGGCGCTCTGTCATTGGGCGTTCGGTTCGACCTCAGGACCACAGCGGGGCCCTGATGGCCGAGGAGTTCAAGGCGTGTCTCATCAGTCTGGGCTACGATGTGGAGAACGAAAAGACGGTAGGACCCCAGGACGGGCCGGGCCGCAGGGACAGAGCCGCAGCTGCTGTCCAGCCTCAGAGCAGAGAGCGCGTCAGTCCGACCAGCAGCTTTGAATGAAATACTCCTTTAATTGTTGATTTATTTCCAATTTGCAAATCATTTAGCACTTATTTGGATGACAAAGGTTTTCTAATCCTTATTTTTGACACAAAATTCTCCTGATTTAGTGTATTTTTTCTTTTATTTCCACAAACTCTTAAGTCTTAAAGACCTAGTTGTTGCCATTTGATAGACAAGTATGTTCATGAAGGTGCTCTGAGGCAAATTATACAGTCCAAAGGGCTTTATATTAAACATAAAGACATTTAGATTCATTGATAAGTTGAATTTTATTGGTATTAAATGACCTGCACAAGAATACGCTGTGTAAGAAGTGAACTAATGCTTAATTATAGTACAATGACCCTGCAACACACAGGCATGGGTCTGAATTCATCTTGAGCACAGTCTTGAAATGGGAATAATTAATATAAATATGTAATATAACTATTAAGATAACGATGAAGACTGATTTTTAGCACAATCTCATGATGAGATTTGAGATTTCAGAACACACCGAAGGCAGAACACACTGGTTTATGCATCAAATTTGATAAATTAAATCAAATTTAAACAAAAAAAAACAACAAAACATAAGGATATAAATGATGTCTGAATGTAGTCTGTGATCAGCTCCTGCTCTGAGGCTGTGGTGAGCTCCTGTGGGGGGGTCAGTGACAGGGTTTCGCTCCGTCAGCATGGAGGTGCAGAGAGGTGTCGCGTCCCAGTTTGTCCACCGGGGGTCTCTGTTGCTTTGCGCTGCTTCAGCTCCACCTGGCTTCCTCTCTCTCTCTGAACAGACTCCGCCCCCTCTCGTCCGTCTGTCTGTCAGGTTTTGACTTTCTCTGTTTGTGCTTTTTATCTCTTTCTCACCCCCCCCTCCCAAACATGCCTTACTTTCTCTACCTCTGTTTCTCTTCACCGCTCCGTCACCATCCTCTCTGCCACCTGTATCTATCTCGACTCACCCCCTCCTATCCACTCACCCCCCTCCCGGCCTTTGCTGTGCTGTGGCGGCCTCCACAGAAGCGATCGGGACAGATGGTCTCGGAGGATTTCCGGGCTCTCCTCATTTCTACGGGACTCAGCCTGGTACTGCTGCTGCTGCTGCTGCTGCTGCTGCTGCATGATGCTCTCACAGGGTGTCTGCAGGTCCAACAGATTCAAATTCCAGTTCAGTCCGCCTTAAATCACCTTACATGAGGCGGACACCAAAGCAGTTAAAGATTAGGCATTCACGATCAGGGTTGGGTGTCTAAGCACGACCAAAATGACCACAAGTAAACACAAAATAACTACGGATACAGGACGACCACAAAGAGACGGACAATGATGACAAAACGCAAAATTATTGAAATTAGATGTAAAATGGCCACAGGACGAAACGATGACATAGAAATGTAAAATGACTAAAAATAGATGCAAAAAGATGCAAAATGTCTAAAAATAGATGCAAAACCACAACGAAAAGATGCAAAATATCTAAAGATAGATGCAAAATGATGCCAAAGACATACAAAACATCTTAAAAATGGACGTAAATTGAGCACAAAGAGAAACGACTACGTTCCTGCGTAGACGGAGCGGGGGGGGGCCTGTGACAGGTCTGTGCACAACAGGCAACAGTGTCTTTCCAGTGATTACAGTCAGGATGGATCTATAACCATCCTCTTTTAAGCTGACTACAAGTTAAAAAAAACACAATATTTGATGCATTTGGGACATTTTGCTTTTTGGATTGATATCAAAATGTATTTTTATTTTCTTAGAAGTCAAATATATTTGTAAGAAAACCTCATTGGCACAAACCCAGTCCTGTTCACTTAGATACGTTTGGTGTGAGTTAACACCTGCAGACACCCTGATCTCTCTCTCTCGCTCTCTTTCTCTCTCTCTTTCTCTCTCTCTCTCTCCTTCCTTCCTTCTTTCTTACTCTTTCTCTGTTGCTTTTGTATTTGCTGATTCTGCTCTAGTTGATAATAGACTGACTCAATCAAAATATCAGTTATACGTAAAAGTTTGTCCTCATCTGTGTCCTGTTGATTTTAACCAGCGACTGTTATGTGCATATATACAGTACACACAGCTATATATATACCTGTATATACTGTGTGTATGTGTATATATATAAATATACTGTATCTGCATGTGTCAGTGTGTGAAATGTAAAATATTGGGACCACAGTCGTGTTTAAATCTAATCACCGTCTCAGTCAGTTTCATGTTGGTCCTGATGTTTTATGTGTGTGTCACATTCTGTGTGTGTGTGTGTCTGTGTGTGTGTGCGTCTGAGTACAAACTGCCGTCTCTCCCGGGTTAACCTGCTGGTTTTTTTTCCGGTTGCCCAGGGCGACAGCGAGTTTGCCCGCATCATGAGCATCGTGGACCCCAACGGCAGCGGCGCCGTCACCTTCCAGGCCTTCATCGACTTCATGTCCAGGGAAACGACCGACACGGACACCGCCGACCAGGTCATCGCCTCCTTCAAGATCCTGGCCGCTGATAAGGTGCGTCTGCGTGTGTGCTTGTGCGTGTGTTTGTGTTTGTGTTTGTGTTTGTGTGTGTGTGTGTGTGTGTGTGTGTGACTGTGTCTGAACCTTCCTCTCTGTTCCCGTCAGACCTTCATCACTGCCGAGGAGCTGAGGAGGGAGCTCCCGCCCGACCAGGCGGAGTACTGCATCGCCCGCATGGCGCCCTACACAGGGCCCGACGCGGCCCCCGGAGCCCTCGACTACATGTCCTTCTCCACCGCCCTGTACGGAGAGAGCGACCTGTAGAGGAGGCCGAGAGGAGGAGGAGGAGGAGGAGGAGAGCTGGAAGGACAAGGGAGGGAGGAAGAAGAGGGGAAGTGAGGTCGAGAGTTGTCCTGCGCGTTAGAAAAGAGACGCCAGGAACAGAGCGTTTGAGTGGTGGGTGTGAGGTGCCCCTGCGTGTGCCCGTTTAGAAGCGATCCGAAATCTTTAAAGGACCCTGCGCTTGTTGATTGAAGTGTAGTTAGGTTTGGGCCGGGGTCCAAAGTAATCAACTATACGAACAGGCATATCCAGGGGCCGCTGTGGGACGTGAGGGGACGGGACGGGAGGGGACAGTTGCTCCGTTAGTGCGGGTCCTTAGCTTCACCCTCTCTGCCTTTTGTGGGGTCAAACTGGGGAGGGAGAGCGTGGGGGGTAGGGAGGGAGGGGGGGGCACAAGCTAATCTGATACTTATGCTAATTTGTGTTTATTTTATTATAATTTCTTTTGTTTTCTTGCCAGAGGGGGTTCAGGGGCGTGAGGCGGCGCGGCCACTGGCGAGGTTTGTGTATTAGATCCTAGAGAGATATATGCTGCGGGGGGGCGGGAGGAGGGCGGGAGATAGAATGACATATTTACCCATAATTCCCCTGTCGCTGGATAAGGTGACCTGTCTAACCTCAGCTCTTTCCCCCTCCCTCCTGTCTTTATTCCTTTATTTTGTGTTTTTCCGCAGCAGCAGCAGGTGGGGTGGGAGGGAGGGAGGGCGGGGCTCAGCGCTGTACATACTTCTTTTTTTTTTCCAGTGCGAAAGAATCGACGCGTAATGTCCCGGTTGTTGAGAACAAATCGATCGCAGGCTTCTTTTTTTTGTTTCCAGTAGGGGCCAAAGTAGAGAGAGACATTTATTACAAAACAAAATCAAAATAAAAACCTTTTACAAAAAAAGTCAACGATAGCAACGCGGAGAGAGCAGTTTCACCAGTGGATAGGTTTGAGCTTCCAGAAGTCTTTTCTTCAGGGTCGTCGTCCCCCTCCCCGTCCCCTTTTTGCTCTCTTACCTTAATATAAAATAAAAAGGCCTATTCCTGTTTAACTCCCATGACAGGAAACACCACAGTTATCCGCAAAAACTTCCAGGTGCTTATTTAAATACGAAAAACTACACATTTATATGACGGGTAAGATCGTAGTCGCAGTCAAAGTTAGGGCAGTTTTATATACCAGAAATCACACACACACACACACACACACACACACACACACACACACACACACACACGCGCACACACACACACACACACGCATACACACACACACACACACACACCTCTGTAACGTAAAATACAGTGAATTGTTAAACCTGCTGTACGAGAGACATGGACGGATGAAGAGACAACAGGGCCCTGGGCACAGACATGTGAGAGGCCCCCCCACTCTGTCTGCACAGGAACAACAACACACACACACACACATACACACACACACACACACACACACACACACACACTTATAAGAGTCTCAAAGAGCCTGTTTTGCAACTGATTTTGGTCATTTTTCATCCGTCTTTAATCCTTTTTCATTTGATTTAAGTCATTTTGCATCACACACACACACACACACACACACACACACACACACACACACACACACACACACACACAGGCACCCGCACACATGTCATGGATGCATTTGATTGGCTGAACGGAGGATTTGTGACTTTTGGAAAAAACGGTGGAAGTAATAAAATAAATGTGCCTATTGGTGGCTACAGTCCTGTCTCTCTCTCTCTCTCTCTCTCTCTCTCTCTCTCTGTCTCTCTCTCTCCCTACCTCACTCTCCCCCGTCCTCGCCCACCCCTGCACCCCCTCATTTGTCTCTGAAGAAAAGGGAAACGGAAATATAATGCAAGAAAAGGAGGGAGGAAGGAGGGAGAGAGGGAAAGATGGGGGAGGAGGTCTTCATGTAAACATTCCATCATGTGCAAATAAAAAAATTTCAAAAAAAGGAAATGGTGTAAAAAAACAGAAAGAAACTATGCAATCATAATGTGTTCAATATCTGAGTTGTGAGGGAGAGCTGTGGGCATCAATCGGGCCCTTACTGTCTAAATTTAGGGGTTTCTCTTTCATTGGTTGTTGGCTGTTACAGGGGGAGAGGAGAGGAGAGGAGAGGAGAGGGGGAGACGGAGGGAGAGAGGGAGGGAGGAGAAAAGACTCGGACCAAAAGCTTGTTTCTCTTTTCTTTCCCTGCGAGGTCGGAGAGAAATGAACTCTGGAATTGTTTGATTTATTTTGTTTTTCCTTTTTTTGTACTCTTTAATATCAAACCTTATCTGCTGTACTGGAAACTGCAAACGCCTTCTGTCTCTAATGATACGTGAGTTTCACAAAGCACACATAAAAGTTTCCTTACAAAATACCCTCCGCTTGTCTCTGTGTCTTTCTTTCTTCCTTGTCCTCTTCTGTATGTGCGTCTTCACCTCGAGTTTGTCACGCGCAGCAAACGACAGACATGACCCAAAGAACCAGGTCCAGGTACAAGCGTGTGAAATGTGTTTCCTCAGGAGGGGGTCTGGAGTCTCCCTTAGAGAGAGGGGGAGAAGTTCAGCATCCGTGAGGAACTCGGAGTAGAGCCGCTGCTCCTTTGCGTTGAAAGGAGCCAGTTGAGGTGGTTCAGGATCATCTGGTAAGGATGATCAGGCACTGATTGTGGAAAAACTAACAGCCCGGGGAACATCTGACCTATGGGGGGTCCTATGTTCCCTGGTCACATATGAAGCGAGGAACATAGGTACACTGAAAACACTGCATTAGAGCTGACAGGGTAAAGTCTGTTGATGTGCGATCAAACAGATTCAGACATTTGCGTACAGCTCCTGCGAGTGTGAAGGGAGTTTGAGGTCTCTACACGATCGAGACTGAAGGCTGCAGAAAAACGAAACAAGCTCATTAAACGTTCAGCTTCTCGGTTTGATTCTCTACAGACCAGTGGGATGACCTAAACCTGACTCACTGTTGACATCCCATCAACTTTTAAACCTTTAGTCTGGAGTGAAGCTTTCAGAAGTGACTGTACATCACTGTAACCAAAAAGTGCACGTGTCCTCTCAGGCCCCTTTTGTCCACGAGGACCTCTGTCCAAATGTCAGTCCCTGCACAGTGCAAACCGGCCCCTTGCGCAGTCCACCCGTGTCTGCAGAAAAGTGCAAAAGGAGCAGTGGAGTGTCGGTTTCAGGCACGAGGAGCGGAAATGGGCGGAACCTTGAGGAGAGGAGAGGGTGTGGTGTGCGCACGCGTCATCACCCAGCACTCGGAGCTGCTTTTACGCACAGGAGTGTTACCCTGGAGCAGCTCGAGACCGCCAAACAACACCATGAGCAGCTCGGTGCCACACAGCGAAGAAGTGACACAGAAGTCTGCCTTTGTTTAGACCCTTCCTCTTCATCATCATCATCATCCTCCTCACTCCAGACTCCAGGGAGCCAAGGGCGCGCGGCCGCTCCTCCGCTGTGCTGGCAGGGATGATGCTCGCGCTCACCTTCACCTGTTGCGCGCTGCTCGTCGTCCTGCTCTCGGAGTCGGTGCAGAGCGACAGGACAGCGGTAAGAGCCGAGCTTCACTGACTTACAGCGGCCTGTTGACGCAGCCAGAGCAGCTGCACACTAACACTAAGTGTACCGGTGCAGCCAGGGCGCACTACCACTCACCGACCCCACGGCATTACGCATGAACGTGCATGCAAATTATATGTATATAACATTATATTATCTATCCTGTGTCATGCACTGCACGGGTCCTAGTTGGAATTTGAAGATGCATTATGGGAAAGTTTCATAAAAACTACCTGTGACACTGTGAAGAAGGATTTTAGACTCTAAACTTAACTAACAGTTCAGAGTTCAGGAAATAGCATTATAACTTAGATCTAATCAGGAAGTCACATGGAGAGGTTGAATATGGAGAATGAGCAGAACTCCGCCATCTGGTGTCTCAAGAGCATAGTCGCAACAACAAAAAAGAACTCCAGCAGTCGGGTTGCCAGGTCCGTTGCAGAGTGTGTTTAGTGATGAGTCATACAAGGTGGTGGAGAGACGGGTCGATTCAAACACTTAAACGTCTTTTTGTATACATAGATTTTTATCATATGATTAACGACTCACGTGTGTATTCTCTTCGTTATACGTGTAATTTAATACATCAGTTGGATGATGACGCTGTTTTTTAACTTTGAACCTAAGTTGACATTTGTTTCCCTGGTCGGGACGTTTGAAACTGATCTGAGGACGAATGAAACGACAGATTTTAAACAGAAACGATCGACCTCACTCTTGTTTTTACGAAACAAACTCGAGAACTCGTTATTGCTAAAGTTTCACAACATTTCTCAGACTATAAACGGGTCAAAAACACATTTTCTAACTTTGTTCTGAGAGATAAAACTCGTGATTCTGCAGATCTGTAATGATTCAATATAATAATCAGTTGTTTTTTTTGTTTTATTGTCTGACTCTAGTTCCAATTTAGACCTAAAATGTATTTTTCTCATTCAAAAATAGAGTAAAAACACTAAAGTAGTGTCCCCGGGTGGAGAGATTAGATCTCCACACTGGCCTGGGAACGCCTCAGGATCCCCCAGTTAGAGCTGGTTAATGTGGCCCGGGAAAGGGAAGTTTGGGGTCCCCTGCTGGAGCTGCTGCCCCTGAGACCCGACCCTGGATAAGAGGCTGAAGATGAGATGAGATGATGAAGGTTCAAAGTTTTTATTTAACGTGTGCACAACAGTTGGAGAGCAGCGGTGCACGGCAGCGAGAGTCTCAGGCTGCCTTCAACGATGTTAATAAATGACAATTAAGAAAGAAAAGGAGCATCACACGATGTGAATGTTAGCGTTATGAAGTGTGAGAGATGATGATTAAAGAGGAGAGACTGATTCTGTAAAGGTCATGTGTTTGAAATGAGAGGAAAACGGCTTCATTTAGTTCAAATACCTTCAAAATAAATCTGACAGACAGAAGCAGCCTTTAGTTTTATTGTTGTTCATGTAACAGGGACAATGTGCGCATTAATAATAGTAATATTAATAATAATAGTGACTTTATTCATGACTAAAAGCCCATTTCCATCTGTCTTTTTCTCTATTAAATGATTATTTAGATTTATTTGTCACTGTCATTTAACTTTTTTTAATCTTATCATTTAATGTTATGTTCTTTTGAAGCTGTGGATCTTTAATTACACGTAACATTGACGTAACCAAGCAGTCCACAGGCTTCTACAGCGACACAGCGGCTCCACATTTACACCTTTAATCAGGTTTGACTTGTTTTAATCAAACCGATCAGACTTTAACTCTGAAGCTGCAACAACACAAACCAGAACGGCTCCGTGTTACTTTGGTTATTCTGATGCCGTCAAACACAATATTTTTTTTTAGTGCGTGTGTGTGTGTGTGTGTGCGTGTGTGTGTGCGTTTGTGTGTGTGTGCGTGTGTGCGTGTGTGCGTGCATGCGTGCGTGCGTGTGTGTGTGTGAGTGAGTGTGTCAGTGAGTGTGTGTGTTAGCTCCCTGGAGGATGACGTGGGGAAACAGCAGCCAGCAAGACCAAACCATAAACACACACACACACACACACACACACACACACACACACACACACACACACACACACACACACACACACACACACAACTTTGCTGCCAGGCAAATATTTAACCTGCTACTCAGGGGAACCAGACAGGTGTGTGTGTGTGTGTGTGTGTGTGTGTGTGTGTGTGTGTGTGTGTGTGTGTGTGTGTGTGTGTGTGTGTGTGTGTGTGTGTGTGTGTGTGTGTGTGTGTGTGTGTGTGTGTGTGTGTGTGTGTGTGTGTGTGTGTGTGTGTGTGTGTGTGTGTGTGTGTGTGTGTGTGTGTGTGTGTGTGTGTGTGTGTGTGTGTGTGTGTGTGTGTGTGTGTGTGTGTGTGTGTGTGTGTCTCTGTCTCTGTAATCCTTTAATTTACACAGCATGTTAAACAAGTATCTCAGCTCCGCAGCTGCAGAAGTCAGAGACGTGCAAAGGTTAATAAAAAAGTAGATTCATCACATAATGGATATGAAATGTGCCGACTGGACAGAAATACTATGGTGGTGCAAATTAGTTATAGACCGATACATCGGCTGGCAGATATTTGCGCATGTACGTGTATCGGCATCTACGGATATGGGCTGCTGCGTTGGCCCGACAGGCGTCCACAGGCAGCTGGAGACGCTGCACAGAGCCCCTTCCACACTAGTAGAGTGCTGGAGCCTGCTTTTCAAGACAACCGTGAGTTTTAAACTTTCGATTCATCTTTGAACTCTTTAATTTAGCTGAGATATTGCCAAACACGCCACATGCGTGCTCCGTATGCCTGTATGTTGTGCTTGAAACAATAGCTTCCCTAGTGTGGGTCCAAGTCGTAGACGAGTACGCTGAATGCCTCGTATGTAAAACTGCTGACATGTGATTCCTACAGAAGCTGTTATGGACACTGGTCATAGGATTCATCAATGCCTATGTTGTTTCATGGCTCCGTTGTGTTGCAGGAGTTAGTTTTTGTGTGTAGGGACTCTTCTCATGCTGCTGCAGAGGTTTGCTGTTATTTTCAGCAGCATTAGTGGTTAAAAAAGACCTTTGAATGCCTTCACCACACTGCCCCGAGCTAATCACTGTTAGCCACGTCCAGCTGTTAGCCACTCTCTGTGATATCTCCGTCTCAATGGATTATTCAATGAGTATAAGACCCTGGGATGATTTTACGCTGGAGTCTCTCTTAGAGAGAGGGGGAGAAGTTCAGCATCCGTGAGGAACTCGGAGTAGAGCCGCTGCTCCTTTGCGTTGAAAGGAGCCAGTTGAGGTGGTTCAGGATCATCTAGTAAGGATGAACCCTGGGCGCCTCCCTAGGGAGGTGTTCCAGGCACGTCCAGCTGGGAGGAGGCCTCGGGGAAGACCCAGGACCAGGTGGAGAGATTAGATCTCCACACTGGCCTGGGAACGCCTCAGGATCCCCCAGTTAGAGCTGGTTAATGTGGCCCGGGAAAGGGAAGTTTGGGGTCCCCTGCTAAAGCTGCTGCCCCCGCGAGTTTCACTGTAAGGCGGCGGCCTTGGCTGTAAAGTGCTGCGGGAAACGGAGCTTTGGAAACAGTCAGCAGTTAATGTAAAGTGCAGGTAATTTGTGTTTAATGGGCTCAAACACACCAGTGTGTGTGAGCAGCTGCACAAACACACTCTGTGGACCTGCGCGGAGACACACACACACACACACACACACACACACACACACACTGACACACACACACACACACACACACACACACACACACACACACACACACACACACACACTGACACACACACACACACTGACACACACACACACACACACACACACACACCTCTGACATATCAAACACATCATCATCATCATCATCATCATCATTGCTCCGTGCATGTTAATCATGGCTTTAACATGCAGATTAACAGCAGAGAGAGCCGCGTTCACAAGTGAGCGATTCACTCCCTCCACACGCCCTCTGTTCACACGTTCATCCCGCCGCCGGGTGTCAACACGCCGACATTTCAGCGGCATCAGCGGCGCCTTCGCCAGGACAAACACCGTGCTCCTTAAAGCTCTGGAGATGAGTTTTTTTATGTGTTTCCTCGAGCAGGAATGTGCGGGGCGCGAGGAGACAGTGGCAGCCTGTTCTCGCTTTCTCTTGCTGCTCGCTCACTTCCTCTCTCTCTCTCTCTATTTGTCTCTCCTTCTCTCGCTCTTTCTCACACACACACACACACACACACAGTTTTATAGACTCAGACACACTGGTGCTAATTGTTTGAACACTGAGGATACTGTAGTTGTTGTAGTTTTACCTGAGGGACAGGAAATCCAGTCTGCCCAACTCTTTGCACCTGGGCTCTTACCCTCCACCCCTCCACCCCTCCACCCCTCTACCCCTCCACCCCTCATCCCCCCATTCCCTCTCGTCCTTCTTTTCATTTGTTCCACCCAGACTTTTATTCCCTTTCTAAATTCTCTTCACTGGCTTCTCTTGATTTCCTCAGATGGCTGTTTCTCCCCTCCCCTTCACTCCTATTTTCCTTTTCTCTGTCTCTGCATTTCTCCGTCTTCTGTCCTTCTCTTTTTCCATTTCTCCTCCGTTCATGTTTTCCTTCCTCTACTCTTTGGTTTCTCCCTCAGTTTTAAGTCGCTCCACTCATTCATCCTTCCCTTGGTAGATGCTAGCTAATACATCTTGACGTGTTGACGTAAACATGTGCACGCGCAGTCGTGAATACCCACTGTAAGCGTCAACGACATGCAACACTTCACGCTGCACTTCAAAGTGACCTGAATCTGATGTTTCCGCTCATATGTGAACCCCGTGATTTGACTTTGACAGTGTGAACAGCACAAGTCGTACTGAATCTGACGTTTTCCAATCAGAATCAGGTCACTTTTAAAGGTGCTACTGAATCGGATACGATTTTTTTTAATGCGACCGCAATCTGAACAGCACAAGTCGCATTTAATGCTACTTTGACGTCGTTCTGACCCAAGCTGCTGTTTTGTAAATGAATGACAAATAAAGTTGATTGAAAATTGAAGTGTGCCACAGTTGGGAGCAGGAACAGAATAAACTTTTAGGTGCGCCTTATAGTGCGCAAAATACGGTACTTTCAATGATCCGGTCTGCAACGGTCTGAAACCTGCCACAACGAGTGGAGAGGAGACGGTGTATCATCTCCATAGCAACAACTCTCTGTACTTCCGTCTTTTCAGGCTTTTTTTCATATCTGGAAATAATTTGTAGCATTATGAAATATAAATGAGGACGGAGATGGTGAGAAACTTGCTGCAGCTGCATTCAAGTAGTGACGAAACAGGGAAAATTAAGTTTGATTTCCCTGATTCACTGCTTTGTTCTGGATTAACGGCGCTCCCTCTCTTCATTCATTCTCTAGCTCGCTCGACTCTCTCTCTCTCTCTCGCTCTCTCTCACTGTCTCTTTTTCTTTCTCTCTCTCTCGTTGAGCCTCCGTCCAGAACTGCCATTTCGGCCAGCGGACAGTTTGGGATTGACTTGACCAGCGGACTTTGCTACAAGTCAGAACACGTGACGTTATTTACGGTTTGAGTCCAGACGAGTCGGGTCAGTTCACGCCGCTGCAACGTTCTGAAGCGTTTTGTCTCGTTACTTTATGGATAAGAGAGGTTTTTTTCTGTTGATCCAATAATTGATTAATCGTTAATAGTTCCATTATTCTTGTTATATGTAATATTAGATCTGTGCGGTCAGTACATAAGTTAATGTCACACACAGCACAGAGGTCTCATTCACCTCTGGATTATGTCCAGTGTGTGTGTGTGTGTGTGGGGGGGGGGGGGGGGGGGCGGTGCTGATGGACAAAGAGGCACTGATGAAGAGTGAGAAGGTGTGTGTGTTTGAGGTAATTTTAGTGTGTGTGTGTGCGTGTGTGTGTGTGTGTGTGACACGAATCTCATGTGTTTTCAAGACGTGTGTGATCATCAGCTGAGTTTGTGACTCATTTATCTCCTTGTTTCCTCTCCTCTGGTTTCATTTCCTTTCCTCTCCTCTTGTTTCATCTCCTCTTGTTTCCTTTCCTCTTGTTTCCTCTCCTCTCTTGTTTCCTCTCCTCTTGTTTCCTCTCCTCTTGTTTCCTCTTGTTTCGTTTCCTCTCCTTGTTTCCTCTCCTCTTGTTTCGTTTCCTCTCCTCTTGTTTCGTTTCCTCTCCTCTTGTTCGTTTCCTCTCCTCTTGTTTCGTTTCCTCTGCTTGTTTCCTCTCCTCTTGTTTCGTTTCCTCTGCTTGTTTCCTCTCCTCTTGTTTCGTTTCCTCTCCTCTTGTTCGTTTCCTCTCCTCTTGTATCCTCTCCTCTTGTTTCCTCTCCTAATATTTTGCCGCCGGTGCCTCGTTCTTCTATTTCCCTTTACCAGTTCAGTCCTCTTCCTGTGTGTCTTTGTCTCACAGCTCCTCACAGCAGAGACACTTTGTCTCTCTGCAGGGAACACGACGGCGTCCTCCAGTCACTGAAGTTTATCCACGTTTGCTTGTTTCAGATGCGTCCACTGATCCTCTCTCACCCTGTCACTCGCTTCCTCACCCTCTCTTCATTCTCTTCTCTTCCTGGTTCTCCTCTTCCCTCACGCGTGACATTGAAAGTCTTCAGTGTATCACTCCGTCAGTCATGTGGAGGCTATAAAGTGTCTTTCAGTGCATCTCTTCTTTTATCAGTGTTGAGCCACACACAGCTGACACGTCTGTCTGTGGAGACCAGGTAGAGTGATTCCCTTTGTGTGTTTGTGTGTCTGCAGCCTTTCCTCATCACAGAGAACATGTGGCCTCACGGTTGTGTCCTGGACTGCCACAGGGGGCGCCACAGAGCCGTGTGCGGCACCAACGGCAGGCTGTATAAATCAGTGTGTGCCTTCCAGAGAGCCCAGTGCGTCAACACACAGCTGCGCCTCGCTCCACGAGCTCACTGCTCAGGTACAAACGTGCACAGCTGCAACATCCCCGCAGCTTCATCATGTTCCCACTGACACATGAACACACACACTGGTCTGCTCTTACACAACGGGTGAACCTCAAAGGAGCTCTAAAGTCCGTTCAAAGTCAAACCCAAAGGATTGCATCTATTTTTAGTCATTTTGCAACTTTTTGTGGTGGTTTTGCATCTATTTTAAGACATTTAGCATCTTTTTGTGTTGGTTTTGCATCTATTTTAAGACATTTTGCATCTTTTTGTGGTGGTTTTGCATCTATTTTTAGACATTTAGCATCTTTTTGTAGTGGTTTTGCATCTATTTTTAGACATTTTGCATCTTTTTGTGGTGGTTTTGCATCTATTTTTAGACATTTTGCATCTTTTTGTGGTGATTTTGTATCTATTTTTAGTCATTTTGCATCTTTTTGTGGTGGGTTTGCATCTATTTTTAGTCATTTTGCATCTTTTTGTGGTGGTTTTGCATCTATTTTTAGACATTTTGCATCTTTTTGTGGTGGTTTTGCATCTATTTTTAGTCATTTTGTATCTTTTTGTGGTGGTTTTGCGTCTATTTTTAGTCATTTAGCATCTTTTTGTGGTGGTTTTGCATCTATTTTTAGTCATTTTGCATCTTTTTGTGGTGGTTTTGCATCTATTTTTAGTCATTTTGCATCTTTTTGTGGTGGTTTTGCTTCTATTTCTGTTTCACTGTTTGTGTTTTAGATCCCAGTCAGTCCAAGTGTCAGCAGGCCCGAGCTCAGGCCCTGGAGGCCGGCGCCCACAGCAGCCACGTCAGCCCAGCAGCTGCCGTCTTCGTGCCAGAGTGCGGCGGGGACGGTCACTTCCTTCCGGTGCAGTGTCACAACCAGACTGGGTACTGCTGGTGCTCCATGCCCGACGGCAAGCCTGTCAGCGGCACCTCGGTCCTCCATCTGATCCCCAACTGCACTGGTCAGTCACATGGACTTCTTTAGATTTACGTATCTACAGAGGCTTTTGTTTTAGTCTCACGAAGATCTTGGACAGACGTTTTCACTTCGCTTGTGTCTTTTCTATACTCAATAGATCACATCGCTCAGTTGGCTCAGACCAGTGATTCGGCTTCAATCAAAGGTGAGAAATGTGGTTTATACTTAAAATTCACAAAGCTGGGGTGCAACATGACTTAGGGCGCACTCACACTGTGCCTCCGTCCCGTGCCCTGTGCTTTAGGGTCCTTGTCCCCCCCCTCCAGGCCCGTTTGTACTCACACTACCTCGGAGTTTTTGTGCGTCTTGTCGACTGTTTTTGAATCTTTTCATCGACCAAATCTGCAGTAAACACTCCACCTCCGCATCACACCAACGTGAACCTTTCACCGCCATTGTTTTAAATGTCCGCGCATGGTCCCTCCTTTTTTCTATGTCCCAACAGGCGCACAGGAAATGACCTCAGAGCCACCGTAGGCCTCGTGCTCGTACACGTGCGCACGCTCGTGCTCGTACACGTGCAAACGTGCTTTACAAAAGCCCACCTCTCCCAAACGGGCCGTGGCTGGCAACTGTGCCGCTCCTAGACGCGGTACAGTTGCACTCACACTGGTCAAAGGAACCAGACTTTCCAGTGAAACCTGTTTGGGCACGGTACGGATGGACAGTGTGAGTGCGCCCTAAGTGCGTTTACTTGAGTACTTTAACAGTTTTAGATGGCGGGATCATGAGACAGTTGGCCACGGGGCACAGACATGTAAGAGGCCCCCCACCCTGAACTAGACACCCACAAACTCTACTTTCAGTCATTTTGCACCTTTTTGTCGTTGTGTGATTGTTTTTAGCGTCTTTTTTTAGCATTTTTAGTTGTTTTGAGTTGTTTTGCATCTGAGGAGTGAGCTACAAAGCGTGCTGAACATCCCCAGGTTTTCTTTGGATAACCTGGATCGACAAATACGCAACTCGCAGTCGGAGTTAAGCGGTACCACG